>NC_056526.1:186133179-186197141 GCF_019175285.1 Sceloporus undulatus | reverse complement strand
GCTTGTTGGGGGCACTGGTCCCACGCAAATCCACTCCTGCATTCCCAGGCTCACACAATTTTAGGAAGTGCCAAAACTATAGTAAAAGATACACTTTGCATCTAGAACGTTTCAGGTTCAGTAGTGCTGGACTAAATGGAACTATGGCATAGCTCAATACAAACCAGCTTCATGTACTTCTGGTATCTCCTTTTAAAACAGTATTAAGTGAGAGGGATGGAAAACATCTGTCCAAAATCTTCTGGCCTGGGCTCTAGCTGTAGTATTGCTGCCCCTATTTCTGGGGTTCTAGAAGAGATTATGCAGGTTCTGGAGCAGGGGGATGTGATCATTAGGGCAAACTATATCTCAATACTCTGCAGATATAGAGAATGTCAGAGCATCAAGGCCATGCCTTTTGGTAATATTTTATGCTTGGAGGAGTCCTCCTCAAAGGAGGAAGGGGAGAAGATACAAGCCCAGATTACAGGCTCTGGTCAAAGCCAGAAGACACTGTCAACCTTGTCTAAGAGACACATTCCAATCATCAGACAATACAGACCTTGATGAGAGGGTGTTTGAAGTTGAAATACTTCATTCTTCAAAGTGTCATAGTCCAAATCCACAGTAACAAAAGCAAAGACAATGACATGACCTGCTTTAAAAGTGAAGTGTTAGGATAAATAGGCCAGCTCTGGTGAATTGCAACTGCCTTTAAATCAGTAATGTCAAAGTATTTCTGTGATGCAAAACAACTACTCTACTATCTCTGGAATTGTGACATTCCCTGCTGTCTAGTTCAGCTGGCATCTGACCCTATATTGGGCTGCTTTTCATACTTAGACCCCAGACTAGTTTGACCATTGCTTTTATAGACCCTCTGCTTATGACCATGGACTGCCTTGGTTAATTCATTGCTCGTTGTCTTGAACTAGAGCTTGAACAAATCTGAGCACTTGCCACCCTGAAAGGTGGTACTTGGTCCCTATATGCATGCCAGTGTTGCCTGTGTGAATTATCTGGCCCAGAGGCTGCACACAGCACTTCGGCAGTAGATTATCCTTCCTTTATCGGAATTCTAGATCTGACTTGATTTTTGACAAGAATATAACATTTGATCTATAGACTGCACCCAAACCTAATTCATTGCAGCAGTTGGGAAATTACTTTAAAAAACTAATTAGTTCCAGTTCCACATCTTAGGTTCTAATCTTGTTAGTTACCATTATAGTTAGTTAGAAAACAACAACTATTTTTTGTGATTCCAAAGCAACCAGTTGCTTTTAGCTACTTCTTCAAAACAGCACAGTGCTAAAATGGATATAAAGAACATATCACAAATGGAGTGAAATTATCCCTAATTACATTGCAGCTGTAATACAACCTGGTTAGACCTTGGTTTAGGCAAAGAAAGGAATGAAATGGGAATTAATATGCTATTTAAGACTAGGTAGATCCAGCATCTGAGTAACTGTAAAGAATGCAGACGCTTCATATTTTAAATAAAATCTGCCTTTCAGCCCGTTCTGATGAACTTTTTAAAAATCTACATAATTGAAAAATCTGAATTGAGATAAAACACATTTGAGGAAAGAGGGAAAATGTGAACTTTCTAAATAGGTACACTTGAACAGGAAGGCAATCCAAAGAGAAGCATTGCCAATGAACCGAAAGCATAATCCACATTTAATTAAGCCATAGTGTTTCAATCGCTCGGAAGGAAGGACAGAAGGCTTTTGAATAGTGGAGATCTATCAAGTTCACTTAATGCAGGAAGGAATGAAAACCCATTGTGTATTATAAAGCACACAATACATTGAAATAATCTAGGAGGAGAAGAACTTATTCAAGAGAAAATGCAGAAGAACAGACAGAATATAATGAAGCACAAAATTAGTAAAGTGGGCTCTTGGTATTCAATGAAGTTTGTTTCCAAGATCCCCTATGGATAACAAAATCTGTGGGTGCTGAAGTACCATTATATACAGTGGAGTAGTAAAATGGTGTCTCCTATATAAAAAGGGATTTTAAAAAAATGTGGATGGTTGAATCCATGGATGCAGAATACATGTGAAAGGGATCTAGGAGTAGACCATAAGCTGAACATGCATCAACAGTGTGATGCTGCAGCTAAGAAAGGCAATGTGAAGTATAGTTAGATCGAGAGAAGAAATAGTACCACTCTATTCAGCTTTGGTCACGACTCACCTGGAATACTACGTCCAGTTCTGGGTAACACAATTCAAAGGGAAGGGTGACCAAAATGGTGAAAGGTATGGAAACCATGTCCTGTGAGGAGTGACTTAGGGAGCTGGGTATGTTTAGCCTAGAGAAGAAAAAGTTAAGAGCTAGCATGATAGCCATGTTTGAAGGGATGTCATACTGAACAGGGAGCCAATTTGTTTTCTGCTACTCCAGTTAATAGGACCTGAAACAATGGATTCAGATTACAGGAAAGGAGCTTCCACTTCAATATTAGGAAGAAATTCCTGATGGTAAGAGCTATTTAACAGTGGAACACATTCCCTTGTAAGGTGGTGGAGTCTCCTTCTTTGGAGGTTTTTAAACAGAGGCTGGATGGCCTTCTGTCAGAAGTGCTTTTCCACGTGACCCTTGTGGTCTCTTCCAACTCAAGGATTCTATGATTTTCTCATTCTAACTTTGGACACAGAAGGCTGACTGTATTCAATGTATTTCTTTCCCATAAAGATAAGAATTTAGATTCTAGACAAACCTTGCAGGTTGTTGGATTGCAGAACAGGACCAATGCACATTGTGACCAATTTATATCAGAACTGTTACACATCTGTCCTGTTATGCATAGAAAGTACTGATATTCATAGGGACATTCTGCTGATATCCCTTTACGCATCTTCTCAGTTAGCTAGCAGGATTTCTCAGTGCCTCTGTAAGATTGCTGCATATATGTAGAGTTACAGAGCGTCCACAGTGATAGACAATTCTGGCTGTTTTCGCTATGTAACTCTACATATATGCAGCTATCTTACAGAGGCACTGAGAAATCCTGCTAGAGCAAGGGTAGGATCACACAGCCTTGCATAGCTGGCTGAAGTTTCCATGCATTTTTGGGCCACTCAGCCCCATCAAGCAGTTCCAGCCTCTTCCCAATTTTTTTTTAAAAAGTCAGAAAATGCCATTTTCATACAATGGTATTTGTGTGCAAAGCTCACTGCTTTGTGCGAATGTGTTTCGTAGGGACCCCCAGCCTGAAAGAGCCTTAGCACATCAAAATGGCAACTGAAAGTAACTGGTATGCCACTTTCTGCTTCAGAAAATGGTGGGGTGTGGCTCCACAGAATCAGAATGTCTTTTATCTCAATTCAGATTTTTTCTCTGGGTCCCTCAGCTTCTCTCTCACAGGTAAAATTTGTTCAATGTGATTTGCACAAGGTCAGCTGGTGGGTTTCCATGGCTGGGCACAGTCATAGTCCAACAATCAAACCACTGCATCATTCTGTCTCAAAGGGGTGATGTCTTTCAGTTTTGACACTGTTCTTACCTGTTGTTGGCTTCAGCCCATCTACCATCTGCTGTGCAACCTCCTGAAGATTAGCCCCAAAACAACAAAGTCCTTCACAAGGGGGAAAAACAGGCCATGGGAAGAAGCTGGGTTTCATTATAGCTTATTATAGGGTCCGAACAGACAGGCCAAAATAAAGCTGCTTCAGGTCACTTTGGAGGTATGCTGTTTAAATGACACTCACATCTTAAGAGGCCAGAAGCTGCACCAAAGCTGTGCTCCAGTCCTTAGGACCTGAGTGTGCCTTTTGCATGGTTTTCAGACTCTTAGGATGCATGCATAATTTAAACAGCATGCCTCCAAAGTGACCAAAGTGTCATATTGAGGAGGGAGCAAGCTTGTTTTCTGCTGCTCCAGAGACTAGAATGTGGAACAATGGATGCAGACTGCAGGAAAAGAGATTCCACCTCAACATTAGGAGGAACTTCCTGACAGTAAGAGCTGTTCGACAGTGGAACAAACTCCCTCGGAGTGTAGTGGAGTCTCCTTCCTTAGAGGTCTTCAAACAGAGGCTGGATGGCATGTGTCGGGATGCTTTGATTTAGATTTCCTGCATGGCAGAGGGTTGGACTGGTACTATGACCTGAAGCAGCTTTATTTTGGCCTGTCTGTTCAGGCCCATAGTTCATAGCATCCATGAACGATACCTGCACATTTTATTTGTATAGTACAGTGGGCCGTTTGTATCCACTGGGGTTTCGTTCCAGGATCTCTCTGTGCATACCAAAATCTGTGGATGATCAAGTCTCATTACGTATATTGTTATTGTGTGTCTTTAAGTTGTTTCGCACTTATAGTGACCCTAAGGTGACTCTATCATACGGGTTTCCTGCCACATTTGTTCAGAGAGGGCTTGCCATTGCCAGCCTCTGAGGCTGAGAGAGTGTGACATGCCAATGGTCACCTAGTGGGTTTACATAACCGAGATGGGATTCAAATCCTGGTCTCCAGAGTCATAGTTCAATGCTCAAATCACTACACCATGCTGGTTCTCTTTCCATTATATACAATGACTTATTAAAATGGTGTCCCTTATATAAAATGGTAGAATCGAGGTTTGGATTTTTTAAAAAAATATTTTCAAATAGATAGTTGAATCAGTGAAAGCAGAATCTGTGGATACAGAGGCCTGATTGTATCTATATTTGCATTGAAAATGAACTTTCCCTTTCTTACTAAGAATATGTCTAAGAGAGTTTGTTTAAAGAGAGTAATGAACTATGGGAGTAGTGGAATGTTTTGCAAGATCTGTCATTTTTCCGCAGCAGGGAAACTGTTTTAACAACTGGTATTCACTGACATATAACCGTACTGTTCTCCATTATGAGCCTAAATTTATCAGTCTCCCCACACAACCCAGGTATTATTGCATGCTTTCCTCTCCTAAATTATTCACATCCCAAAATGGAAGATCATGAAAGGAAAAGTCCAAGAGCACCATTATTTATATGTCAGGAATGGTATGTTTGCTACCAAAAGAGCTGCTGCTCTTTTATGAAGCTCTCTGAATAACAGAGTTTTTCTGTATCTGTCCAATTTCTAGATTTAATGCTATGGGTTATATCCACATTTGCACATCTGTAATAGAAAAATCCTACATCATCTTGCTAGCTTCCAAATGCCCCAAACTAATTTACTCAAAATTGGTCTCAAGTGTACTGTTTAAAAAGTAAGCATCTCTATTAAATTGGGATAGATGAGAACTTGGGGTGAGTCCATTTTTGGTAAGAGTGTATCATAGCCCAAAAATAAAATAAATATTCCTCATATTCCTGGTGAACAGATCTTGAAATGGAAAAAGCTTAAAGGTAAGAGGAACTGAAACTGTAGATTCATTTAGACACTGAGTGTTTAAATCAAATACCCCAGATGACTATATTCCTGTATAGTCAACCATGTAGTGTGGTCTAGTGGTTTGAGAACTGCAATAGGATTCTGGAAAATGAGGGTTCAAATCCCTACGTGGCCAATTGAAATCCATTAGATGACTTTACACAAGCTACACACTCTCTCAGCCTTAGAAGAATACAATGGAAAACCTCTCAATAAATCTTCCAAACAAAACGCTAGGATAGGATTACAATAAGTAGAATTCAAAGGCAAATAGCAACAACAAAATAGAGATGCAATTCTTTACTATTTTCATTATCAGAGGGGGAAAACAAATAATTTTGACAAATTTCTCCTTACTCCAAGAAAGTGTCTGAAAATTGCAGTTCTTGAAGACTATTCACAGTTTAGGGCAGGCCTTATTCTGTGTGAAATGGACACATAGCATTTTTGGATAGAAAATGCTATTTTCTGAGGAAGGGTGGGGGAACTATTTTAAAATTTTCATGCAAAATAAAACCTGAACTGTGGGAATTCCAATCAATCCAGGATTTCGAATGTTCATTTGAAATTCTACCCTCCTGCAACTTAAAAACATTAGACCACATCCTACTTTCTAGGGAAGCAAAGTTGGACCCTTCCCTCTGTGACAGCTTTTGAGATATTTAAAGAGTGCAGTCATGTTACCCTTCAGTCTCTTCTTCACCAGGCTGAACATACCCAGTTCCCTCAACCTTTACTCATATGTTTTGTTCTCCATATCTTTTATCATCATTGTTGCCCTTCTCTGAACTTGCTCAACATGTCTATGTCCTTTCCAGAACTGAACACAGTACTTCAGATGAAACATGACTAGTGAAGAATATACTGGGACTATCCCTTAGCTTGGGAACTATGATATTGTTAATAAACTAATTTTTTGTATTGTACTGATGCTGAATCAGAGCTTGGGAAAGTTACTTCTCCAACTACAGCCCCCAAGATCTTCCAGCTGACTATGACTATGCTGGCTGAGTATCTCCTAAAGTAACTTCTCTAAGCATTGTGCAGTTGGAGCCAGTGACCAGATGAATAACAAGGGAGTTAGAAGCTTGAAGGTGAAAAAAGAGAGGAGAGAGGTTTGTGGGTTGAAACTGAGAGGAACATAGTGGCTCTCTAATGGGATAGGGAAGGCATTGAACTTAAAAGAAACAAAAACAAAGATAGACCTGAATAAGTACAGAAGAAACTAATATTGCTTCAGAAGAATTTGCACAAAATGTTTTCAAATTGCATGGTATATTTTAATATAATTTTTATGTCATAATTCTTGGGATACACTGAATGAATTAAATGTTCTGAATTTGTTTTTAGTTGCATCTGAGGAAGATCTGTCACCCTCAAAAAGCATTAGGTGAAAGAAAATAGCAGTGATTTTCTAAATAAACTGTGCAATTCTCTTCAGTACCTCATTAAATTTATTACTTAGGATCTGGTTTTGTTTCAGACTAGAATTGGTTTTGCCCTCTATTTTCCCACATTTCCTGCTGTTCCAGAGATTAAGATAAAACAAATGGATTCAATTTACAAGAAAAGGGATTCCACATGTCTTTGTGCAAGGCATTCCACGGAACCATTAATAAGAATTTCTTGATGGTAAGAGCTGTTTAGCAATGGAAGAGATTACCCAGGAACATGGTGGATTCTCCTTCTTTGGAGATTTTTTTTTAAAACAGAGGTGGGATTGTTATATTTCAGGGATACTTTAGCCATGGATTTCTTGACATTCCTTCCAACTCTGTAAGTCTGTGATTCTGTTATCTAAAATTTGACTGCTGCCATATTGCATAATTAATACAGTTTCACACTTCTTGAACTGCCATGGCTCCTTCTTACAGAATCCTGGGATTTGTACTTTGTTGTGGCACCAAAGCTCTCTGACAAGGAAGGATAAACATCTCACAAAACTACACATCTTGTAATTCTACAGCATTAAGCCATGAAAGTTAAAGTGGAGTCAAACTGCATTAATTCTGCAGTGCAGATGCAGCCATCATCAGCCTCTTGCTGCCACAATGAGGGGCAGGGCTGCCCAAGACATTTTTCTGCTCAAGGCAAAAAACCAAGATGATGTGACCCATTCCACAATTCCATATTGAGAAGTTGGTTGGATTGGCAATTGAACCATATTTCAATATTGGCAACATGATGCATTCTTTCATCACACCTGTGTGCAGCATGCTAGTTCAGTGTTGAGTAAGAGCAATATCTTGTAAATATCTACAACACTTCAAATGGAGGACAGACTAGGGTTTCAGGAGGAATAGTTGAAGGGGCTGTCATTATTGTCACTGAGCATCTGCTGTCTGAATCAGTTGTCTCAATCTGCATCATCGTAAGATTGGCCTACCACCAACAGGGTCTAACCTATTTCACAATTTGCTTCACAGACAACTGAGCTATTTTCTAAGTTTGGGAAGGAAACTTTTCTATTTTCTGAGTCTTCTTCTTGATCTGAGCATCTATTCCTACATTATCCCCATCTGGCTGTTGAAAATCTTGGCTAACACAGGCTCAGGTCTCAGTTCAAGCTGGGGCATGTCATCAACCAATTGTGTTTTACTAGTACTTTGAGCACTCAACTTCAGAGTGAACATTACATCCACCCAGTGTGACAGAAGCCTCTGGCAACACAGAAAGTCACTTTATCTACCTAACATTCTGGACACCCTGTTCACTGTCTGATAGTTGCATTATCATCATACAATAGCCTTCCGCTTCCCTTTGTGGATGCCATCAGAAGTTTAGCAGAATGTCCCTTGCCACAAAGAACTTGCCCATACAACTCCATCTGAAGTATGATAGATGCTTACAAGATTGCTCTTACTCAAATGCAAAAGTTTTGCAGCGTTATTTGAGGGACCAGAGAGGTCTTGCCCCAGGCTCATGGGAATAGCGACAATGCATGGCTTCAGGTTATAACTTTATTCACTATGATGTGCCCTGAGTGGGACACAGACTGGCTAGGTGCCTATTCAGGGTGAATAAGCCATCCTTGGATCACACAATAATGAAAAACTATCGGCCAGTGTCTAACCTACCATTTCTGGGCAAGGTTCTGGAACGTGTGGTGGCTTCCCAACTCCAGGGATTTCTGGATGAAATGGATTATGTAGATCCATTTCAATCTGGTTTCAGACCTGGCTATGGAACAGAGACAGCCTTGATCGCCTTGGTGGATGACCTATGCAGGGAACTGGACAGGGGGAATGTGTCTCTGTTGGTTCTCCTGGACCTCTCAGCGGCTTTTGATACCAGTGATCATGGTATCCTTTTAGACCGCCTCTCTGGGATGGGGCTTGGAGGTACTGTTCTACAGTGGCTCCGTTCCTTCCTGGAGGGGTAAACTCAGAAGGTGGTTCTGTGTTGTCCCCTATTCTGTTTAACATATACATGAAACCGCTGGGAGAGGTTGTCTGGAGTTTTGGGGTGCGATGTTATCAATATGCAGATGACACTCATCTCTACTACTCCTTCCCACCTCAATCCAAGGAAGGTGTCCTGGTCCTAAACCAGTGCCTGTCTTCAGTAATGGACTGGATGAGGGCAAACAAGTTGAAACTTAATCCAGACAAGACAGAGGTGCTCCTGGTCAGTCGGAAGGCAGATTGGGGAATAGGGATCCAGCCTGTTTTATATGGGGTCTCACTCCCCCTGAAGACACAGGTTTGCAGTTTGGGGGTATTCTCGGACTCAGCTTTTAACCTGGAAGCCCAGGTCTCTGCTGTGACCAGAAGTGTTTTCGCACATTTAAAACTTGTACGCCAACTGCACCCATTCCTTGAGAAGCCAGATTTGGCCATGGTGGTACATGCCTTGGTTACATCCCGTTTGGACTACTGTAATGGGCTCTACATGGGGCTGCCTTTGAAAAGTGTTTGGAAAATTCTGTTGGTTCAAAGAGCTGCTGCCAGGCTATTAACAGGGGCAGATTACAGAAACCATACAATGCCCCTGTTGAAACAGCTTCATTGGCTGCCAGTTTGTTTCCGGTCACAGTTCAAGGTCCTGGTTATTACCTACAAAGCCCTACATGGCTCAGGTCCACATTATTTGGCAGACCGTTTCTCTTGGTATGAACCGGCCCGGACTCTAAGATCCTTTGGGGAAGCCCTTCTCTCCGTCCCAACATCATCACAAATATGGTTGGTGGGGACATGAGAGAGGGCCTTCTCAGTGGCTGCCCCTAGACTCTGGAACTCCCTGCCCAGGGAGATCAGAACAGCTCCCTCCTTGATGGCCTTCCGCCGGCAGGTGAAAACATACCTGTTCACACAGGCATTTAGGGATTTACTATAAGAACAGGCTGAGATGTTTGATGTTGGACCAGTTTAAAAATTCTTTTCAATGTACTTTTTATTTTATTGTACTATTTTTATTTTTATTTTTAAATACTGTGAAGCCGCTCTGAGTCCCAGTCCTGGGAAAAGAGCGGGATACAAATAAATAAATAAATAAAATGGATGGGGAAGCCTTCTATCTCCTCCTGTTAGGATATAATTTGATGTAGCCTTGGAGGGGGGGAGAGAATTGATGCTGTGGGCCTAAATAAGAATTCCACCTCTCATGAAATTTTCCTTCAGTCACTAAATTTCTAGTGTTGAAAAGAGTGAGACACTAGCAGCCATTCATACATAAAACTATTTTATTTGCTGTATTCATATTCCCGTTAACTTTGGAGATTAGCGCACAGCTAAAAAAGGGACTTACCACTGCTGAATTCAATTCTAATTTGGGATGTATCCTGATATCATCACATGCATTTTGCTGCTGATACCACCAGCCAGGTGTAACCCGGGTAACCTCTGGCTAGAATCTGAGCTCAGCTGGCCCATTTGCAAAACCGGGAGCTTCCCAGTTTTCAAAAGAGGCCAGCTGAGCCTGGATTCTAGCCGGAAGTTACCTGGGTTGCACCCGGTTGGCGGCATCAGCGGCAAAATGCACGTGATGATATCAAGATACATCCCAAATTAGAATTGAATTCGTCAACAGTAAATCACTTTTTTAAAGCTGTGTGCTAATCTCCTTTGTCTTCCCTTTTTTCTTTGGATGCCTGAACTGTGTTTATAAATACTCAACTGAGGTTTTGAGTTACTTCAGATTTTCGTCTCTGGGGGAAGAATTCTTATTTCAAGGGGACAATACTCTCATTTTGCCCCTCTGCTGTATTCCACTGAGAGTCAAAATACCATGAAAGCTGATATTCACATTTAATAATAATCCAAGGAATCTCTGGCTGCTTCAGTCCACTCACACTAGAAAAAATCCCCTCAGAGTAACTAAAGTAACAAGCCCTAGTAGCTTAGGGTGCTCAGTATGGTACAGTTGACCGTTCCCAAACATGGGCTTGCCATCCATGGATTGGAACATCTGCAAATGATCCTGCCCCATTCTCCCCAATGGTGGTGCATGAACATGGTCATTGCCAGTGCAGTCACATGCACACTGTGCCATCATTGGAAAGAAGGTACTTGAGATGCTATGTTTTTTGCCATGTACAGGAGGGTCCAGAACGGAACCCTGCTAATACAAAAGGTCAACTGTATATTCTCTCAGCAAGTTGGGTGCTCATATTACTTATCAGTTGTGCTTGGTTTGTATATTTACATTTACATTTATTTATTAAAACATTTCTATCCCATTCTGTATTGAAAGATCTCAGGATCGCATACAATTAAAATCAATGCACACAACTTGGAACAATTTAGAACAATAATAATAACTGGATCATAGAATCATAGAGTTGGAAGAGATCACCAGGGCAATCCATTCCAACCCCATTCTGCCATGCAGAAAGACATAATCAAAACACTCCTGACAGATGATCATCCAGCCTCTGTTTAAAAACCTCTAAAGAGGGAGACTTCACCACATCCCAAGGCAGCATATTCCAGTGTTGAACAGCTCTTACTGTCAGGAAGTTCTTCTTAATGTTAAGGTGGAATCTCTTTTCCTGTGGACTAAAAAAATGTTAAATACAATTAACAAGATAAAACAGGTTTTAAGGATTAAAATTGCTTTAAAACCCCATGCATTAGCCATCCAGTCCAACCTCCAGACATGTAGGAACCCACAATCAAAGCACCCCCAACAGAACAGTGAGGTCCAAAGGCTTTAATAAACACGTGTGTATTTTTATTGATGTCTAAATGAAACCAGAATTGGCACCAGTTGAGCCTCCAAAGGGAAAGCATTCTACAGTTGGGATGTCACACCTGAGAAATTACTATACAAAAGACAGTCAAAGTAATAGTCATCCATCACCACACTATCTGTGATAAACAGAAAGGACGAGGTTAAAAAGGTGTTTCATCTGTAGGAGGGGAACATCTCGCCCCAAAAGGCCTACAGAGAGAGCATCGAATCACTTATAGTTGCATAGGCAAGGGTGGGTGAAATATCACAGTGGTCCAGAATATACAGTATGTGAGAAGTAGCAATGCATGATTGGCTGGATATTTTTTAAACCCACTCACCAAGATGTCTGTCATAGCAACTGACTATTATGAGCATCTTGTCCATAAAAAAGGCAGAGAATGGTGTGAGGAAAGGAGAGAAAATTAAGACCAAAGGCTATCAATGAGAAAATCTGTTTTTAAATAATGAGTTTTCAGCTTGTGGATCTTTTGGTCCCATATATCTGAGTTTAAATAAGAAAGTCATATTATTCTGTGTCTTTCTATGCCATTGCTTAAATTACTGGTGGTACCTACATTCCTAATGAGATATATATATTCTTATCTTGGTTAGGTAAATATTAAATCTTATAGGATGGGACTAGAACTGTCAAAAGATATGAAGAAATGTTACTATTATGGAAACTAACGGAAGCAAAAGCAAAAAATAAATAAGAACTCTGTGTTAAAAGCAATCATTCACTGCTTTTAGGAGCACTCTCTCATGTAAACTTTCAAAACTGTATGACAAATCTCAGTAGCAGCCACAAAAATGCCTTACTTCAGAAATGTCCTATTGACCTTGCATGATTGAATGACTGTGTCCATTGCTGCATTAAGCAATATATTATTGAGGTTCTCTGCAATGATCTTGAATCAACAAAGTTAGTTACCAATGAATTTCAAATAAAGCTAAATTCTGAGTCGAATAAGGAGGCTCTTAGTTAGGCAAAGCATCTCAGGAACTTCATGTAAAGCTAAAATAACTTCCTAAGAACAACTTGAGAATAATCTTGGGGAAGAATGTAGGAGGAAGCAGCAAAAAGGAGAGATTGTGTAGATATGCAATTCTTCACTGAATTTGTTCCCAAAAGTAGCAAGGAGTCATTTCAGCAAATCTCTTTCTGCTGCAAGACAGTCTTTGAAAACTACATAGTTTTCAAAGATTATTTACAGTTCAGGACTTCTTTGCACAAAAATTTCACGTGGTTGTTAGGTACAGAAAATAGAAGATGCAAATATTAAAGAGCACACAACAGATCTACAAGAAAAAGGTGCTCTGCAGATAGTTGGTTGTTTTGATAAAAGCCCAACACAATTTGACCTATTTAAATATTTCAGTGGCTTTCCTTGTGGGGCAATATAAAAACAAATAAAAACATAAATGTCAAATTAAAAAACTGAAATCCCAACACATAATAGTATTTGTATAAAATGCCATCATGCATTATAAATTTTGTATATTGCTTCAAATTTTGTACATTGCTTTCAAATATGTGGCGTGTATCCAAATAAAAAATAAAGACCCCCAACAGAGTGCTTGGTGACATATCTCCTCCTTTTTTCTTGTGAACAGTACAGAAAGTAGCATTTTCTATGCAGAAAACAGCATTTTTTCCTGCATAGAAGACAATATCTTTGTGGGACCTTTTGAGATATTTAAAGAGGGTGATTATGTCACTCTGCAGTATTCTGTTCACCAAGTTGAATATGTCCAGCTCCTTAAAAGTCTCATAATATGTTTTGATCTCCATACCTCTTATCATCTTCATTGTCCTTCTCTGAACGTACTCCAGCATCTCTAATGACTTATATGTCTGCTCTAGTTGGGACTAACCAATAGGATTCCATCCCTTCTGTTTATAAGTGGAAGGCTTAATGTTCTTCTTTCTGCTGCTTAATTTCAGGTTGGGATTTCTGACAGGTTTTTCTTTAAAAGAAAACATTTTGGTGCTATGTTATTAGTAAATAAGGTAATAGCCACAGGTGTTCTAATTTAGAGAAAATAGCAAATTGCTAATAAACTAAATGAACTTCAATTTTGCTCCTTCATCTTGATTTAATGAAATGAAGAAATTAAAAATGGAGTTTAAAGATTTCAAAGATTTCTAATTTAATTACCAATCAATTCCGTAGCAGGTTATGATGTAAACACTGCTACCATTACCTGCATTTTCAGCTTGCTTTGGCACATTGGCACTTGTGTGGATTTTGTGGGGATGTAAAGAACTCTCACAAATACTCTTACCTTCTGTGATAAAGGATCCCTTGATGGTGGTGTAGTGGTTAAATGCCTGTATTGCAGCCACAAACCATAAGGTTGCGAGTTCAATACCAGCAAAAGGGCTTAAGCTCACTCAGACTTGCATCCTTCTGAGGAGGTCGCTAAAATGAGTACCCAGATGGTTGGGGGCAACTAGCTTACACTTTGTAAACTGCTTAGGGAGTGCTTAAGTGCACTGATAAGTGGTATAGAAATGTACTTGCTATTGCTATTGCTACCCCCACTGAGGAAATGATCAACTGACACAAAATATTGATTGACTGATGGATTGATTGAACATATTTCAGGGTATTTATGCAGAAAGAAATTCATTTGAGCAAAATCACCTTTGCATGCTTATTTAACTTCAGCACCAACTTTCCACTTAGGAGACGGTAATCCTATTTTATTTTATTTTTTTATTTTATTTATTTTTTTTTTGCATGGGAAAATGCACAGACAGATTTTTTTTAACCTTATGTGGCTCACCATAATTCGAGATGAACAAATTCATTTCATTTTCTCCCACATTTTAATTTTCTGGGAACATTGTGAGTAATAGCAGTGGCTCTCTTAAGCAGAGTAATAATTTTGTAAGGAAGAAAGTGAAAGACAGCTTATTGCACAGGGCTTAGGGAACGCAAATGGTGCGGAATGGAAGAGAGCGGGAAGGGAACGGAACAGGGAAATCACCCATATTACCGCACAGGGGAGCACTGCTGATACCACCAGAAGTCCCCAATCCATTCACTATCCATTCCACAGGAGGCGATTTTCAAGAAGTGTTCAGAATCATCCTTGAAAATCGCCTCCTGTGGGATGGATGGGGAATGGATTGGGGACTTCCAGTGGTATCAGCAGTGTTCCCCTGTGCAGTAATATGGGTGATTTCCCTGTTTTGTTCCCTTCCCGCTCCCTTCCATTCTGTACCATTTGCGCTCCCTGAGCCCTGTGCGATAAGCTCCTCAGTCTCACCTACCTATATTCACACCAACACTAGCAGATAAACAAAGAAACATAGTTTTCTCTGTAAAACAAATAAAACCAGCTTTACAGGGTTTGTCCACATAGGCCAAAAGGCTCATGTTCTCCCTGGCCTAATGTTGTCCAGTTCAGATGACACACGCCAAAGTCTCAGACTGGACATGGATCCTGTCATGGGTTAGGAGCTGCAGGACTGGGACCTGGAGGAAGAAACTGAAGAGGAGGCTGAGAAAGGGACCCAGGAAAGTCTTCCAGACAGGGAACAGCCTGCAGCTGTTGCAGAGCAGCCAACCCTCTGCTGAAGAGCCTCAACCAGCTCAGTCTGTGGAAGTGCAGCCTCAGCCATCAGAACAAGGGCAAGACTCACCTGCCGATGAGGCAGAGGACACAGCTGTTGTCTTAAGTCCTCAATCAAGGAGGATAAAGACTAAAACAAAGGATAGAACAAAGAAGCTCAGCCAGGCAGCAACAAGCCAGTTCTAATTAGAACCAGCTGGTGTCAGGCTATTTAAGTGATGAATTTGCTTCAGCCAAATGTTGGAAACAACTTATCTGTTCCCTGGCCAGCATTTCTGTACCTGACACCTGTTTCTAGACTCCTGCATTTCATACTTCAGACTTCCTGGCTCCTTTGACCCTTGGCTAGTGCTGACCTTGATTCCTCAAGTTCTCCATCTCAGTCTTCAGTGCATGTCATTCTGGAAGTACTGTTTTCTATATTGGCAACATTTCCTATAGTGGTTGTTTTTAATCTCATCTCCTTTCCATCACAAATAGAAAGAACATTCTGAATTGTGTGTATGTGTATACAGTCGGCCTTTCTTATACACAGATTTTTTATACACGGATTCAAGCATCCATGTTTTTAAAATGTTCCAAAAAAGTATAAATTTTAAATATGAAACCTTGATTTTCCATTTTTTATATGGGACACCATTTTGCTGTGCCATTATATTTAATGGGTCTTGAGCATCCATGGATTTTGTTATCAACGGGGGATCTTGGAACCAAACCCCAGCGTATAACAAGGGTCCACTTGTATGTGTGTGCTAAATTCTTATTTAAAATGATCTGAAGCAAAACTCGCAGCCATCCATACCCACACTAGACCATATAATAGACCAAATAAATATTTATTTAATTTATTATTTATTTTATTTTTATCCCACCTTTCTCCCAAAGTAGGACCCAAGGCGGCTAACACAAGACTTGTGACCAGCTGGAATCTTGTGGAATAGCTAATTTCAGGAGTCCAAAAAGAGATTTCTAATAGGCCTTATAACTGAGTTCAAATTTTGTGGTTCTCCCTCAAATGAAAATAAAAAGGGCTTTCTTTTTTCCTCACTCCAGCACACATTACAAAAGAAAGAAAGAAAGAAAGAAACACAAGCCACTCTGACATAGTTAATGTGGCATGTTATGTGAGAAACAGCCATTTCAGAGCTGAATAGCCCATAGAAATGAAGCTATTTAATTCAAATTATCTGATGAATGTAATGAACAAATGTGCTTTGAAAGATGGGCCTTTCTGGTCCCCATTTTTCTTTTTCTTTCAGTTTTAACTACTCAGAAATAAATAGGATCTTCTCTCAAATGATAAATATGGCTCTTTCCAAAAGCAGGAAATTTTTAATATCCCCCCCCCCCCAATAACCATTCTAGTTGTATTGTTTTATCTTTATATTCAATCATTTTTCTTAAAAAAACAAAAACAAATGTAAAGCTATCTCATAATGGATCAATCTCTACGAAGCCAGGGAATGTGATGCTAAGGGTAATGCCTTCATAGACATGCCCATAATCATTAAAGATATTGTGCAATAGCATGAGTATTTGCTTACAACTTAGTCTCCATGTATCCAGTTCTCTTTGGGATTCAACAAAGCTTGGAGAGATTATCTTTTGGTCTACAACTCCCAGAATCCCCAACTACCATGTCCACTGGGGCAGGTTGAAAGGAGATGATTTTAGGAATGTCAAGTCATCCAAAGGAATAATTTTCCCCCACCCTCTGGTCTTTCTGAAGGCCACAGAAACTGTCTTCCCCAGGCCAACCACTCACTATGAGACACTGGCTGTGTCTCATAGTCAGACATTTTGGAAGTGGCAAACTCCGTGTGAGTTGCTTCTGATGGTTGTTGAGGTTCCACACCAGGAAAAGATATCCTCCACAGAAGCTGGAGTGGGTTGCACCAGTCTCTCCACAACACACATATGAGCAACAACAAACAACAACAACAAAAATAGATATGGCTAGAAGTCCTTTTTTTGTTTTTTGGAGGAAGCTCTTTTTAACATAAAAAGGTGTAAGCTATTGCACTTTGTTTTAAAGGAGGATTTTAAAATTTATTACCAAGGCTGGTATCCTGCTGAAAAGTTATCTCAATGCAAACCAATGCATAATTGTGTAAAGTTGAATTGGTTGTGACAGATGGAAGAACTGATCTTCTTCAGCCTCCTTATTTCAACTTTCTGTTTTATGGCAGAGCACTTCACCCCATATCTATTTAATGACCAGAGTGGATGATGGAGAGAGGACGGGGCAACGGTCAATCATAAGCTGGCTGTATTCCTACAGCTGGCAACAAGAAGAAGTCATCCTCTTGGACCTTGGGAGGACCCATATGAAGATCCAACAGGACTTGTGTAACTTCTTGTAGCTAGGTCCTGAAACATAATTGGATGCTTCCTTGCCCCCCACCCAACCAACCCTCTTATTCTCTTCATCTTCCCCCAGTATTGAAAAGCCAGAGGGCCATTCAGCTAAGTATGTGGTGGGTGAAAATATGTAATTACACCTGATGGAGCTTCATGCTCTGTTAGTGTGGTGTAGGATCTCAGATTAGGAATAATGGATTCCTTGAATTTTTTAAATCAATTTAAGGTGTTTTCCAGAAATATCTATATCCATATCTGTCTATATGTATCCACACACACACTTTCTTCCAGTAGCTGCCAAATATACAATCTACCTTCTGTAGATATCCTCCTGCATCAGTTGGAAGACAGATGGTAATGCTCAAGAGATTTTGCTTTTGACCTTCATTCATGCTAAGAAAAGTCATGATTTATTTCCTCAGTTGACAAGAAGAGATGGCATTTTAAAAGAAGCTCCATCCCACCTTAATTTTTTTTACTTTGTTCTTTGCACGTCCCTGAACCTTCCCAAACAAAATCTGTTTTGCTACCTCCAAACTGGCAACATTCAGACAGAACCTTTTACTGTTATTTAAACAAAGACTTGTCCTATACTGTGGCACATATATTGTCAAGCAATAATCATTTGTCACTCCGCATTAGGCCTAACTGGAGAGACATCAGATTTCCAGTCAATTCATGATCAATGTCAGAGAATCATAGCATATGTTGGCAGCAGCTGTGTAAACCTGCTCCTCTGATCTCTCTCTAAACTCATTAATTACATCACTCTCCAACATATGTTAATAGCAAAACCCACATGATATATGCTAATATTATGGGAAGGCTTTGCCACACAAATTGTTTCAGAACTCCAAACTGACATGTGTGGTGGCTGCTTGAACAGAAATAAAGAACACATTATATGTTGGTATAGGATTACTTGGGATCAACCTATATGGGGGGCTACTATAATCAAGGTTGAAAAACACTTTGTTGCCCTATCATTTTATACTGCACCATAAACATACAGGGCTTTGTCATGTTGGGCTCCTGCAATGCAATTGTAAGATCTAAAGTTATACTGAACTAGCCAGAGGTGTGGATTCAGAAGAAGGCAAGTGTAGCATCGGATGAATGCAAGGGAATACATGTACCTTTGAGGAAGAATTATTAGGCAGAGGTTGCAAACATTCTTTTTGCAAGTCTACAGTTTTGAGATTCTGCAGCCATCATGACCAATGGCCATGGTAGTTGCAGATGAAAGAAAGTAAATATATCCAGGCTGTGGGGCCAGGTAGCAGATCCAATGAAGATGTATTACAACCCTTGCTAATCAGGGCCAAACTAGACATTGAAGAATGCGTATTTGTGATAAGCCTGTCTTTCTGTATACAACAGGGATTCATCCAAGACACATGACTCAGCAATTAAAATTGCAAAGAAAATGCACAAAATAGTAAATACGTTGTTGTGTGACTTCATGTCATTTCTGACTTATAGCAACCCTAAGATGAACCTATCACAGGGTTTTCTTGGCAAGATTTGTACAGAGGGGGTTGGCCATTTCCTTCCTCTGAGACTGTGGGAATGTGACTCGCCCAAAATTGAGTTTCCATGGCATCGCTGAAGGCAAATCACTTACTATGACAAAAAGACATTTTCCACCACCTGAGGGAGCACCAGTTCTAAACCAGATCTAAACAGGCTAAATCCATTATCTAATTCATGATGCAGATATTTTTATTCATGGGTTACATGCTGTCCTCAACTCCTTTTGTGATCCCTCCAGTCACCCAAAGCCCCTCAGAGCCAACAGGACTTCTCTAATATTTTTCTCCCGTTTGGAGCACCATTATTATGCAAAATATCCATTTAATTCCCATACCCACCCATCTCCAAAATATTCACCTCTGGAAATGAGTTAAGAAATCTGGAAGTGTAAAACAGAAGTAGACTTCTCGTCACTTCTGGGTGTGATTTTTTTAGCCAAAAATCTACAGCTGCAGCCCATCATCATCATCATCATCATCATCATCATCATAAACTATTTATCTGTATCCCGCTTATCCTTTGCAGATCTAAGCGGCTATGGGATGGAGTAACTGGCTCTCACCACTATTGCCTAACCTAATCTGCTTTGCCCCTCAGTCAATTTATAGTCTCTTGTTTGAATTAGCACTGGGGGTATTTACATTCTGAGTAGAACATAGAGGTTGCAACAGGAAAGGGGAATTTTCAGGCATCAGCAGTGCTCTTCTCTTCATTGCCAGGTGCTGGTTTAAACAGGTGAAGAAGGTGTCTAAGGATCTTGGTATGGGAGTCTAGTGACAAGAACTGCCTTCTCCCCCACAGTTCAGTAAACCAGCCTTCTGTATTCAAAAAGCAAGAATTTTGTATTTCAGTGACTGTAAGTAGAATCATTGGATCAGAGAGTTGGAAGAGACCCCAAGGGTCATCCAGTCCAACCCCCTGCCATGCAGGAAATCTAAATCAATGAATCCTCGACAGATAGCCATCCAGCCTCTGTTTAAAAATGTCCAAAGAAGAAGACTCCACTACACTCTGAGGGAGTGTGTTCCATTGTCAAACAGATCTTATTGTCAGGAGGTTCTTCCTAATGTTTAGGTGGAATCTCTTTTCCTGTAGTTTGAATCCATGCTCTGGGTCCTATTCTCTGGAGTTGCTGGTATTTTCAGATATTTTCAGGCAGAACCACCATCATCCCCAAACACTGGCATAAAATTAACAATGTCCCATTCCAGGATTTTGTGGTCTTTACCTGGATTCATTTACAATTTAAAACATACCTGCCCTCCCAATCATTTTTGCCTTGTCTGCTCAGCCCCTCATACAATTTCAGTTTGTCTTTATTTTGCATTTCCCATGAGAAAGCCCCAAGAAAGAATCTTCTTCCAGACATCTGCACATTCTTGTGCCAGTCAACAATCTTTGAACCACTACTAATTCTTTCCACTAGCACGATTCCTCCCATCATTCCCTTCAAATCCCATTAATACATGTAATACAACTCTAATACTCTTATAATGCAAAAATACAAAAATAACACTCTAATAGCCCATTTAATATACTTTTACATTACAGCAACACCCACCTTATGGCAGAATATGTTCCCAATCAGAAAAGGAGTCAGGCAAAGCTGCATACTATCACCCTATTTAGTTTATCTGTGTACAGAAAATATCATTTGTAGAGAAGGCTTAGAATCATAAGAAGAAGGAATGAAGATCAGAGGAAGAAACATTAACAAGATATGCAGATGACACAATACTACTTGCAGAAACAAAGACCTGGGATAATTATACAAGAAGGTCAAGTAGGAAAGTTCCAAAGTAGGCTTGATGTTGAACATTAAGAATATAAAAATAATGACCATGGAAGATCTATAAGAACTTACCCTAGTTAACTAGGTCCAAACATTAACCAGAAAGGAGACTGAAGTCAAGAGATTAGAAAAAGACTAGGATTGGGAAAAGCGGTTATGAAAGAAATGGATAAAATCCTAAAGAGCAAAGATATAACTCTGGACACTAAAGTCAGGATCATCCCAGCCATTGTATTCTCTATCACGATGTATGGATGTGAGAGTTGGACAGTGAAGAAAGCTAACAGAAACAAAATCAACTCATTTGAGATGTGGTCTTGGAAAGACAAACAAATTGAACAGATCAAGCCTGACCTCTCCTTGGAAGTCAGGATGACTAAACTGTGGCTGTCATATTTTGGCCATATCATGAGAAAGCATGAATCATAAGAGAAGACAATAATGCTATGAAAGATAGAAGGCAGAAGAAAGAGAGGAATACCACAGATCAGATGGAATGATTCAATCAGAGAGGCCATGGGCCTGAACTTGAAGGGCCTGAGCAGAGCAGTGAAGGACAGGAGGTCTTGGAGAAGTATCATACACAGGGTCCCCATGAGTTGAGGCCAAATTGAGGGCAGTTAACAACAACAATAACAAAGCAACAGCATAGTTCTCAGGTAGAGGGAGGGAGTGGGCCACACAGCCTCTGATGGACTTCAGCATCGCCCTTGTAATGACCAGAGTTTGTATTATGGCTTTAGTCTGTAACCAAATGGATTTTGCTCCCTCCCTCCCTGCATTTGCCAGGTCATATTAAAAATAGACATGAAGAGCTTCTGACCTATCAGTAGACGGCAAGAAGTAATTAAATAAGTGACTGAGTCTGAGTCTTAACTCCTGTGTTTTATAGCCAATGTACACCGTCTTCAGCAACCTTTTTACTCTGAAGTTAATTAAAAGCTTGAATTAAAACCCACAAGATGCCACTTATGGGAAGAAATGAGACATAGTCTGAAACTAATGAATCACTCGTTTGATACATCCCCCTTTTTGTGCCTTTTTAAAGAAGCCCTGAAGATCCATTTTGTGTTACAGTGCTGATCTTAATTTTCCCAGTAAAATGAGATTTTAAAGATAGTTTGAGGAGTCTGTTCTTGAACTTTATATCTTTTGAAGCAGTATAAAACTTGAACTGGCCTCTGTCTTCTGCAGCAAAGAAAAAGTCACAAATCTGACCAGGCGTTTGTGATTTGGGAGTCTACATATTTGTAATCTGGATTTTCACTGAGCGTTTATGTTTAACCTTTTAGCCACTTTGGGTCTCTCTGCCCACCACCCTCAAATGTATGTCTTGTGGGAGTACATGAGAGAGCCTTCTTGCTCCCAGAATGTGGATCGCCCTTCCTAGAGAGTGTGTTCTCTGCTTTACTTCTGGAGGTGTGTGAAGACCTTCATGTTTTGGCAGGCCTTTGAGGGTCGGTTGCTCAGGAGCAAAAGACTTTTCAGAATGTGCTGCATGTTTATTTCTAATGGTTTTTAATGGTCATGCTTTTAACTGCTTCTAGATGATGATGATGGGAATAAAAATAGTGGGTGGGTGGCCTTTAGAATGCATTAGAATAGTGGTCCCCAAACTGTGCCCTTTAAGAGATTTTGGACATCAGCTCCCAGAAGCCTCAGCCATGTTGGCCAATAGTCTGGGATTCTGGGAGCTGAAGTCCAAAATACCTTAAAGAGCACAGTTTGGGGACCACTGCATTAGAAGAACAGAATATGGATGCTTCAAATGAGCAAGTATGTGTTGTATTGGTTTGAGTGTTGGACTAAGACACTGGAGGCCAGGGTTCAATTCCCCACTCAGCCCTGGAACCTACTGGGTGACCTTGGGCAAGTTCCATGCTCTCAGCTTCAGGGGAAAGCAATGACAAGTCCCCCCTGAACAACTTTTGCTAAGAAAACACCATGATAGGTTCATCTTAGGATTGCCATAAATCAGAAACAACTTGAAGGCAAATGACAACAAGTCCAAATTATAAGTTTTTTGAAGGCATTGCAGAATCTGTTGCAGAACTTTGAAATGGGAGCAAAATCTTAGTGATAAAAGGCATGAATATTTATAATCTCTAGAGAGTTTCACTATGAGGATCACCAGGCAGTTAACAGGTGGCTTCCTTTAAGTACAGATGCTGAAAGCCATCACTGCAGATGGTGGTTCAGCAGAACATGCTAAAAAAAAGACCACATCTTAATTGGAGATTATGAATATTTCCTCCACATAAAGAAATAAACAGCACTTTTTATCCTTGTCTGAGCAGGATGTTTAAAGATGAACTTGTGTTATAATTATATTTAGAACTTAAAAGAACACTGCTGCTCTCATATAGTTTGAAGGAATGAAACATGAAGCTGATAACAGATTGAGGCAGGAAAATTTTCATAGAATCAAAGAACCATAACATTGGAAGGGTCTCCATGAGACATCAAGTCCAGTCCCCTGCTCAGTGCAAGAACTCCAGCTGGATCAAGCTGTCCAGCTTCTTTTTGAAGACATCCAGAGAAGAAGACCCCACAACTTCTCTAAATAATTGGTACCACTATCAAACTACTTGCACTGTCAAAAAGTTCATTCAAAGGTTCAATCAAATGTTCTCTTCACCAGGCTGAACATGCCAAACTCCCTCAACCCTTCCTCATATGTTTTGTTCTCAAGACCTCATATCACATTTGTTGCTCTTCTCTTAAACCACCCAAGGTGTCTATATCTTTATTAAAAATTAGGCACCTAGAACTGAATATAGTACACCAGATGAGACCCACTAGGACAGAATATATTGTATCTATTACATCCTATGTTTTGAAAAAAACATATAGCCATTCTGTTTTATAATGTATTGTTAAATGAATACAAACTCACCATGTAAATCGTTGGTGATTTTGTTTGCTGTTATTGTTATTTGCAGTTAAGTCGGCTTCAACGCATGGCTGACCTATGACTGAGAAGACCCCCAAGAGCCTCAGTTACTAAATGCCCTGCTCCTGTCTTGCAAACTCGGGGCTCTGGCTTCTTTGATTGAGTCAATCTACCTGTAGTACAGTCTCCCTAGTTTCCTACTGCATTCCATTTTACCAAGCATTGTGATTTTTCCCAACAAGTCATGTTGTCTCATGTCACAAAGTACGATAGTCTCAGCTTAGTCATTTTGGCTTCTAAGGAGAATTCAGGCTTGTCTTGCTCTAGGACCCATTTATTTGTATTTTTAAAAGTTCATGGTTTATGTAGAACTCTCTTTGTAAATTACTTTATATAATCGTCTATAAGTCGATCTCGTGTATAAGTTGAGGGCAGGTTTGGGGCCCAAAAAGATGGATTTTGATATGACCCATGGAGAAGTCGAGAGTAAGACTTGGGGTCATGTAACAAAGGATCTGAAGGACAAAGCAAGGGAAAACAGTGCCAAGAAACTTACAAAATTGCAGGAAGCACAACTGTTTGTGTAAACACTGAAGGACAGATAGATGAGAGAAAAGAGGAGTGCTAGTGCTTCCAAGACAAATTACACTTTTGCGTTTCACCAGGGGATGGCTTCTATTTTTATGAGAGTTAAAGTAGAGTACTTACATTGCCCCATGGATACGTCAACTCAGGTTTTTTGGGTCAATTTTTTGAGTAAAATTTCTAGACTTACACATGAGGTAGGTTCACTTTACCATCCAGGAAATGTGTGTCAGCAGTAAAAATTGCAATAAAGCCTGGGCTTGGAAAGAACTGGACTCTACTCTAGCCATTCCTACCATAGCTATGTGCCTGTCTACAACAGGCAAGGTAAAGAGAAGCTGCCTCCAGATTCCTTCCCTGAGCACATGCAAACAGCAAAACAGAGAGAAAAGGGGAGAGCAAATAAGCCTGCCTCAATTGCTATCCCCCCAATATGTCCCATATATAAAAAGATAATTGATTTGTAAGTTTGGCCCCAATGGGAACTGTAAGAAAAGTGGAGGCTGGTGAAAGAAAGAAGTCATTCCTGGATGAATTTTGGAAGAAACTTTCACAGCTCAAAATAATTTTGCTTACTTGTGCAAAGCTTATGTGATGCATTGCTTATGCAAAGCTTGGTTTCATCTCACATGTATATATATTTCAGCTTTGAACAAAAAGTTTGCTGAAACATGTTGAGCTGTTTTTCTTTTTTCTTTTTCTAAATGGTGTTGGAAGCTATCTCTATTCTTCCTGAGTTATTTCTGTCTCTAG
Organism: Sceloporus undulatus; assembly: GCF_019175285.1. Classification (NCBI taxonomy): domain Eukaryota; kingdom Metazoa; phylum Chordata; class Lepidosauria; order Squamata; family Phrynosomatidae; genus Sceloporus; species Sceloporus undulatus. The sequence continues at coordinate 186,172,115 of NC_056526.1, read as the reverse complement.
TACCAAATTTTCTGTTCAAGAAGTGATGGCCAGGAACACGTCGGCTTTGTTAACTCAGATATACCTGTACTCACTTCTGTGGGTGGATGAACTGACGATATATTAAAGCCTTGGAACTCTATGAAACAATTCAATTCCCCTTTAGCTCCCAAGTCTTATTTGGGGCTTTTCAACTCCTCGATTTTTTTCCTCTCCCTTTGTCACCAAGAGGCTGCCTCTAATTCGAAATGTCACTCGGGTGACCCTTATTTGAAACAAAGCAGACATTCTAATTATCATTCTGCAGTCGCACTTCAGGCTCAAATGTCACTGGGCATATAGCTCACCTTTATGCGGAAAGAGCATCTCTGTGCTCCTGGCTTCATTTTCACTGACAGATCTGCTCTAGCACCGTCCTCAGCCCTGTCTATCAAAGTGGCTGAGAGATCACACTCTTATTGTCTAGCTAGCAGGAATTGTGGCAAAGCTGCTGAAGTCCTCCCTCCACAAAGTTCAGAATCTCAGAGGGCTAAATGGGAAGCAGAGTGAAAAGCCAAAAGGTGGGCCTTCTAGGGGGTGAAAAGTGAACCCAAACAAGAGAAAAGAAGACCCTGGCTGAGATACTATGTGTTTGTGCATCGTAAATCACCAATCACATATTTACATGACAGTTGTGTTATACCACTTCTCCTGAATATTGCTATTCACCACAATCCTGCACGGTCAGGACGATCAGATGTCCTAACCACAAAGGAGGACATGGCACCCCAATATGTAGGACATTCAAGAAAAAGGGAAGACATGACCAAATAAAACTAAAAACACTAAAAGAAATATAAATTCAGGCTTCTTTGCTGTGTTCAAAATAGAGGACATTTTGGAATTCCTCATGGACAGAAGACTGAAATGTAGGATGTCTTGGAAAAGGAGGACATCTGGTCAACCTGCGCATAGTCCACCACAATGTAGTAGATCTGTATGCAGAACAACATTACCACTGACCATTTACTGACACCTGCTACTACCATAGAATTGTTGCAACCTTGCCTGCCCCTGGCATGGCCTTTCAGAGTTTGGTGAGAGCAGCAGGGATAATTTATTTCTGCAATAATTTTGATCCCAAGGTAAAAATATGTCCTGAATGATTTTTTAATTTTTTACCAATTTTGTGAGATTGGTTTCAGTAGATGCAGCCTGAGGATGTAGACAAGACACTTTCAATGATGCCACCAATCACATGCCCTTCTTGGCTTGTTAAAAATAGCTCTACTGGTTACTGGGATGGTTGCGTGAGTCTGGGAGGGATTCATATACCCTCATATAAAGAAGGCATGGCATGGCAGCTTCCTTTTAAGAGGTAAATGTGAAAATCATAAAAACATTGTGTTTTAGACTTACAAGAGGTCCCATGGGACATCAATATTAACTCCTCACTCAATGCAGGAACTCCGGTGAGAACATCCCCAGTCAGTAGCTGTCCAGCAACTTTCTAAACAAGTCCAGAGAAGGAAAAGCCACTACCTCTTTAGGAAATTGTTTCCATTACTGAACCACTCTAACTGTCAAAAATGCTCCTTAGAAGCCGGAAGTTTGTAACAACTACTACCTAGTTACGAGTGTGAAGCCATATCATTACATGCGAAAGTCAGAATCATTTAAGTCACAGTATTTCCACTTTCTATGTTTGGATGGAAAAGCTGGACAGTGAAGAAAGCTGATGGAGGGGAGAGGAATGTGATGCTGGAGAAGAGTTTTACAGATACCATGGACTGCCAAAAAGACAAACAAATGGGTCCTAGAGCAAATCAAAGATAACTAAATGGTGGTTGATGTGCTTTGGACATATGATGAGATGACACGATTGGTAAGAAAAGACAATGGTACTTGGTAAAGTCAAATGCTATTAGAAAAGAGAAAGTCCACACAAGTGGATGGATTCAGTCAAGGAAGCCACAGCCCTGAGTTTGCAAGACCTGAGCAGGGAGGTTGGTGATTGGGACTCTCAGAGGTCTTTCATTCAGATTAGGAGCAGAAATACAGCAACGTGGATGATTCTGGAAAAATATTTTGAGATTGAAGGAAAATGTCTTTTTAGCGGACAGAATTCTAATTTTGGGGAACGATGCCATCATTTTGTGTACCTTCGCTCTGCTACCTGATTTTCCACCTGGCTTGATCTCTCAGGCTTGATCCACACTGTAGAAATAATCCAGTTTGACACGAGTTTAACTGCCATGGCTCATTACTATAGGATTCTGGGAACTGTAGTATGTTGTGGCACCAGAGCTCTCTGTTAGAGAAGGCAAAATATACTGCAAAATTACAGCTCCCAGATTTCCATAGCATTGAGCTATGGCAATTAAAGTGTGTCAAACTCAATTATTTCTACTGTGTGGCTGCAGTTTCAGGGCACCAGGAGATACTACCTAGGTCCAAAATATACTGGAACTAGGGAATCCTGGGAATTGTAGTTTATTGTGGCACCAGAGCTCTCTGACAGAGAAGACTAAATGTCTTGGAAAACTACAGTTCCCCAAATTCCCGAAGATTGAGCCAGGGCAGTTAAAGCGGTCTCAAACTAAATGATTTCTGCTGTGTGTTTTGGAGCTAAGTAACTGATATAGGACTCTGGCTCTCCCTGTTATAGAGTCCTTTCCCTTTAAAATGCAACAATGCATACATGAAAAAAAATCTCATGTCCCTAAAGGCATTGTATTGTATGTGCATTTTTTTAAAAAAAACAACAACAACACTAGAATGATTAGGATATAATCATCTTATTAATCAAGTACGATAGTGGCAACTTAGAGAAAATAAATGGGACCAGATTTATAGTATTGAAAAATCTCAGACAAAGACAAATATGTGCAGTAGGCTCAAAATAACAATGCTGTTAGTGATGCACAAATTGCTTGGTCTCCAAATGTCAAGTGACAGATTAATTCATAAATGAATATTTAAGTCAAGCAGCCATTGACTTGATCTCTTCTACCAACCATAATTGAAGCACATTACATATTTTTAACTGTCACTATCAAATAAAATAATTGCATAATAAGAATAAAATTGCTTTCAGGAGTGATTAATTCAGGTGACTAGAATCTAAAGATACTAGCTCAGATGTACTGAGATCCGAAAGTAAAATGAAAAAAAAAATGCCTTTAAAAAAAACTAGGAGAACTAGATTTCTCCTATTTTTTGGGACCAAGAGGCAGTGTACCATATTCCTGAAAGCCTAGGAATGCCAGGAAAATCTCCCCACTGCCTTCATCAGTTTTGCTGGCATAGCAATTTGATAGCATGGGTTCAGAGAAGGGAAAGATTACTTTTTAGACTCCAATACCCCAAACCCCCAAAATAGCTGGGGGGGGGGGGGCTGGGAATTATAGTACATTCAAAAGGAAACTTTTCCAAGCTATACATGGTTTGATGACTGGGAGGTAGAAAGGCTCTGGGCAAACTTGGCATAAGATTGAATTAATTAATTTGGGGAGAAATGACTCATGTTGTGTTCCCACTTCCTGCTGGTGTCCTCCATTGTCATTGGGCATTATATAGTGAGATGTTGTTTCCTTGCAGAGAAATCCATTAATATATTGGGCAAGTCACATACTCTCAGCCTCAGGGGAAGGCAATGGCAAACCTCCTCTGCACAAATCTTGCCAAGTAAACCCTCGATAAGTTCACCTTAGGGTTGCCATAAGTTGGAAATGACTTGAAGGCACATAACAACAACGATACATACAAATTATTTTTCAAAATGTACACATTTGGGGTATGCATTTTCTGCTGTACACATTTTGAGTGCATTTGTCTATTGACAAAAATGTGCTTGGAAATGTCTTTGAAAGATGTGTATTTTAATCATGCACATATATATTAAATCTCAGCACGATGACACACATTTCTCCCCCAAATGCATTACAAGTCTAGAAAAATCTATAGATTTCCAAGGCAAGATGCATTCATTCTACTGGAAGTACAAGCAAGTATGAAATGGGTATTTCCACTGTGAAATACAAAGCAATGTTTCATCCACCCCTTTCCTTTGAAAGAAATCGCCCATCACTACCTTTAAAGTGAAACTTTTTTTGTTTGGACCAACTGCTAAAGATACCAGCTGAGATCTCACATTATAGGAGCATGGTAGAAACCTCCATTCACATTGTTACCAACATTTTGCAAGCTTACTGTCCTAGGTGCAAGTGGGGCTGCAAAAGAACTGTTTCTGCAACCCCAGTGAATCAAGTATTACATTAAAATCAGCATCTAAGAATGTACAGCTGCATGTGAAGTGTATATAGTGGGTGGATGTGTTGCTTATGTAGCAAAATATAGCAAAAAAAGAAAGAAAGAAGAGAAGATAAAAGCAACAGTAACAGCAACAGCAATGGCATTTATATTTCTATACCACTTAATAATGAACTTAGCATTCCCTAAGCGGTTCACAATGTGTAAGCCAATTTCCCCCAACAAGCTGTATACTCATTTTACTGACCTATGAAAGGATGGAAAGCTGAGTAAACCTTGGAGCCTCTTAGGATCAAACTCACAACGTTGTGGCTACAGTACTGGCATCTAACCACTGTGCCACCAAAGTGTTGTTATCTTTATTATTGTTTGCTTGTTATGAGCCTTCAGAGATGGGTTTGTCTTTGCCTTCCTTCTAAGGCTAAGAAAGTGTGACTTGCCCAAAGTAATCCAATGGCTTTCCATGGCCAAGTGAGAGTTCAGATCTTGGTCTCCCAGTGTCTTAGGTCAACCAAAAGGCTCAAAATACATTACACACTCTTTCAGAACTCACTGATTAGTTCAGCATGGTCATTTTCTACATCCATCGTCTTCTGTGTAAGAATCCTACTTACACAACCATGAATTGAATAAATCGATAGCACAGCAGCCCCAAAAGTACAGCCACATGTATCAGGGAATTTGTAGTTTGTCATGGCCCCTGACAGGGAAGGTTACATGTCTGACAAAACTACAAATCCCAGAATTCCATAGCACTGAGACGTGGCAGTTAAAGTGTTGTCAAACTGCATTTTTTCTGCAGCGTGGATGCAGCCAGCATTTTAAAATTATCTTTTAAATGCTTTTAATTTGGATGTTAGTTTAATACTCAATTTCTGTACATTTTTGTATGTCTATATGTTTTTAAAAGTCTTTTGTGAGCTGCTTTGAGTGCCAGTCTGGGTAATAAAATGAGGAATGGATGGATGGATGGATGGATGGAAGAGAGACAAAATGCAGCCCGTTAAATCTGCAACAGAAAAAACCCAAGAGGAAGAAATGTTTTAATGCAGTCAAAAGCAGTAGGTAAGTCAATCAAATTCAACAAAACACAGTCTCCCCTTCCCCTTTTTGCTTGTAGGAAATCATGGGAAAGTTTGCTAAGAACAATCTGTTGAACATACAAAAATAAAAATAAAATCAGGTTAACCAATTAGAGACATTTTGTATAAGTAAATAAATAAAATGATTGGATGATAAAATGTACAAACAGATGTACAATTGCCATTTCAGATTTTAGTACAGTGTTACAGCTGGCTTGGAAGGGAAATATATAGCCACAATAGGAGATTATTAGTAAGCCTCCTTGAAGAGAAATTCAAGTGCTGAACAGTATATAAAGCTCATAGAAAAGGCATCATCTGTTCATACCATTGGTGCTTTAGCCGTCCCCGTTGACTATGGGATCAATGAGGCTGAGTTATTAAGCAAGTTGTAGCAAATCCAAATTAACAAGCTTCAAGAACCCAGTGAGATTTGCTGGCAGCATTAAAGGAAAGGTCGGCAGAAACCAGGATGGTTTGGGGCTGCTTCATTCGGGTTAGAAATTTGCTGCCACTTCACGGTTCATTGAGAAGACGAAATAAAACACAGAAGCAGATTTTATTTAAAACGGGGGGAAATCTGAAGTTAAAAATGTTACCATTTTACCAATCCACAAAGGATTAGTTGCTTTTTATATTACTTAACTCTGCTGACAAAATTTTGGGCCCAGGAAGTTTGATGGTGCTGTTTTGCAGCCTCTTTTTGTGATACAAAAGAAGTCTGGCTGCCTGATCAAATGGGCAGATAATGTGCTCATAGTCTTAACTGATGGTGGTTGTGGTGATAGTGGTTATGATGATTACACATCAAACATCTACTTTCCTTCTGGGGTAACTGTTTGATCCTCCATATTTTTTATGTCTTCTTTTTCCATGAAACCTACTCCGTATAGTCAATGATGTATCAGAAAGGCTACACAAGTCCTAGTCCTGGTTTTTGAGCAGAGTTTCCCAAACTCTGATCCTTGGGGTGTTTTCGGCTTCAACTCCTGGCAGCCTCAGCCAAACTAGCCAATGGTCAGAGATGCTGGAAACTGAAATCCAAAACACCTGGGGGACCAGAGTTTAGGAACCACTGTTTTTGAGGGATGCTACAAGTATGCAATGAAGGTGTTGGAAACAAAGAGGTGAGTGCTAGGGGCAGGAATTGGCCAGGTCCACAGGCAAGACGCCACGGGGTTTGCCTATGGTAACTTGCTCATGAGTTCAGCAATTTGCATGGCATTTAGTTGAGGTTTGACCTTCTGAACAACCAATAACTGAATAATGTAATCATAAAATAATGAGAGTCAGAAGTGAAAGAAAGGTTATCTGATCCAGTGCATAGAGCCTCCTCTAAAACAATCCTGAGGTTATGGGTCCTCACAGGATACTTTCAAGTCAGCCAGGGGCACTGACAAGTGGAACTTTTATCACAGAGTATGCTAGGAATGCATTCAGGGAAATGCCACACCACCTGATACAAAATTTGGACACAGTGCACAGCACCCTTGACCCTCACCTCTGATTCTTTCTTAGAGGTCAAGAGTCAGGGTTTCTTTTGTGGTAAGCACTTGACCAACAATGCCAACACCCGAAAAGATGGTACTGTTCCTAGTGATGGCCCCCCTCTTTAATCCTGCCTTCTCTTAAAAAAGATAAATTGGAATGACTGTGAAATCTCTGATGCTTGCCTTTATTCCAGCCCATTTCTGTACATCTCCTTTAGGAACACAATCCAGACATGAGGGGATTGTGCTATTTACAGGAACATTTCAGAGTTTCTGCATAAATCTGCTATAAATTATGGCAGTTCTGTTATGAAAAAGCTTGGGCTTTATTAATGAAATACAAGATTTTTTTCCAGATTAGTTTCTCTCCACTGTACCAGTTTTTTTGGCTTCTCTTTCTTCAGAAAAACCCAGCAGGTCAGATTCTTCAGCATCTTTAGCTTCTTTTATGTTCACATGGCACTTGATGGCTGTCAAAGAATGATCAGAGCAAATCCAGATCTTAGGAGGCCTTTTACATTTGACTTGATTTCCTGGTGCTTGTGTGCTGTGAGTTCAGTTTGCTGTCCATCTCATCCTGGGAAGCAATCTATTTTTAGATCTCCCTTCAAAATGTGGCTACAACCAATTAAGCAGAGAGTTCTGTGATGTCACTGCATTCACTATATAATAGCTAATTGTGAAGATCTCTTACAAAAGAATGGTTCGAGTGGTAATGGATGTTAAGGGATAATATTGTGGGAAATAGGGAAAATAGAGGCTAGGGATGGTTGCAAAGACTGTTTTTTACCCATGGGGGATGCAACAGGGCTATATGGCATGGTACTATGGCTTGCCTTTGAAAGAGGACTGTAGCAGAACCAATAAGAAAGCATCTGTATCATCTCTAGACATGCAGCTAGGGAGGCCAAACTGAGAGTGATGCCCCCCAAACAAGAATCCTGCTGCCCAAGTGAAATTTTCCATCCTAAATGCTTGCATTGCAGTAACATAAAACTTCAGTTGAGCATTTAGAAATACAGTTTAGGCATCCAAAGGAAAGGGGAAAGCAAAGTCACCAAGGGAATGTGAACACAGCAAATGTAAGAATTCTAGGTGTGAATGATTTTCAATATCTCATTCTCTGCAGTACTGGAAAAAAAAAACAACAACCTGGGGACTAAAGGAAAATCTTATTTGGGTGACTGAATAGTTATGGGGGAAATGCCCTTGTTTTGCCTTCCCCTTAGCTGTACCAATGATATTCTCCCATTACCAAAGACAAAGTGGTTTGCAATGGAGTCAATTTAAAAGATACTCATCTTCCCATGATGAGTAATCAGGCATGAGTAAATTATGTGTGAGTCCTCAGGTTTACATTTGCTGCCTCACTATAACATGTCCCCTCTCTATAATAATGTCTTCTTTTCATAATTCTGGGTTTGTTTAATTTTTGCCACATCCCTTCTACATTTGTCTACACCATCAATTTATTTTTAAAAGAGACAGCTGAAGTGTTGGTACTTTCCAATTTGAATTCCCCCCCCCCAATATGCTGCCTTGCTTGTGAGTTGGCATTTTATTAGGTCATAACAATAACAATAATTTTGTACTGGCTATCTTGGCAAACAAGATCAGATCTCTCCTGAAATATTCTGCATATTTTTAAATTTTATGATTTTATTGTTGTATATTCCCATGTGTATATTTTAACTTGTGCACTGAACATTTTTTATGATGTCTGGAATTGGTTTGCAATAGCCAAGAGCTAACAATAAATTGCTGTGACTGGATGCAGACGCTTGAAATATTTAATAGGACTGAGTCATCTAGGCTAGGGACACAGCATAAAGCCCACTAGCCGTTCCCATCCTACCAATTTGTTTATTTATTACATTTACATCATGCCTTTTTTTCACAGAGTGAAGGCAGCTTAGATGAGTTTCCAGTACTAGACCTTCTAAACTGCAACAGCTTACTCTAATATCTACCTTCAGACAATGTCCCGGAACAAAGGCTATCCCTTGGCTATACTTTCACAGAATATGTCAAACAGCAATTAAGTCATAGGCCAAGATCCTACATAATGATTCAATGGCTCTGTTCTGTCAGGACTAACCAACAGTTTGGCCCATGTGAAATGATTTGACTTCTGGAACTCTACCTAGGCAACCATGAACTGAATACATCATTCCCAAAAGCACACCTGTATGTGAAAAGGAGCTCACAGTGTTGTATAGACAGCAACAGGATTCCAGCCATTGACTAACTCTGGGAGAAAAGGATATCTATATTGGACAAATTATGGTTTCTTGCCATCTTTACAACTTGGTTGAGGCTAGCAATTGATCTGTGCATTGTGGAGGTGACAGCACTGTAACGGAACGTCTTGTTTTTGTTCTGCATTTTTTAGAATAATGCTTTGTGGTGAATTGTTTCATGGAAATGCTACCAATTCAGACAGTAGCTACTGAATTCAAATGTGTTGTTGTTGTTGTTGAAGTGCTTGGATTCATTTACTGCTTTCTGTCAAGACTTAGTTCCTATATCATCATTTAAAGCGCAGTGGACCTTGGGGGAGGCATAATAGATGGAAAATGCAACTTTGAACCAGAAAGTGAAATCCAATGGGCACCATAAACTTCCTGTTCAGTGGGCCCTGGTACACGGGAACATTTGGGTCAGGGATGCAGGACCTGCGTGAAAGTGGAAAAAACCACACACCCCTTTTATTTATTTATTTTTTTACCTGAGATAACATCTCTCAAGGCATCCCTAGTCCTCCAGAGGGTCTACAAATGCTAGCAAGTATTTTCTTTAGGAATTTCTAGGTCTCTTCTGGTGAATTGTGCTGGAGGACCTAGAGAGAACTATTGTCAAATCCACAATATCAAATCTGCAAAGTCAAAGTAACAATGTAGGGGCTGACTGTAAGTCCTTCTTTAACTGAGGAAGACGATTGATTATTGCAGCTATACCTGATAAGCATGTACTTTGTGGTCTGCTGTTTCCTCAAAAACTGATTATTGATTGCTAAAGACCTCTGTTCTTGGCTTATAGCTAGAAAGCTCTATATTAAATGACTGAAGCATATGACCCAAACGTATTCAAGCTCAAGACATTTTGGAAACTACTATCTAGTACTTATTACTCTTTTCCAACTCAAGGCAATCCACAATCTCTTATGGAAGCTACAAACAACCATTAACTATTCTCTTTGACAGATTCATCAGACTCAGGGAGATTTTGCTAATTCTTTGAATGGATGTGTGTCCCCCCTTTTTTTCTTTTTCTTTTACAATCCTTTAATCTCTCATGCTTGATTTCATTACTTCTCACAGATGATGTAGAGGAATGAACAGGGGGATTGGCAATCCTGGTTTTGACCCTCTCCTGGAGGTGTTAGAGCCTGGACAGATTCATATAGGCGATGTGGTCTGTCAGATATCCTGGAATAAACAGTATAGAATTGATCAATTAGTCATAAGACTAATTCAAAAATAAGTGCAAGTCACACTTCTGTGCTTGGAACAAAATGCTTACCTGCCAATCCTGGAATCAGAAAGAGTATAGAAAGCATTGGCAAGGCACATAGCTTATGTATGAATTTGCAAAATTTAAACACCACTAAATAAATTCACAGTGCCTCAGATTGACCATCATTATGTTATTATTTTTTTCCTTTTCCTCCTCACTTTTATTTTAGTCACCGTAAGATGAGTAAAGCAGGGTTTTTATCTCATTTCCAAAGGGTGACTACCCAAATGGAAAGATTATCCAGCTAGTGTGTGATAGGTGGGATGTACAAAACTGAAACAAAGTTACCTGCCAACGTATGGCTGATTACCTCTTGTCTGTCCTGGCCACTTGAATGATTCCTCTTTTTAACTTCACACTTCAGTAGTTGCCCAACAGCATCGTGGCATCAAGTGGAATAGATGGAAGGTCACACAAACTTCAGTAAAGAGCACTCTGTCTTTTTCTCAAAAAGGAGCTGGGTGCGAAGAAATCTCACCACCTTCCTGGGATTATAGTTGAGATTCTGGGATTCTATTTGGCTATCCCAGCATGTCAGACATCACTTTGGGGATTCTCCAATTCCCTTCAAAATCATCACCCCATTGCACCCCAAATTATATTGTAGTTTCTATATGCTAAAAACAATACAAAATTACATAAACATATAAAAGTTAATAACATAATTGAATCATACATCCAATATAAAAGCTTCCCTGCTACAATTATACATTAAACACCTATGTTTTGGTCTTCATGACTCTTGTCATCTTTGTTGCCCTTCTCTGGAACTATTTCAGTGTATCTATATTGACCTTAAAATGAGACACCCAGAACCACAATGTACTCCAGATGAGGAGCAATTAGCCCAGACTGTAGTGGGAATATGCTTTACCTTGACTTATTACTAATGAGGGATGGACCCGGTGAGGACTGTTGTGCATGACAAATTAAATATCACCTGCACTTACTCAGAGCTAGTTATTCAAGGAGGGAAAGCACAGTCTACAAAAAAATATCTTTGAAAATTTTGATAGAATTCTTAGCTAAAGAGAGTTTCCAAATAGGTCACTTAGGCGGGTTACAGACCACCCGTTTGGGGCACGTTGTAACTGGTCCTTTCCTCGCCGGATTGGGGCCTCAGCTGCCACCACGGTTAGCCTCTGAGGCCCTGATCTGCCGCTTTCCAGGCTGCGGGGAAGCGGCACAAAGGTCGCTTCCCCGCCAGCCTGGAAAGGGGTGTCCTTGGGGCTTTAAGCCCCAGGACACACCTGGTGGTGGCAGGGAGGGGAGAAAGGGCCACTTGGCCCCTTTCTGCTCTGCGTCGCTGGCACAGCCATCTAAAGGCTGCGCCCAGGGCCGCAAGGTGGAAGGAGCTCCAAAACGGATCCTTCCAGGGCCGCGAGAAAGGGTGCCTCAGTGCCCTCGCGCGCCCCCACTACGTCACTTCTGTGCTGCCCGTTTGGAGGGTGGAGGTCTGACGTAGTCACGGCGGCGCCTGTGTGGAATGGGCGCTGCCTTTTGTGCCACTCCGCGCATGCTAGGATTTGTGGCGTGTGGAAGCGGTGCCGATTCCCAACCCTAGCACGCTCTCGTGCCACCTAGTACGTGCAGAGTGCATACTTTGTGCGCGTCTGTAAAGCGCCTTAGCTATCATTCTTTCTCACCAGCTTTGGGAGCTTGGGTGAGGAAAATTTAATCTAGCCTATTAGCTTTTGGCAAGATAGGCTGAATTGCCCCCATGCCAGTCAACTCAAGTCTTTGTAGGAGCAGAGAAGCACAGTAGTGAGAGATGCTAGATGGGAATTTTCAGGAATAAGGATTGATACTCCTGACAGCTGAAGTTGTAAAAAACACTTACTAAGGGCTAAACCAAATATATACAGTCTGCCCTTCCTTTACATGGGGATCCATTCTGCTCAAGCCGCATTTAAACACCACACCCCCAATCCAATAGAAAATAAATTCTGTGACAAAAAAATGGCTGGCATTCATATGGCAGTTGTGATTTTATAACTTAGAGTTATAGATCTATAATTGCTCTGTATTCAAAGACATAGTCATGTATCTAGACCAGTATGCAAAGGAATCTTGTGCATCTTTAAAATTAACTAAGGCCCCAGACAGACAGGCCAAAATAAAGCTGCTTCGGGTAACTTTGGAGGTATGCTGTTTAAATGATGCATGCATACTAAGAGTCTGGAAACCGTGCCAAGCCCAGATCCAGTCCTAAGGGTGCATGCATAATTTAAACAACCACTCCAAAGTGACTTGAAGCAGCTTCAGTTTGGTAAATTTCAGTCTGCATCTGAAAGTAGACTGAAATTTAAGAACATTTGTGCCATGACTTCTTTGTCTTAGTCTTAAAGGTGTTGCAAGATCTTTTGCATACTGTCTACTATTCAGTAGACTATGTTGTCAGACTGTGGCTCGTTACAGCCGCCCAGAAGGGGCAGTCTCGTGCCGTGCTGGTTGCTGGGTCCGCAGTTGCCAGCTAAAGACACCTCCTTCATCCAAGCTTGCAGGTGGCTAGTAAGATGGACTAGGGGAATCAGGTCAAGAGATGTTACTACTATGCCTACTTGTGTATTTCTATGCAGACATGCCTCTGTATCACTTAGAGATGTCCAAATATGGGGAGGATACTACAACAGAATGTTCTTTCCCTTGCAATAGGGAGGAAAAACTACCACATTTTTCATCCCTATGTTATGATAAAAGATCAGGATTTAAATCTCGTGAGGAGGCTTCCTTAAGCATCTGATTTGGGGCTATGTCACAGGTTACCAAGGTCAGCACAGTTCGTGGTATGGCATTGGGATCGACTCTGGAGACCACAGTTGACTCTGCTGGCCATGGGGAAACCAGTGGGTGCTTGGCCAAGTCACACTCTCTCACCTCAGAGGGAGGCAAGGGCAACACCTCTGAACACGTCTTGCAAAAGAAAAACCTGATAGGGTTGCCTTGGTTACCATTAATTGAAAACAACTTGAAGATGCACAACAACATCAGCCAGTCCATTCTGGTCCAACAGAAATCAAAGCCAACACCCTCATCAAAGCAGCAATCCAGGGCAGAAATTTCTGGAGTCGTTATAAATGTCTTTTTTTAATGAGGACTGCAAATGGTTCACTTATACACCTAAAAAATTAAGGCAACAGCAACCTAGATATTCCTTCCATTCATGTACACACTTCATACGTCTTATCCTAACACCTCTTACAATTCTGAGTCAATGGAGTCTACTTAAAGATTTGCATACTCCTTAATGAATGCATTTTAAAAAAATCCCTTGCTTCCACGTTCAAACCTTCTGAACATATGCCTACCTTATGGAACTTAATGGAGCCCGCAAATTAGATGTGGATCAATGTAAATTATGGTTTACAACACAGGGCATGCAATATAAGCTCCATTTTTCATGTTGGGAGGTAGCTGCTTCTCATTAACAAGTGCATGGATTTTAAGACCTTGCTAAATGAGCTTTGCTGAGTTTTCTGTCTAGCCAGTGCATGAAACCACCGACAATTTTACTTTTAATCTTCATTTCTCTCAACCCCTTCTTCTTCTTTCATGCTTCTCTAATAATGCCAGAGGATGGAGGCATTAATAAAACCGTATTTGAATTGGAGTGAGTGATTCAATTAGGCTAACATTTCTTAATCTGTATGCACTTTGGACAGAAAATTTATTCCCACTAATTAAACATATTGGTTAAATTAAAAAAAGCAAAGATTCCAGTTGAAAACTCTGAAAGCTGAATGGAATTCAGTGAAACTTCCCCCTCTCTCATCAACTGTAATGCATCAAATTAAAGGTCTTAGAAACAGAGTGGTATAACTACTCAAGCCTGTCCTGCTTTCCCCTCATTACCTTCTCCATAAAGTTAAGTTTTTACGCACGATGAACCTGAGATCTCCGTGGTGTCTTGAAACAGTTGTAGCTACATAAATATCCCCATCCTCATCTTTTCTTCCCAACTAGTTAGTTCACTAATGTTTAAAGGCAGAACTCAACAGAAAGAAAGGGCATAGGAACAATTTTATATTCTATCAAATCATGATACATTTGGTATGGCAATGTATTTCTTCACTAATTTCATTCTTGAAGGAAGCAGTGATTCATTTTAGCAATGTTTTTTTCAGTGTGAGAATCTTAGAAAATGGAGTAGTTTTCATTCACAAGTCAATTCTCCCACCAAAGTGCCACTGTGAAGATGCTCCTTTCTGTATCCTCACACAGTGGCTAAGGTCTACACTGTGGCTCTTCTGCTGATCCAACATTGTGCATTGATGGTCTAATTGCAAAGTGCTTGCTGCTTCCACAATTCACAGTAATCACGTGTGCATTGAGGCACTGGGGAGCAGTTTACTCACTAATCAAGAATGTGAAAGAATATGACAATGTGAAGCGAAGGCTTTCAGGCCGGCATCCATAATTTTTTGTGGGTTTTTCGGGCTGTGGCCATGTTCAAGAAGAAAGGAGTCTTCTCGAACATGGCCACATAGCCCGAAAAACCCACAAAAAACTAAACATGTACAACCGTTGTACATACAACACACCTTTTATGCAACTGTCAACTAAATATGGACATTATGCCGCAGCCAAAAAATACAACCAATGTGGAAGGGAACTTATGTGCACATGAAATACCAACAAGATTATAACCATCCTGTCACTCCCACTTGCGGTGGGAGACAAAGTAAAGCCCCTGTAGCAGACTACAATCCTGCTGGCCTATCTACTTTTTACTGGTATTGTGCAGAGATATCCAGTACCTCCTTGTGCAAATGTTTTGCCAGGCTTCACAATAACAGCTCTGTCCTCCAACCCAAACAAGCATAGATTAGCCATGAGACTGTGTCACGACTACTACATAAGTACACTGGCATAACCTTACATTCCATTGGCTTAAAACAGAATCTTGGCTTCCATTCCTACGTTTATTTTAGAACTAAAAATAAGTTTAAGACATCTGGATGAAAATTTGCATTGAAGTCTATATAGATAGTCTCAATGTCCTTGTTTTCAGAATATCAATGTCTAAACATATTTTCTTCAAAGAATACAAAGTTTAAACACATTTTGCTGCTTCTTTTTTTAAAGAAAAGAACAATGTAGGAACACTCAGACAGTTAGAAAGCTTATGTACAACTTGCTTCTGATCTACAGGGTAATCCATGGGGTACAAATCAGGTCAGTTTGTATCAGAATTCACACGCAAAAATAATCCATGAAGCATCACTAATGAGAAGAATGTGTTCTGGATTTATCTTGGCATAAAATAACCACTAGTTACATATATACTGAAAGGAACCTATTTAGCTTCAAACATATTGTACTGATTATCTTTGTAACCACTTTCTGAATTGATTCCAGGCTCTGCACAAAATTTTCTTCCTCCATCTGTTTTGTGCCACATGCCTACCATGCATTGTAAAATCCTGCTAGCAAATGGCTGGCCTTGGTGGCATCCTTAAAAATTGTTTGTACTCAGAAAATGTAATGATAGGAACATTAAAAATACATAAATAAGAAAGCAAGGAGGCAAATATGCCTGTGTTACCCGAGAGTGAGTTATGAGCTGAAGAGACAAGTGACTGTGAGATGAGATTGGAAAAGAGATACGGAGTCAAATTGTTGCACAGTGGGGGCAAAAAGGAGGGAGGCTGCCTCTGATAGCAAGAGAAAATTGGCAATTTTCTAAAATGTGTATACAAATTTCCCTACCTGAAACATATGCAGCAAAATAACTCTGCTGCATACTGACCTTGGCAACATGAGAGAAAGGATTGTTGCAGGACGTGTAAAGTACTTTTAAATTGCCATCTTTGATATTCAGAGTACAAAGCAGAAAAGCTTTCCTCAACCAGACACCATGCATTACAAGTTTGTTCATTTCTTTCTTAAATTTATATCCTTCCACTCTTCCCACAAATGGCCCGCAAGGTGGATAACAGTGGCACACTGAAATGAAAAGAAGTACAACTGAAACATAGGCGGGTTACATACCGCCATTTGGGACGTCCTCAGGACGTCCCAGTTTAAAAAAGGGGCATCTCTTCTAGATGCCCCTACTCCTGTTATGGACTCTGTCCGTAACAAATGGCGGCAGCCGTTCCACACGGCTGCCGCCATCTTGACATAACGGAGGCTCTGCGTCCGCACATTGCGCCCAGGAAATGACGCCACGAGTGCACGACTAGCGCCTCCCGGCGTCTCTTCCAGGGAGCAAGAAGGAGCGCAATTTTTGCGCTCCTTCTTGGCAACGTCCGGGAACCGCGGCTTTTGGCTGCTGCGGTTCCCGGACGCTGCAACTGGTGGCGGTGCAAGACGGCCCCTTCTGGGCCGTCTGTAACGCACCAAAGTTTTTTGTGGGTATTTCAGGCTATGTGGCCATGTTGTAGAAGAGTTTGTTCCTGACATTTCGGCAGCATCTGTGGTTGGCATCTTCAAAGAATGCTGGCATGGAAGTGAGTGGGGTATATATCTACTGTGTGACCCTGGGTTGGGAGGAGTGATTTCCATGTTAATCTGTGTATTGTTCTGTTGTTGAATGGCAAGGCCTCAGGGTGGGAGGATATGCAAAGAGGATTTGTGTCTGTTTAATTAGAGATCCATTGTTTGCTGGGAAAACCCCTGACCCTGGGTGGTTTTCATTTGCATTTGCTGTGTCTTTCATTTGCATTTACAGGACTGTTAGCCAAACTTTGCTAACTTTAAGGATTTCTTCTTTCCTGTTGAAGTTGTCCAGGTGCTTGTGGATTTCAATAGCTTCCCTGTGCATTCTGACCAGGTAGTTGTTGGCATGGTCCAGACTTTCACTCTTTTCAAACAGCATTTTATACCCAGAATGGTTTGTAATGTGTTCTGCTACTGTTGATTCATCTGGCTTATGCCGACTGAAGTGTCTCCCATGTTCACTGATTCGTGTTTGAACACTGTGTTTGGTGGTCTCTACATAGGCTTGTCTGCACCTGCATGGTATGCAGTAAACTCCTGCGGCTGTAAGAAGGTCTCTCCTGTCCTTCACTGAGCACGGCGTTTGCTGGATTTTCTTGGTCGGTTTGTAAACCATTTGGAGGTTGCGTTTCCTCAGCAGTTTCCCTATTCTGTAAAAATACCTTCCTGTTGGATGGTTGTTTGTCTTCTCTCTTCTGGTTTTTTCTGGGTCTGGCAGCCCTTCTGATGTCTGACCAGGAGTAACCATTACCCTGTAGAGCCCAGTCCAGGTTCTTCAATTCATCTTCCAGGAAGTGGGGTTCACAGATCCTTTTTGCCCTATCTACCACTGTTTTTAGCATGATAAAACACAGAAATATTGTGCTAAAAACACTGGTACACTGGGCAAAAAGGATCTGTGAATCCCAATTCCTGGGAGATGAATTGAAGCACCTGGATGAATTGAAGCACCATGCTGGCACCATGCTCCCACCTTGAGGCCTTGCCATTCAACAACACACAGATTAACATGGAAATCACTCCTCCCAACCCAGGGTCACACAGTGTGTGTGTGTGTGTGTGTGTGTGTGTGTGTGCACGCACACCCCATTCACTTCCATGCCAGCATTCTCTGAAGATGCCAGCCACAGATACTGCCAAAATGTCAGGAACAAACTCTTCTAGAACATGGCGACATAGCCTGAAAAACCTACAAAAATTATGGATGGTGGCCATGAAACCCTTCAACTAACACAAGGATTTCTGAAGTGCTGGTGAATGGGGTGATGAGTGAAAAAGCATCCAGTCCTCTCATAGCAATAAGGCACTTTACAACAGGCAGATTCTTATTTGGTCAAATGAAATTCTTTGGAGATTATCACACGTAGCTTTTAAACTTTCCTAGCATTATTGTCTTTTCTAATGAGTCTCTTATGATGTGGCCAAGTACGACAGCCTCACTTTGATCACCTTGACTTCCAGGAAGAGTTCAGGCTTGATGTGTTCAAGGACCCATTTGTTTGTCTTTTTTGGCCATCCATAGTATTCTCAGGAGTCTTTCCCAGCGTGGTTAAGGTGTCCCTTTTCATTGACAGGGGAAACCTATCAATAGCTTCCAGTTGCACAGCAGTCCCAGTACTCATGGAAAACATCACTGCTGTGGCAGTTTCAACATTGGCAGTCATGTGGTGTCACAGTCTCTTACTCCCCCCATCCATCCCCTCATTATTCCCCAAGAAGCCTGATTTATTTATTTTTCTATTTCTTTTTCTTTTTCTTTTCTTTTCTTTTTTTAAAATTAAATTTCATTAACATAATGCCAGGACTACATTAAAAAGTGAAAATAAGAATGTCCAGGACAGAAAGGCAGGATATAAATATTTTTTTTTCTTATTTATTATTTTAAAAGGCATGCTGAATAGAACATAGGGTGGGGAGGCAGGATAAAGGAGGAGTGTGTAAAAGAGCACAATGGCAAAAGTAATCCCAGTTGTGCAACTGACAAGATGTGCAACACTGACTGCTCACAAACAGGTATAATTCCATTTTCTTTAACAAGTGTGATTACTGCAAGAATGGGGCTCATGTGATAATGTCTTGTGTCTCTATCTTTTCTCGTGCTATTTCAATTGACAATCATAAGGGAATATTCTACTACTGCAGTTCTGAGGGTGATGTTAACCAGGGCTTCTTTTTAATTCATGTCTTTCAGTAATAAATAACTGTAATGGATGTTAATTTTTTTAATCCTAAAATTTTTGAGAAAATTTCTCTCAATTAATTTCATCATACAGTGTGCCCATGTTATATGTGGTGTGCTATACGTGGACTCCAGCATACATGCTCAAGCCGTGGGGAGCGCACAGGGTGCAAGGGACGGCACGTCCCATTCTAATGAATGGGGTGCGTGTCTGTGGCATGCGTAGGCTGCTGCGCTGCTGTGCGCATGACCCCTATTCATTTGAATGGGGCTCAAGCATAGGCAAAATTCGCCTTATGTTGGGGGTGGGGTCTGGAATGGATCCCCTGCATAAGGCAAGGCTCAACTCTATAATCCACTACATATGTAGTAATAAATGCTAAAAGCACTTTAAACAAGGAAGCAGTAAAACACAAGGGTACACAAAAAACACGACACACACACACACTCATCATTTTGCCTCAGAATTACCCAAGGACATATCTCATATTACAAGGCAGTTCATTTACCTATTAGGAACAATGAGTTCAATCATCCTGGACAGAAATCAATAGGCAAATCCCTTCCCTCCCGACCCTTTTTCACCATTTCCCTGTTTTCCTTACATAAAATCGGTTTCAATTCAGCACCCTCCCCAATAAATCAATAATGCTAGTAGGTCCTCAAATTGCCTATCTCCATTTATTTGTATATTCTCATTGATTGCCACAGTAAACTGGGAAGTTCTCCCATATGAGCTCCATTAAAAATTAATAGGGGCATTTACTGTGTTCATGAGATGCTTTCATTCATTAGTGGTATCTGTGAACTCTTGATGGATTGGGTTCTGTGTGTGTGTGTGTTTATGCATCATTCTATATATGTAGGACAACTTCTTTTGTAATTTGCCATCAAGTTGGCTTTGACTTATGATGACCCTGTGAATGCGAAACATATTCAGGGGTATCTGTGTCTGATTTGCAGCAAAATACAACAAAATCAAAAATTCACAAGTAGTGGTACCTTTATTGGGCTAACTCCAAAGCATGAGTTAGAGACATGCAAGATTCCCAATCATCAACTCAGTGCCAGTGGTGGAATTTACTGCACATGTCACTAACAGTATGCTGGGCATAGTTTGTTGGCATACTTGGAACTATTTGCTGGTGAGCATTTGTCCATGCCCTTGAACTACTTTGTTAGAGTTCTCTAGTACTGTACTTAACTGGCCATTCAAAATCTGAACATCCATAGGATGGAGCGGTGGCAGTTAAAGTGGTATCAAATTCTATAATTTGTGCTATAATTGTGCAGTGTGGTTAGATAAAGAATCCATGGACAAAAAAAATCTGTGGATATGGAAAGCCAACTCTAATGGCCAAGATCCTGCACTGAGGAGTGTAATTTGATGCTCACAGAGCCTGGAGGCACTGCGTGGTTGAATGTGCAACCAAATGCACATATCCATCTTCATGGTCATGAACAATGTGCATCCATGGACAATGTGCACTTGCACCCATGTGCAATACATAGTGCACATCCATGTGCAAAGGCACCAGATGCACAACACCTCTTCTGGAAACTTGAAAAAGATGGCTGTTTCATATCTGACAAAAGTTTCCAACCATTTCCATAGAGGAATTTACATATGTGTAAGACATCCACAGGATTGTGGCCGCTATCTTTAAGAAAAATCATTGTAGTTCTATGACAGTATTGTCCTGGTGTCTAAATTCCATATAAATGATGCTATGTCTGAACAACTCCACAAGTTTCCTTTAAAAAAGAATACAGATAATAGACTAGAAATTACTTGTTACAGCTCCGCCTGTGTCCATTCTTCTTGGAACACCTTTAACAGATGAGCCACAGTTTTAATCACTGTCAAGAAAAGGTGACCATAAACAATCCAAGGGATACATCTTCCCTGACATGACCCTTATTCACTTCAAATAAAAAGTTGCTGCCCTTGATTAACATTGTGCTGCTGAATTTGATGTCCCTGTGGTGACATTGATCAAGGCTTAGCACAAGATGGAAAGTTCAGTGCCATGAATATTTTTAATATGCACACACACATTTGCTCAAGCTTCAGCAAAACAGTCCTGACTGGAGGAAAGAGGACTGTATCTCATTCCTGTCATCATAGGAGCCAACAGGCCTGGAATTACAGTCTAGTGAACAAGAGAGTGTGTAGTTCAGTTAGTAAGAATCATAGAATCATAGGGTTGGAAGAGCACTCAAGGGCAATCCAGTCCAACCCCATTCTGCAGTGCAAGAAGACACAATTAAAGCACTCCTGACAAATGGTCACCTAGCCTCTGTTTAAAAAGCTCCAAAGAAGGAGACTCCACCATGCTCTGGGGCAGTGTTCCACAGTTGAACAGCTCTTACTCTCAGGAAGTTCTTCCTAATATTTAGGTGGAATTTCTTTCCCTGTGATTCGAAGACTATAATTGGAACCAGGCTCCAAGATCTTATTTTCTTATATCCTGCCTTTCTCCCAATACAGGGACTCAAGGCAGCAAACAACAAGTATAAAACAATACAGTATAAGTATAAAACAAGTATAAAACAATGCAATTTAAAAACAATACAACAATATTAAAATATATAAATATAATTTTTTTTAAAAAATTAAACAATTTTAAGAATTAAAACACCCAGCTATTGGTATTGGCAATGCACTGACCACTTTTCACACACGCAAGAAGACAACTCTCAGACAGTTGATTCATGCAAAGTTCTGGATGCTTCAGTTGCATTTTGTACAATATGATACAATATTTACACACTCCTCTCAGTCAACTTCCAATAAACTCCACCAACATCTGCTCCCACCAACTCCAGACTAACCCACAACCACCCACCCTCTTGGTCCACTTATACTGTATAGTATCCTGAGTCAACACTCAGTTCCACATAGCATGATGGAACCTTGAAGCAACTTTGCATCATGCCATGTTCTCCTGACTCAGCAGTTTGTGGCTGTCCCCTAGAATATATGTCACTTGTCACTCAACATATTTTCTGTTATTTAAAGTCACAATTACTCCAATTGTTTTTTAAACCCAGAAAACCTTTTATTGTGTGTGAAATACCATGTGCTTTTCTCTTCAAAATAGCTCCTCCACAGCACTTTAAGATGTTTGAGTACCAGGAGAAAATGGTACAGAATTCTCCCTGGTGTATTACTCTTTCTGACAGGGATTCCAACTATCTGGGAGCCCATTTTTGTTCTGGGAAAACATAATTATTAATATTCATCCTATCTCATATAATCCCAGAATCCCCCAGCCAGCATGGTCAGTTGCCATGCTATGTGAGAAATTTGTGTACATGCTGTCTAAAACAAAACAAAAAAACCTTTGCAAGAAAGTCTTAATATGCTCCATCTGCAATCGCTTTTGCATCCATGGCTTAGCAGAATTCCAAACAAGCAGAAGCAAAGTCCCAGCTGCAAGGTACACAGAGCATGTGAATTATGTCGATCCTCATGACACCTTCTAAATCTGTAGCAACCCATCACCGTGCAAAATCCTAAATGCCGTTCTTCAAAGTTTAATATATGTTGGAAGAACTGAGAAGGTTGCCAATCAATTGTACCTTTATCTGATTCATGCACTCCAAACTGACCTTGGTGCTTACTCAAAGATTTGTGGTCCAAGAGATAATGACCCAGGGAGCTGCTAGACTAACCAGCAATGTAGTATATGAATCTCTGTTGGGCTTACTCCCAGTAACAGTATATCACTCCAGTGCCTGAAGTACTACTTATTCTTGCACCTTTACCTCCATCAGTATTATAAGCACTCTATCTTCCTCTGTATCATTAAGGGAGAGAGATCTTGCAGATTGGCAGGAAACAATTTAGACTTTCTGATGCTCATCAAAAAATGATGGAAAACAAATAGAAGGCCAGCCACTTGCGATTTCAAGGAACATAGCAAATTGAATGAGAACAGGGATATCTAGGCTTATATTTTGCTAGTGTCTGACAAGAAGAAGGGATGAAAAGATTTTCTCCATTCTATTCTGTTGTTGTTTCATGGGATTCCTCCTCCTTGCCTTTAGCGCTAGCTTAAATTGAAGTATTTCAACAACAGATTTCAGCATTGCTGCCTGCATCATTTGCTGTGTTCAGTCCACATCTTTTTCACGCACATTATCAGCCTGTGTAAGGTTATGCACATATAGCTTAAACTGAGACAGGGGAAGAAATCTTGATGTAATTCTACCAGGATTTGCAATTGCGCTATGATTTCATTAAATTCAAGCCAAAACTACCTCCTCTGACTCTGCCAGCTTATTCACGTGCTACAGAACTAGGCAAGACCTTGTAAAGATTTTAAGAGTAGGGTTTCAAAGCATCTTGGGCGGCTCCTTTCCAGTTCATACTATGACCCAAAGTGGGTTCACCACTCCATGGACTTGAGACCACCAGCCACCACTTCCAATACTCAATAATTTGCAGAGAAGGCCAACACTGTACCTAATACAAAGCCAATATTTTTCATTCCATATAACTTCCATCCTCTGTTTATCTGCATGCTTTTCCAGTTGTTGTTTTTTAAATAACTTTTGTTTTATGTTGCTTTCGGGGGGAGGCACTTTCCCAAGAACGTGCTTGAAGAATCTCTTCAAAATTTCTGAAATAAACAGAACAAACCCATTAAGCTGAAAAATGTGTTGTGCAATGTACCTCTCAATGTCATTTTAAATAAAGTTCTTCCATGATTTGGGTAACTCCTCTGGGTCCAATGTAAACGACAAGGATTTTCCCTCCCTAGTTAAAGAAAGAAGGTTTTTTTCCTCTGCTGGAAATATTACAGTCTAAACTTGGGACCTCAGTCATCTCTGGGAGCAAAATCTCTACAGAGGTTCATCATAACCTCTGCCTTTATCTCCATTGCCAGTAGGCAAAAAGATATATATAATCTCAGAGGCTTATTAGGTTGTGATCTGCTCTTATCCAAAATTCCAATTGCTTTCTATTTTCATGATATTTTATTGCTCCTGAGTGTTCTGTAATTTTTGTATTTTTTAAATTTCATTTAATGCTATATGTCAACTTGGGCTATGTAGTGGGAAAATGATTTTTTCAATATAATAAAAATACAACATTATGCTGGAATCCTGTTGGTCAACCCCAGCTGTAGCAGACCCAGTGAATCAGAGCTTTGAATGGTAGATCAACACATAGATAAATCCAATTGCTTTAATGGATCTACTCTAATTGTGATGATTTACAGTGGGGTGCATGAGAGCCAGTGTGACACAGTGGTTTGAATAGTGGACTCTGACTCTGGAGACCAAGGTTCGATTCCCCTCTCGGCCATGGGAACACACTGGGTGATACTGGGCAAGTCACACCTTTTCAGCCTCAGGGGAAGGCAATGGCAAACCTCCTCTGAACAAATCTTAACAGAAAATCTCACGGTAAATTTGTCTTAGAGTCTCCATAAGTCGGAATTGACGTGAAGGCACACAACTACTACCACTGCAAGCATGCTTCAAACCATTCCCTGGCTGGTTATCTTCTGGTATGAAGAGGGCAGGAAGGGAGGCAGATCCAGTGGTGGAGTTCCATGTGCTTATATGCTACATTAAGCAAGTGCTGCTTTTTATTATTTCATTTTACTTTAATTTCACCTTTCTCCCAACATAGGACTCAAGACAACTCCCAATATGAATTTAAAGAAAATACAGTTACGATAGTAGAAAATTAAAAAGTTAAATAGCCAACCAACCTATTGTTCTGGTTCAAAGCTATCGCTGGCTTCAACTTATCGTGACCCTGTGAATGAGGGATTTCCAAGTCACCTTATCATCAACCACCTTCTCAGGATGGTTTCCTTGATTGAATCTATCCACCTGTAATGCCATTATCCTCTTTTCCCACTTCCTCCCACTTTAGTCTTTTCCAATGAGTCATCTCACCTCATGATCTGTCCAATGTATGATAGTCTCAATTTAGTCACCTTGGCTTCTCTTGAGAGTTCAGGCTTGTCACCCTCCCCCTTAAGACTGCATCTTCACTGCAGAAACAATCCAGTTTGCCACCATTTTAACTGCCATGGCTCAATGCTATGGAATTCTGGGAACTGTAGTTTTGTGACACATTTTGCCTTTTCTTTCAGAGAGTTCTGGTGACACAACAAACTACAGTTCCCAGAATTCCATAGCATTAAGACATGGAAGTTAAAGTAGAGACAAACTGGATTGTTTCTGCAGTGCAGATGAAAACCAAGATCCATTTGCTTGTCTTTTTTGCAATCCATGTGAAAAAATCTCCTCCATCAACTTCAAATGAATTGGTTATCTTCCTATTAGTTTCATGGTCCAACTTTTCATGATCCAGCTTTCAGAAGCAAAATGTTCATATTAAAAGCATTAATTTAAAATAGTTCTTCAAAAGCCATACAAATATAATAATAGTAAGGATAACAATGCAGTACAACACATGCCAATTAAAAGGTCTTCTGCAACAGGCAGTTAATATTGCAAGGCATGGAGGGCAAATGGATGGCCTGGCAAAAATTGAGATGGGGCCAATCTAGTTTAGCATTAGAGGGAATTCTGCGGCTTTGGAGCAGCCACCAAGAAGGCTCTCTTCTCTGTCTGCCCCAAACATATCTATGATGGTGGTGGGACTGAAAGGAAGCCTTTCCCTGACAAAAACTTAAAGCTTCCATGCTGGGAGAGGTGGGGTGAGAACCTGTATCAGATGCAACTCAGGCTGAATCTGCACTGCAAAAATAATGCAGTTTGACACCACTTGGCTCACTGCAATGGAATCCTGGGATCTGTAGTTGTGCAAGATATTTAGCCTTATCTGTTAGAGAGGTCCAGTGCCACAAATCTCAAGATTCTATAGCAATGAGCACTGACAGTTAAAGTGGTGTCAAACTGCATTCATCCTGTAGTGCAGATGCTTCCACAACACTCCGTGGTGAATCCTTTAGTGGTGAATCCTTTTTTTGTTTTAAATTTCAGAGACACTATCACCTTAAGGTCACCATAAATCAGAAATGACTTGAACAAATATAACAACAACAGCCATCCAAAGCTCATTCCTATCCCCCCGAATAGGCATAACATCTTAGGCAGATCGTTCTTAAATTATAGACTAAAATCCAGAGTGAATCCACTGCAACACTATGATGGAAGTCTGAAGCTACCAGGAGCACAGGGGTGTACACAGAAGTAATGATTCAGATCAGAATTCACTTCAGATTCTTGAGGGAGGGAGCCAATATGGCTTAGAATCTCAGATAGGGATGGTGCTTTGGTCTAGAAAAGAGGCATTACATGAAACGGTATCCCAAAACTTTGGAGATCTTCCCTTGGACTATATGCTTTGGAAGGCTGTATTTTAGCACAGTTCTCTATGATTCTCTATGATTCTATGATTCTGTCTGGTTTGAGACCAAAACTGATCTAAACTTGTGCTGATTTTTTTAAAATAATAGGGTTTGAGAAGCTTCAGGACCCCCAGAAGACCACTCTGGGGCCACACTTTGCCAATACCTGTAGTATAGCCATTGATTCTATACTGCAGCACTCTTGTTATGTTCTCATTGGCTGCGTAAAACAAAAATCAACAACAGCAGAAGTTTTTATGCCCCCCCCCTTGGGCTAGCTGAGGACTGTATTGTATCACAAACTGCTTTGGAAATGTTCCTGAAACTGAAAAAGATTTTTTCTCAGCATGAAGAGGGGGCTGAAGTTTGAGAAAGATATGTCCAAAGCCCTAGTAGGTTCATGGAGACAGAGCAGCATTGACTTCCATTGCCAAACGTTTCCCTGTGCTATTGTTGTCTTGGTTGCTCAGGAAGAAGGAAAAAATGAATAAAAATACATGTTGCTGTCTGCAGGATTCTCTGATTATCCTTCTACTATCCTGCCAGGTTCACAAGTGCCTTTCATCCTCTCCACTCTCAAGTGGCACTGCCATTCATTTCAGATCTTTGATTTCTGCAAAGTTCCCATCTCCTGTGATTTACTTGGCTGGCTTTCCTGTGTTTGGTGCATACTGAAAAGAACAAAATATATTTTAAAAATTGCCATTACAAAGCAAAACTAAATATAAACCAAACATCATAAATGAAAAAGAGAGAAGCTTTCGAATGGACCACCTGAAAGCAAAGAAATTAGTAATTCAACAGAAAGGAATGCAAGATTCTACATTAAGGCCATGAAAAACAAATACACAGGTATACTATAAAGGATATTTGGCTCAGCAGAACTACTTGTGAAAAGGATCTTGGGATTATTATTGATCATAAACTGAACATGAGCCAAGAGTGTGATGCTGCAGCCAAGAAGATAAGTGCTATCTTAGCCTACATTGCTAAAAGCATAGTTTCCAAGTCAAGGGAGTAATAGTCCCATTATATTCTAGAAACCTCATTTGGAGCACTGTGTTCAGTTCTGAGTACCTCATTTTAGGAAGAATGTAGGCAAGCTGGCATGAGTTCAGAGAATGGTAATGAAGATGATATGGAGAACAAAACATATGAGGAGAGGTTGAAAGAGTTGGGCATGTTCATCTTGGTGAAGAGAAGACTGAGAGATTACATGATCACCCCCTTTAAATACCTCAAGGGCTGCCAAAGAGAAGAAGATGGACTTTTCCCTCTGTTGTCTTAAACCAATGGTTTCCAAATTTTGGTCCTCCAGATGTTCTAAACCTTTATCTCCCAGAATTCTTGACTGTTGGCCAAGCTGTCTGGGGCATCTGGGAGCTGAAGTCCAAAACATCTGGAAGATCAAAGTCTGGGAATCATTGTCTTAGAGGGTAGGCCAGGTCTAATGATTTTAAGTTACAGGTGGTAGATTTCGATTGAACAGTAGAAGAAACTTCTTAAGAATAAAAGAAGTTTGCCAATAGATCCAATTACCTAGAGAGATGGTGAGGTCTCCTTCTCTGGCTGTCACCAGAAAAAGGCTGGACAGCTACCTGCTGGGGATGTTGTCTAACTGGAGATCTTACACTGAGTGAGGGGTTGCACTAGATGTCCCATAAAGCCTTTTCCAACTCTTTGATTCTATGGTTTATGAAAGTACAATAATGTCTTGCCCAGTAGAAATGGGCTGCATACCCTCCAACTGACCTGACTTGGCAGGGATGATCCTGATTCATCCTCACTGTTTCATATGCTTCAAAAATGTCCCATCTTCTCTTCTCCGGCTCCCACTCCCCCCTCCTTTATCCTCAGCTTACTCCAGTTGCTGCAAAATGAGCTCAAAGTGCAAAAGTAGTTTGCACTCAATTAATTTAGCAGAGGAAGAGAAGGAGATGAGATTGTGCCCTTCCCAACAGGCTCAGGCAAAAGCAAACTGCTGCAACTTCTCCTACCTTGTCTGTTCTTCCCGATTAATAACTATTGTAATTTTGCAAAGTTGTGGTGTAGTGGTTTGAGTGTTGGACTATGAATCTGGAGACTAGGGTTCGATTCCAAGATTTGCCATGAAATCCGCTGGACAAGTCACATACTCTCAGCCTCAATGGAAAAAACCTCCTCTGAACAAATCTTGGCAAGAAAACCCTGATAGGTTCACCTTAGAGTGGCGATAAAATTGAAATGACTTGAAGTCATTCAACAACAACATGTAGCTTGGCCACATGTGTCTTGTTTTTTGTCTGTGAAGTACTTGAGAGAATGGGACTGTTGTCAAAAACAGACTCTTCCCATTCAAAGAAGAGTCTTTCATATTTATTTATATAATGAAAATGATTTTAACAAAAATGGCTTTTATGGTGCTGCACTGTTTTCAATCTCTCTTAAAATGAGATTTTAATGGATTTTAATTCTGTTGTTATTTAATACAGCTTTAATATTGATTTTGGCTTGTTTTTACAGAGGTTGTATTCTGTCTTCGTATAAGTTGCCTTCAGTCCCAGCCTGGGAGAAAGGCATGCTATAAATAAAGTGATGGATTATGGATGGATAGCACCACTTTGCAAGCACATGACTGCTACAAAATTAAATTTCAAAGACCTGTCTGAATCAGCAAAGACACCTGCAAAAGTGTTGTTACTGAGAGAAAGTTCTCCTCGGAAGACCTTAAAACCTGTGGTTCTGATATAGAGAGATGTAGTCTTTCAAATGGTCTGAACCCAGGATGTGTAGGGCTTTAAAGGTCAAAAACAACACTTTGCATTCTGTTTCGAAATAGACTGGTAGCCAGTGATGCTGTTTCAACAGGGAAGTCACATAATCCCTATAATTATGTCCAGTCAACAGCCTAGCTGCAGCATTTCAGATCTATGGAAGTTTCTGAAACATTTCCAAGGGCAGCCCCACATTTGTTGTTGTTGATGATGCTGTTATCCACCCTTGAGACAATCTTGAGCCATGGCAACCCTACAGATGAGACATCTCCAAGATTCCCTGTCCTCCACTGCTATGCTCAGTTCCTGCAAATTCATATCCATGACCTCTTTCTTCCTACAAGGATTGTAAGTTTTGTGAGGCACCAGCATGCTTTTGCAGAGAAGGTGAAAGACCTTGTAAAACTATAATTCTTGGATTGCTAAAGGATGGTGCTGCAGCACTTACAGTATGTACAAAGTGGTGTCAAATTGCATTATTTCTAAAGTGTAGATGCATCTCAAGGCACAGGGTACTGACACGACAAAAGTCAATTGGCAAAATGCTTTCCCCATGAATAGTTTAAGAGGTCTACTGGACCTGTTGGGGTCTAAACCTAGCCTATTATTTGTTTGTTTGTTTGTTTGTTTCAGACATGTGAAAGTTGCATGTTTTCTAGCTTTCAAAAGGAGTTCTAGAAAGGTTGTCAGAGGCCTGTTCTAAATATAGGAAAGCAAATAAAGCAGCAGAAAAAAACAAACCCCCAAATGAAATAAAATAAACAAGAATAATAAGAACAAGAGCAAATTGTAAGCAAATTCAATATTAAAAATGGAGATGACTCATGCCTAGCAATAATGATTTACTGGACTTTTTTTTTTGTCAAGTCTGTTTGCTATTGTTTATTGACATGTTAAAATTAATGGAAATGAATCTGAGAGGAGATGGAAATTAAAAATTATGACCCTTGGGCTCCCAGCAAAATTACTTCAGTCCCTTGGGGCTCCTCTTTCTTTCAGAGAGCCCAAAGTGCAAATATCCTTTCCTCAGTGAACATCTGGGATGTTTGTGGATATTCTATGCCCACAAACCCACTCTGCAAATTAATCTCAGAACCTTCACCATCATAAAGGAAA
The DNA here is from genome assembly GCF_019175285.1 of Sceloporus undulatus. Taxonomy (NCBI): domain Eukaryota; kingdom Metazoa; phylum Chordata; class Lepidosauria; order Squamata; family Phrynosomatidae; genus Sceloporus; species Sceloporus undulatus. The sequence goes on along the minus strand of NC_056526.1, from coordinate 186,141,965 downwards.
CACAACAAAGATAGCCCAAGAAAGAATGAAAGAAAGAAAGAGGAAAAGATAATTGTTTAAAACCATTAGAAGAAATTCAGAATGAATTCTCATATGTTTTCCAGGCAGTATGATAGGGGAAAAAAGGATTAAAATTTATTTGTTAGGATACAGCATTAAAAGGACAAGAGACAACATGCTAGGCTATTCTATATATCCCGGTATATTGCAGTGACATTGTGAACATGGTCCGATATTCTGTGCAGAAGACTTTCATTTTTATTAAAATGTTTATTTTAGGAAGAGAGCGGTGCTTTGAACCATCACACTCCAGGAAAATGATGAAATGTCTTGAATACCTGATGCAAGTTCTTATGCAACCACTGATGTAGTCAGGACTCACACCAGGGTTACATCCCAAGAAGAGCCCATCTATAATAATTTGACTGTTCTCTATCAGTGATTTGCTCTCTGTCTTCATGATCCTTGTAAAAAAAAAATCCTTGAAAATTATTTCGCCAAAAGAATTAAATGGATTTACTATACGTTTCTTTAAACTTTTAATTTGTAAAATCAAGGAGCATTCCAACAAGAACGTGAATAACCTGAATAACCTGAATAACTTCACATGCGTGTTTTGAACAACAGTCCCCAAAGTGGAAGGAAAGTTCATTTATTTTTTGCTGGATCAGACTACATTTCCATTTTTTGCCCACCCCCAATTTCCCCTAGGGCAAAATACATCACCTTTCATGACAGAGGTCGGTAAGAGTAGACTGTAATTCTATTAACTTCAGCTTTCTAATATGTCCATATCTGAACTGTTCTTCAACTTGTAAGCTGCCAATGAGAGGCAGGTCGACTAGGGAGGAAGCAGGAGCCCAGCAGAACACGCGTCAGCAGCTTTGAGGGTCATGCAATATAACAATGGAGACTCAGAATAAAATTGAAGCATCAGCTCAAGATGCATGGCTTTTCTTGAAACCTTTGAAACAGTGTTATGCCAAAAAGAAAAGAAAAAAACCCTGCAAACAATGTGTCCAATAGCCCAAATGCCTCTGTAACAGGTCTACTCTCTCTCCAGGATAACCAATAAAAGTGTGAAGAATGCTTGTTCATATTCTCATGGCAAAAAAGAGAACCGGTTATCTAACATTTGAGACACCCTGCTGAGGTAAAGGAGACCAAATGCAGGATTTTTTAATACTTTGAGATATCAATGCAGATTTGTTTCTGCAGAAATACACATAGGTTGGATTAATGGCTAAATGGCGGGAATGTAATAAACAAAGATTTTCATTTCTAGTTAGCATCCTCATTCACAGCCCCAATTGGTCCATCTTAATGACCACATTAGGATTTCACCACTCAAAGAAGTATTCACTTCTGGTTCATTCTCCTTGGTGGAGAGGTAAGAAGATATCTCCTGTGTAGCAGAAGTAGGTGTCTATTTGAAATTTCATTCTCACATATTTATTTATGAGTTATTTTAATAAAATATTTATATCCTGTCCTATATCCGAAGATCTCAGGGTGGCTTACAATAAAATCAGTTTAAAGCAATAAATAACAACAATAATTTCCAGCAGGCCTGCCCAGTTGATTTTAAACTATGAATTTTAAATCTGGTATATTTTAATCTGGATGTGTTTAATGTGTCATGGCCATTTTACTCCTATGTTTATGTGTTTATGTTTAGCTTATGTGTTTAATGCTTAGTTATACAGTCACCCCTCCTTTTTCACGGTAGATCTGTTCTGGAACCCCTTGTGAAAATGGAGTTTTGCTTATATTCAAACCCATTGGCTTGAATATAAACATGGGCATGTGGGGGTTTGGGGGGGATGCACCACAGGCATGCACCCCATTCATTCCCCCTCCATTCATCCCTCACAGATAAGTGAGGGACACAAGTCTGAAAACCATGAAAATGGAGGGTGGAGTGTATATTGTATTTTAAGCTGTGTTGTACCCTGACTTGAGCACTGAGGAGAGGCGGAAAGAAATAACAATATATTTATTGTTGTTGTTTATGAGACCAAAATATAAATTAAATAATGTATCAGTTTAAAACCAACAATTAAAAACCAGTTAAAACAGTTTAAAATAGTACCAGCCATAGCACAACCTGGATAGAATCAGTTAGGTCCCAAAGCTTTAATAAACAGCCAAGCTTTGAATTGGTGCTGAAATGAAACAATGCTCCGCACCACTTGGACCTCCATAGGGAAAGTAGCCCAATATTGGTGTTCCAGTGCAGATAAGGCCTTTCTATGTCCTCCGACCAGGTATTTCCTCTACTGTTGGGACACGGAGGAAGACCTCTCCAACAGACCTTAATAGGTAGGCATGTAAGAACAAATGTTTTCTTTCCACTAGGTGAGATTATTATCATTTTTGTGCTTTTCTGGCGATGTTTCACAAAACAGTTTGGACAAAATTGCATTGCTGTTTTGGTTGTTTTTTGTTTTGGTTTTTGCACACACACACACACACACACACACACACAAACCCACCATGAGATTTTTATTTCACACCATATCCAGCCTTTCTGAAGGTGGTGGTGGTAGAAAACCGCATATTTTTTGCCCAAACTGTTTAGTTTGCTCCAAAATGTGTTTGGGGCACATTTTGGAGCAAACTAAAACATTTTGGCACAGTATATGCTGTTTTCTAACACCAGCGCACTCAGAAGGACTGGGCTTCTCATTCTGGTGTGAAGTGAAGAATCTCATGGTGGTGGTTGAGAGTTCTTTAAGTAGATTGTCTCAGTGTGACAAAATGCTCTTATGTTTTGTTGCAGGAAAGAAAATCTGCAAATGTTTTCTAAAGGGGTGTATCAACATGGGGGGGAGGCTGAACCCATCACTCCCCCAAAATAACAATTGGCCCCATGAATTGTTTCCTCACTACCAAAATTTCTAGCATTGCTAATAGTTTAAAACTTCAGCCAAGCATTTAGAAAGACAGTATAGGCAGCCAATAAAAATGAGCAGAAAAGGTTACCAAGGGAATGTGAATGCAGCAAAAATGAGAGTTCTAGAAATAAATGATTTTCAGTGCCTCATTCGCTGGAAAACAGGGGAATGAAAGAAATTTAAGTTGGGGTGCAGAATTTTTATTTGGGAGGCAATGTCATCATCTCCTACCCTCCTCCCATAACTACACTCCATTTACATCCCTACTCTGCAATCCTATCTCAGCTTCAGCTAAAAATTTCATCCATTTTAACCAGCAGGTGCATGCACTATTCAAAGACAAAAGACACAACAACACAGCTATAAAGGTACAAGCTGCCCTAAGTTGTAATTTTATTATTTCACAGAGGGCTTTTCCTTCATCAGAATGGTAAAGAAAAGGTGCCAGCTTTTCCCAGAAACATGTGAGTCCCAATCCCCAGTCAGAAAAACATGCCTCATAAGATGTTGTGAATACGTACTGACACATTTACTTCTCCATTCTCCTATCCAAGGAAAATGTTAACATCTGCAGAGCAAAGAAAGTTAGCAGCAACAATGTTTGACAGGATCAAGAGGACATTTATCTGAGCTCGCTGTTGAAAGCACAAGACTCCCTTAAATCCACAAATGCTTGTGGAGCACATAACCTCACTTGGGTTTGGTCAGTCTTTACTGGGAATCTTGTGCTCATTTCTGGACACAGCCATTCAAAAAGGATATCAGCAAGCTGGAACATATCTAAAGAAGGCCAACTAAGATGTTCCAATGTCCAGAAAACAAGCCTTAAGAAGAACAAGTTAGAGAGCTGGGTATATTTAGTCTGAAGAAGGGACAACAGAAAGGTGTTCTGATAAACTTCTTTGAATATCTAAGGGGATGTCATGTAGAAGATATTTTCTGTTGTTCCAGAGGCTACAACATGAATCAATGGATTTAAACTGCAAGAGAAAAGATTCCTCCTAAACCTTAGGAAGAACCTCTTGACTGTAAGAGTTGTTCAATGGTAGAATAGACTGCTTTGGAAGATGGTAAATCTGTTTCTTTACGTTTTTAAACAGAGGTTGGATGGCATCTTTCAAGAGTGCTGTAATTCTGTGTTCATGCATGGCAGGGGGTTGGAATAGGTGGCCTTTGTGATACCTTCCAACTTTGTGGTTCCTTCGAACTTGATGAATCTATGATTCTTCGTGGAATTCCACAGATTTCCTTCAGTTTTGTTTGCCATCCTGGAAGTTTCATAAAATCCCAACAAGGCCACTCCTTAGAACATTTATAAAGATCCAAGCAATTTCCTCACTTGAATCTTGTAACCTTTCTTCCAGCTAGTAGTGTCAGCATTTCCCTTCTCTTGGAAAGTGTCCTTTCAGTGCAAGTTTAAAATACAGGAATTGAAAATAATATGCAGACATGTTATATGGATTGCTGATCAAGCCAGGTTTTTAAAGGGCTTTAAGAGAAATTGCTGTAATATCATCATTCCACTTCCCACTAGCAGCTATTATTGCTATTAAACTTGAATCAAGGGGTTTATACCAAGAAAGCTGCATTGCTTCATTAAGTTTCATTTTATGGTCCCATCCTTGTTACCATTAGACTATCAATCCAAGTTGGCTCTCCTAATTAAACTTTACACTATGGAGTATTTATCTTCACACAGTCCTCACCAACTCTTTGGGCTTCTTCCCACCTTCCAATCCACTCTCTTCTTCAAAACTTCACCCTCGCACTTGGCTCTCTATTGCAATGTCAATAGCTGCTCTCTTTCTTTCCTAAGGCTCCTTCCAGCAAACAGATATGAGCCTCCAGAGAACAATTTGGCCCATTTCCCTTGTTCTTCCACAACTTCTCTCATCTTTAGGAGAAATTGAATTAATTAGTCCTGAGTGGTGGGGGACACTTGTAGAAATGTCATAGAGCTTAGTGAGATGGGTGTGATTCATTTAGGAGTGCTTCCCTCTGTAGAGAGAATCCCTCTTCCTTGAGGCCTCTTGCAGTTTTAGCATCATAGACTCATTGAGTTGGAAGAGACCACCGGGGCCATAGAGCAGAGTCACAGACCTAGAGCAACTATTGAGGAAGGTCAAAGAAGAAAGCTCAAAGGCAGGCTTATTGCTTAACATAAACAACACAAAAATAATGACACCAAAAGATATTCATAAATTCAACCTAGACAATGAGGAAATAGAAATAGTAAAAGAGTTTCTATACTTTGGGTTAAACATAGGTCAGAATGGAGATTGCAATAAAAAAAAATCAGAAGACTAAGGAATTTATCACACGGGAGGAATTTCTCTTAATTTCAAATGAAAAGAACACATTCACCTGAATTCGCTAGTTCAGCGAATTTACGTGAATTCGAATTGCATTCAAACTGACTTCCCATTGCCTGAAAATAGCTTGCCATTGCCTGAAATTGTGTGTGATCACCTCTCACGCAATAATGTGAAACCCCATGATTGTGTTTGGATTGCCATTGGATTATACTTCCAATTTCCCTTGTCTGATAACATCCAAAGAATAGGGAGGGAAACTATAAAAGCACTAGAAAAGGTCTTAAAGAGCTAAGATATACAACTAAGTATATTGCTTATTTTTATCTAATTCTATTTTGCATTATTATCTATTGCTTTATATGTATTTTGTACAATGTATGCCATTGACAGGTTTCATTTTTATCGATTTATGTGTAAATCTACGGTGCTATATAAAATAATAATAATAATAATAATAATAATAATAATAATAATAGGTAAATCACAATGGCGACTGACTGAAAACAACCAACCCACACACCCTCTAACTCCCCCCAAACCCCCAGGAACAAAATAATGTCAGAAATGGAAAGTATAATAAGCATTTTGTGAGCAGGCACAGCTCGCCACAACAGCATAGGGACAAAAAGTATGGGCCTCATCCTCTGTAGTTGAATGCCCCTATCCTGTGGGGTTGATGTATATTGGGACTAATGTTATTTTTAGGCAATTCTGGGAAAGACCCTTAAAAGAGAAGCTATAGGCTACAAAATAAAGCAAAGTCATTGCAGCTTGACTTTCATTGCCTTCATTTAGGATTGCCAAGAGATAACAGTGAAGTCATAACAGAAGCCATTGTCCATAACAGAAGTCTAGGAATATAAGAGGACCCCACGTTGGTACAGACTAAAGTCCTGTCTAGTCCTACATTCTGTTCACACACAGTGACCAACCAGTTGCCTATGGGAAACCCACCTGTAAGACGTGAATGCAACTTCCCGCTAATGTTCAGCACCTGATCTACAAGAAGCAACCTGCCTCTGACACGAGAGGTGATATATAGGCATCCTGGCTAGCATACATTTGTAGCCCTGTCCCTTATGCATTTATCCAGCTCCTTTTCAAAGCCAACTTTAGCAACCTTGAACTACATCTTATAGAAGCGAATTCTACAGTTACATCATGTGTTGTATGAAGGCTTCATTCCAGCCACTATTTAGCTTCAGTCAATAAAGCCAGACTTTAGTTTTATAAGTAAAGAGAAACAGAATAGAGTTGTATAAAATTATACACAGTGCAGAGAAACTAGATACAGAGAATTATTAACCCTCCGTTATAATACTTTTGTTCCTGTTTATTGTCTGAAGCTGAATAGTCAATTTAGTTCTTTACAAATGTCTGAGCAACACATGCAGAAGAATGAGGTGGTACAGCCTTGAAATGGTTGAAAATTATGTAGTGCTTTAGGTTTCAGGTGAGGGACTGCTTTTTAAAAATATAGTCTTATGTAAAATGCTCCCTAAAGCAGCAAACTAAAGTAGCAGAGCTGGTAGAATGGAGCATTTTTTCGCTTCTTGTGATGGTTTAGTAACAAAATGGAGGACACTTAAAATTGAGGCACAACTTGCACTCTAATGGGGCATAGTCTACTCCATCACTTCAAGCCACTACCATTTAATTCTGCTGCAAATTTACTCCAAACTTCAGACTGGATTCCTTACTTTGCTATTCACTGTACATTTATATCCAATCCTGATTGAAAAGATCAAAGGCAGTAAGTTTGGGTAACTAATCTAAATTGAATTCCAAAAAGGTCAGAGAGGTTGTGCACTTGTAAGAATCATTTTCCTTCCCTTAGAAGAGGAAAAAGAGAGGAAATACGTGTCTAAGGTGTGAGGCTGATCTGAGAATATGAGCTGGTAAATGAGAATTTAATGCCATGGTGGGTGAAATTAATGGAGTAAACTGCAAATTACTGAGCAATTACACACCAATGGGAAATTAGCTGGATTATTCTGATCCATGGAATAAGAAGAAAAATGAGAAAGCAATAATAGAAAGATGCAGACCTAATTCAATTGCAATGGCCAACTGCAGTAGACCTAACACAAGTAGCCAGCTGCTAATTCCATCGGTCTACTCTAGCTGAGACTAGCAATTTTATTTAGGCCACAGTATTCCTTCCCTGTATACTGAACATATCATACATGAAGCTGGATTAGATTCAGAGCAGGTCTACACCTGTTTAGTGTAGTGGTTTAATTGTTGAACAGTGACTCTGGGGACCAGGGTTTGATTCCCTGCTTGGCCATGAAACCCACTGAGTGACCTTGGGCAAGTCCAGTTCTGGGCACCACAATTGAAAAAGGCTGTTGAGAAACTGGAGAGTGGCCAAAGGAGGGCGACTAAAATGGTGAAGGGTCTGGAAACTATGCCCTATGAGGAACGGTGCAGGGAGCTTGGGATGTTTAGCCTGGAGAAGAGAAGGTAAAGAGGAGACATGCTAGCCATGTTTAAATATTTTGAAGGGATGTCGTATAGAAGATGGAGCAAGCTTGTTTCCTGCTGCTCCAGAGACTAGAATATGGAACAATGGATGCAAGCTACAGGAAAAGAGATTCCACCTCAACATTAGGAAGAGCTTCCTGATAGTAAGGGCTATTTGACAGTGGAACACACTCCTTCCTCAGAGTGTAGTGGAGTCTCCTTCCCTGGAGGTCTTTAAGCAGAGGTTGGATGGCTATCTGTTGGGTATGCTTTGACTGTGAGTTCCTGCATGGCAGGGGGTTGGACTGGATGGCCCTTGTGGTTTCTTCCAACTCTAGGATTCTATGATTCACATGTTCTCATCCTCAGGGGAAGACAATAGCAAACCTCCTCTGAAAAATTATGCCAAGAAAACCCCATAATAGGTTCATCTTAGGGTCACCATAAGTTGGAAATGATTTTAAGGCACACAGTAATAACAACAACAACAAGTCTATACTGGCTAGAATATTATGGGATGTTTCTGGGGTATTCTGGCCCTGAAGCTACCATGAATCCTCTCTGGGCACTCTGGAGTGAAGCTGGGAGGTTGTCTACACATGCATCCCAAAGTGCCACTGAATTGCTCCCTCTGAGGTTGAAAACGAAGCATCCAACATTGATCACAGTGCCGAGTGCCTTGAGGTAATCTCATACGTTGCAACCTGTACCTCCACCACCACCAGCAGCAGTGGATGACACAGTAGAATGCTATGTAAACAGTCACCTGGTGTCACTCGAGAATGCTCCAGATTTTTTGGGAACATCTGAAGCAACACTTAGGGTTTTTAAATTTGCTTTAACACAGGAATGGCCTGGATTTGCTGCAGAATTGGCCTTCCCATGTGAAGACAGTCTGAAGTTGAATTGGCCCTTTGGCCCTGCATCTTGTGGACAGAGCAATGCAAGGTTGGGGGGGAAATCAATACAAATGGCCTATGTAGACATGCCCTTACAGGAAGGAAGTGTAAATACTGGAGCAAGGAACATTAACAACTAAAGATATGGTATACAGATAACACTTTACTACTAATACAAACAAAAATCCATCAGTGATACCTTACTTGGC
>NC_056526.1:186113484-186133169 GCF_019175285.1 Sceloporus undulatus | reverse complement strand
TAACTGAAATGCACAATATACTTGTTGCAAGCTTTTGAAGCTCCATGGGCTTCTTCATCAGGCAAAATGTTACAAACCAAATAGGAGGAGGAAAAAAAATTGGAGATGTTAGTCAGATGCCTGCATGTTTTTTCAGTCCTTAGTAAAGATGTTATGATGGGGAGGATATCTTTTGAAGGCAAGCTCCTCCTTCATCTGGCTATGCAGCAATAGGGAGATTTTCAAAGTCCAGGAAATTTAAAGTCCATTTTCATCTCAAGAGGGACCCTTCTTTGGCAATCCAGTATGTCTCCATTCCAGTGAAGTCACCAGCTTCTTTGTAGGCAGAGAAGAATGGATTCCTCAAGTCTCCATGTTTTTGCATCAGGAACTTTTTGTTGGAATAGAGGTAAAACATGCAAATTTGGTCCAAAGTTAAGAAGAAAATTTTTGTTTTACCTTGGTTGAAGTCCCTGTCACCAGGCTACTCTTCATGGTTCCACTGTTGCAGCTACAATGTGGTACAGTGCACATGCGTCATACATGGGCACGCTTTATGTGGCTTTCAGCTGCACGGGGCTGCACGGGGAGAAGGGGCAGCGGATCCCAAAGGGACAAATAGGATGCACACCCATTGCGTGTGTGCGCTGCCACGCCACTGTGCCACCACGTACACAAGCTCCATTCATTTAAATGTGGTTTGAGCATAGGTGGTATTTGCTTTATGCGGGGGAATCTGGGACGGATCTCCCGGGTAAAGCAAGAGCGCACTGTATCTCACAATACAAAAAACATTCAGGGGTAGCTGTGTTGGCCATTTAACAAATGCAAACAAAAATCCATCAGTGATATACTACTAAATACTACTAAATAGGCTACATTTTAAAACTCCCTCCACCAACCATATGGCTGCCCATCTACCCTGGCCTTAGGCAACATCTTTCCTCCTGCCTTTGTTTTTCAACAACCATACTTAAAATTGAACTTATCTCCTCATCACCCAAGCTTTGCATTTTTATGGCTATTCATCCCACTTGGTTATAAAGGTCCTTCCTGTGCCCCAGTTAACTCCATGCACCTAAGGAAGTAGACCAAGTCTCCAAAAGCTTATGCCACAATTTCTTTCACACAGTTAGTCCCAAAAGTGCTGCAAGATCTCTTTGCATGCTAGAATTCTTCCTGTTATGCATATGAGAGTATCTCTGATGATTCAGTGGTTTGGAAAAGAGCACATGTAATTACTAAGAAAAACTCTATAATCACCACATGATCTGAGGATAAGCCTTGGATGTCAGCCACAGGTTGTAGGATTGATATCTGGCTTAATCTAATACCAGCTACTGCATCTTGTTAGCCAGTGTAACCACCAACCTACAAAAAAGATACCCAAGGTATAACTAAAATTGCCACCTCAGTCTCCTCAAGGAACAATAGCTATCGGAGTGCCTAATCACTGAAAAAGTTGTAAAACCATTGTCAAAAATTGACAAGTAATTTATGAAGGTGTCCAAATAATAGGAAACAATCAAGAAGGGATTAGAACAATGTCAAACTGCTAAATACCACTTACAAAATAAAAATGGGAGCATAGCAGCACAGCTCACCAAATTAATTGGACAAATTATGCAAAACCATGTTTTCAGGTCTTCAACTGTGCTGGTCTCTGCTGAATATTAAAACCGACAGTAAAGGGCTCGTCGATATGGTATGCTGCATTGACTTATAAGTGCTGGATTGAGTTCCTAAAGAGAAAGGAAAAGTCTCCTGCCAAAAGAGGTGAGGTAGTAACAAAACTTATACTCACCATCAAAACATATTCCCTTACCATGCACAACTCTTGTACAAGAGATGTATGTACCCATCAAGGCTATTCCTTTCCCCATCTCTAAGTCAGTTCTGTCCTGCATCCATTCAGCTTTGCTAAAAATTAATGGATAAAGATCCATCAGTTTATTTTGTGTGGGGTGTGGATGGGAAAGAGATCACAGAAAGATATGGAATGCTCTTAAAAATGGGGGTGCCCCTACACTTAATTATCCTGAAGAGAAACATGTACTTAGGACAAGAAACTCCTGTAAGAACAGAATATGGAGAAACAGAATGATTCCCAATCACCAAAGGGGCAGACAATGTTGCATTCTGTCATCCCACTGATTCAACTTGTATGTAGAAAACATCACACACAGATCAGGTTTAAACTCAGAGGAAGGTGGAGTGAAGATTGTAGGAAGGAGTACCAACAATCTAAGATATGCAGATGATTTTCCAGCAGAAAACAAAAAAGACTTGGAGCAATAACTTAAAAAAGTCAAAGAAGGAAGTGCAAAGGCAGGCTTAATGCTGAACATTAAGAAAAGAAAATAATAGCTATGGAAAATAATAATAATAACAAGTCTTTATTTCTATACCGCTTTTCCGGTGATCAAAGCGGTGTACAGCAAAGATGTTAATACATACAAGTTAAAATAAAACTGCGAATCTCAAATTACATTAAAATGCATAAAGCATGTAAAAACATATAAAAAAAACATACAGCCAAAAATCTTCGGTCAATGACATGCAAATCTATTAGGAATAATTATTACAAAGAGTTAGACGGATATGCCAGTCGGAATAAATGTGTCTTCAGAGCCTTTTTAAAAGCGTCTACAGTAGAACAGGCTCGGATTTCGTCAGGAAGATTATTCCATAGGGTAGGTGCTGTCACTGAAAATGACTTCTTGTGAGTTGTTGTCAATCTCACTTTTGGACATTCTAATAAGAGTTTCCCTGATGACCTGAGAGTGCGGGGCGGATTGTGTGGGAGAAGGTGCTCCTTCAAGTAGCTCGGGCCCAAGCCATGTAGGGCTTTATAGGTAATAACCGACACTTTGTATTGGGCCCGGAAGCTAACGGGCAGCCAGTGAAGAGATTTTAATACCAGTGTTATATGGTCTGCCCTAGATGTTCCAGCGACCAATCTGGCTGCTGCATTTTGCACTAACTGAAGCCTCCGGACTTGGTACAAAGGTAGCCCCATGTAGAGCGCATTACAGAAATCTAACCGAGAGGTTACCGGTGCATGTACTACCATTTCAAGGTCCTTTTGGTCCAAACAGGGGCACAGCTGGCGTATCAGCCAAAGCTGGTACCAAGCACTCTTGGCCATCGCATCCACCTGGGATGACAGTTGTAGAGATGGATCCAAGAGTACTCCCAGACTGTGCACTTTGTCCTTTAGAGAGAGACTGACTTACATAAATTCAATTTAGGTGATGAAGAAATAGAAATAGTAAAAGAGTTCCCCTACCTTGGATCAGTCATTGATCAGAATGGAGATTTTAGCCAAGAAATCAGAAAAATGGTGAGACTGAGAGTGGTTATCAGGACAGCTTAGCTAGCATGATTATGGAGAATCCAAATCCAGTTGGGTAATGACCAATATTTCATGAAATGCTGTCTGTTGGTGATGTTGAGCTGGGAATGGGTGTGCTTGACAAGTTGTGCTCTCTGATCTTATTGGAAATTTGATGGGGGAAGGAGGCTTACAAAACATGAAATGCAGCATACAAAGACAGTAAAGGATGAGAGCAACTGAAATTTGAGTGGTGAAAACTGGAAATAACCAGACATCAAAAAAGCTCAAAGGAGGAAAAAGAGAACCGGAGCAAAGGAAATAGCAGATGATCAGAAGCAGGACCAGATCTGGACAAACCTAGGCAGAAGAAAGTTGGTGCTAAAGGGATGGAGTGGATGACTCCATGGACATTAATCCTGAAGACACCTGATGGCCTGAAAAAATGGAGGAAGAGCAGGCTCTGGAGTGCTGACTACAACATTGGCAGTCGTGAGAATTCAGAAACATAGGCGTGTTACAGACACACCTATAGTGCGTGTTAGGGTTAGGAAAGGGTGTGCCCCTCAACCCTAGTATGGACTGAGTCTGTACAAAATGGTGGCAGGCGCCGCCATCTTGACATCGCAGACGCATAGTGTCCGAACATCGCAACCCGGAAGTGACGTCGTGAGTGTGTGACTAGTGCCTCACGGCGCAACTTCTGGGGCGCAAAAAGGAAGCACCATTTTGGTGCTTCTTTTCGGCTGCACCCGGGAATTGCGCGGTTTGGCTGCTGCGGTTCCCAGACGCAGCGACCAGTGCCGCCGGCAGACCACCGCTTTTAGGCAGTCTGTAATGGGCCAAAGACATGTTTGTCTGGAATAACAGTATGCAAAGAGCACCTTTGAGACAAAATATGTGAAAGAAGTTGTAGCATAAGCTTTCATAGACTTGGTCCACTTCATCAAATGTACTGTTGTCCAGAAAGGACCTTTATCATAAAACTGTATGAATAGTCATATAAAGTGAGCCCTTGATTTCCTGGCCAAGCAAGGATTCAGACTCTGTTCTCCAGAGTCATAGACCAGTTCTCAAACCATTACACCATGCTGGCTTTCAATATACATACTGATACTAGTAAGCTTTACATTGGTTATGTCTGCCAGTATGTCCTCCATTTGTTTTCACTGCAATGATCTGATGCAATTCAAATTTGATTTCATCTCTTCCATTGTCTCATTAGTCTGAATTAGCACACCTTCAGGTTAGTTTTTGTTTTTGTTTTTGTTTTTTGCAAAATCTCTGACTGAAACTGTGGCCTAATATTGAAAAAAAGAGGAAGAGGGGGAGGAGGAGTGCTTGTCTCCCTTGTAGTCTTCTCCTGCAAGGAAGCCAAAGCATGAAGTTGCTTCTTCCAACATTGCATCCAATGCATAGACACCAGTGATGCTTAGGAAGGCGTAGACTCTGTGATTCCATCAGAGCTTGCTTAAATAAGGTTTTGTATTGCCTCTGTATAGAATCATAGAGTTAGAAGAGGCCATCCAGTCTAACCCCTGCCATGCAGGAACTCTCAATCAAAGCATACCCAAAGGATGGTCATCCAGTCCCTGTTTAAAGACCTCCAAGGAAGGAGACTCCACCACACCCTGAGGAAGTGTGTTCAACTGTTAAACAGCTCTTACTGTCAGGAAGTTCCTCCTAAAGTTAAGGTGGAATCTCTTTTCCTGTAGCTTGCACCCATTGTTCTGTGTTCTAGTCGCTGGAGTAGCAGAAAACAAGCTTGTTCCATCCTCAATGTGACACCTCTTCAAATACTTAAACAGGGCTATCATATCACCTCTTAACCCTCTCTTTACTAGGCTAAACAGACCCAGCTCCCTAAGTCTTTCCTCATAGGGCATGGTTTCCAGGCCCTTCACCATTTTGGTGGCCCTCCTTTGGACACGCTCCAATTTTTCAACATCCTTTTTGAATTGTGGTGCCCAGAACTGGACACAGTATTCTAGGTGAGGCCTGACCAAGGCAGAACAGAGTGGCACTATTACTTCCCTTGATGTAGGCACTATACTTCTATTGATACAGCCTAAAATAGCATTGGCCTTTTTAGATGTCGCACCACACTGTTGACTCATGTTCAACTTGTGGTCTACTCATAGATCCCTTTCACATGTAGTCTCCTTAAGCCAGGTGTTCCCCATCCTATATCTATGCATTTCATTTTTTTTTACTTAAGTGAAGTATCTTACATAGCTCCTTGTTGAAGTTCATTTTGTTAGTTTTGGCCCAGCTTTCTAATCTATTCAGGTCATTTTGAATTTTGATACTATCCTCTGGGGTAATAGCTATTCCTCTAATTTGGTGCCACCTGCAAATTTGATAAGCATGCCCTCTATTCCTTCATTCAAGTCATTGATAAAGATATTGAATAGCACTGGGCCCAGAAGAGAACCCTGTGGCACCTCACTTAGTCACCTCTCTCCATAATGAAGAAGAGCCATTGTTGATCACCTTTTGGGTTAGGCCAGTCAACCAATTACAAATCCATGGAACAGTTGTATTGTCTAGCTCATATTTTACTTGCTTGTTTGCAAGATTATCATAGGGGACCTTGTCAAATGCCTTACTGAAATCAAGATATGCTATATCTACAGCAATCCCTTTGTCTACCAAGCTGATAATTTAATAAAAAAAAGAAATCATATTAGTCTGGCATGACTTGTTTCTCAGAAACCCATACAACAAACCCATAGTCATCTGGCAACTGGAGGCTCCTGGAAGTTGTGCCAAACAGTAACTTTTCCAAGCTTTAGATTCCACTAAACACAGTTTTGTTTTGTTTTTTGCAAATAAAGCCAGGTCTTTCTAGCACTTGAAATTTGTTCCTCAACTCATATTCTTTGTGAAATAGTTAATGAATTGAGTGTTTATTGATTCTGTTGATGAACATATACTCAACTTGCATAGCAAGCAACTCCTCTAGGGAAAGAATGCATCCATTGGTCTGTTAAGTATGCATAGACACTTCACAAAAAAGGTGGTTACAAATCCATAATGCAATATAGCCTGGAGAGCTGCACTGGACGTCAAGCATTACACAACTTGAGATATTGAATTTGATAGTGAAATTATTTAGCCAGTACCTGATTTATGAAGCTCTGTTCTAGTAATCAGCTTAGCTTTGCGGTGTTGCAACAAGTCTGAGGGAGAGATCAAATTCTTCAAGGGTTGGAGCTCATTAAGCCTTGCCCTGTGTCATGCAGAGATATACTCATGGCTTCACATAATACAATGCACTGAAAGGCAGATGGAGTCATGAATACAGTGCATGTTTTTGACAAAGGGCTAACTATACTGGATGGGGTCAGCGTGCCACTATGTCTTCCAGGAACCAAGATCTTAAATTCTGCAAAAGGTTATTGATTCAAACTCATCTGAATTATTCAAGAGCCTTGTTCTCATGATATACAGACCTCCATAAGACTGTTGCTGACTTTGTGAGTACAGCAGCAACAAAGGAAGACATGATCTTTCCCCCTAAAACAGTGGAGGATAAGCATGGAGGTTTGGAGGGACATTATCAGGTCCCCTTGATCCAGAGCAGGCCACATTGTTGTTGTTGTTGTTGTGTGCGCTCAAGTTGTTTCTGACTTATGGTGACCCTAGGCGAAACTATCATAAGGTGTTCTTTACAAGATAATAATAATAATAATAATAATAATAATAATAATAATAATAAATTTTATTTGTGTTTCCCCGCCTCTCCCATAGGACTGAAGTGGGGTTACAAACTAATTAAAAACCATTACACAATCTCATAAAAACAGGATAAATAAACTCCAATATAAAATTCTACAAACTCTATGGACAACATACAGCAAGGTAAGGCAGGGAATCAATAGCATCAAAAATACTATTCATTCTACAGAGGGGAAGGCTTGGCAAAAAAGAAAGGTTTTAAGTCTCTTTTTAAATGATTCCAGGGGGGTCATAAGACGGAGCTCCTTGGGAAGACTATTCCAGATCCGCGGGGCTATTACAGAAAAAGCCCTCTGGGATGTGGAGACATATCTGGAAGATGGTATTTCCAACAGGTTCTTCCCGGATGTTCTAAGTGTGCGGGGCGGATTATATGGGGAGATGCGGTCCTCCTCAGGCCCAAGCCAAGTAGGGCTTTATAGGTGATAACCAACACATTGTATTGTGCTCGGAAGCAAATGGGCAGCCAGTGGAGCTATTTCAAAATAGGTGTTATATGGTCAAACCTGGATGCACCTGTGACCAATCTGGCTGTCATGTTTTGTACTAACATGTTCAGAGAAGGTTTGCCATTGTCATCCCCTGAGGCAGAGAACATGTGATTTGCCCATGGTCACCCAGAGGTTTCATGACTGAGCTGGGAATCGAGCCCTGGTCTTCAGAGTCATAGTCCAACACTCAAACTACTATGCCATACTGGAAAAGGTCACACCACTGGATGGAATTATCTGAGGGACATATGCATCTATAAGTCACAATATGCATGTGGAGCAAAAAAAAAATCACTATTGCTCCATAGATATATTCTGCTAATAGCAGTAGAAGTAGAATAGCACAGACAGCATGTTTAATTTTGCCTTGAATTTGCAAGTTGTACCTTGCGTGTTGCAGTTGTGCGTCCTATATTTTGCATTGTGGTTGTACATCCTGTGCTTTGCATTGTGATTGTATATTACAGTTGTGCACCCTATACTTTGCATGTGGTTTAATACTTAAAAATTCAGGGTTCAGGGAAGAGATCAGAGGGAGCCCAGGGGTCGGGGGAGAGCCACAATGGATCCTCCTGAGGAGTGATAGACTCCATAACACACTGTTCCCATCAGTGACCTAAAATATAACATAGTTTTACGTAATCTGTTGTCACCATTTCTTAAAATATGCCATAATAAAGGGGAAGAATAAAAACATTCCCATTCCTAAGCCCTAAAAAATGAGATTCAGTTTTATAGATCTCCTTCACAGATGTTCATAGATGGTTAAATAGCCTTGATAAACCACCAAACAGATAGTGATGCAAATATAGTCTGGGAAATATTTCCCAGACTATATTTGCATCACTATCTGTTTGGTGGCTTATCAAGGCTTTTTAACCATCTATGTCCATCTGTGAAGCATGAAACAACCTATGGCCTAAATCCCATTGTTAGTTCCAACTGTGGGTATTGGGTAGTGGATATATTGGATCAACTGTACTTACCTATGTATTGTCTCAGAATTAACTAATTGATTCAATAGGTTTAGTCTAGTTGGGACTAACCTACAGATTCCAGCCACAATTTCACTTATGCATGCATCTGATTTTTTTGACCATAACATTAAATTAAAATTCAGTTCATACTTGTGTAAGCAGAATTCCACAAATGTAACTGTTCTGTATGTAAAGTGCTCTTGCAAACAGTAGCACGCTGAGACTAAATGAGAGGAAGATGCTAGTCATGTAAAATAAGGCTTCATTTGCACTGCAGAAATAATGCAGTTTGATATTGCTTTAACTGCCATGGCTTAATGCTATGGAATCCTGAGATTTGTAATGTTTGTAGTGTCACAGCACTCTGGCAGAGAAGGCTAAATATCTCACAAAACTACACATCCCAGAATTCCATAGCATTGAGCCATGGCAATTAAAGTGGTGTCAAACTGCATTAATTCTGCAGTGGAGATACAGCCTACACCTACTTCCTCAAATGTGTGCCAAACTGCATTATTTTTGCAGGGCAGATGAGGCCTGTCTCCCTCGTCAGAGCAGATAGCTATAGAAGTGCAAAACCTGGTGTGGTGATGAGAGGATATTTAGTTTTAATGATGGCCATTGGGGGACAAAAGCAGAAGAAGAGATGTGTGTGGCAACAGTCCAAGTGAGATGCTGTCAGTTCTAATATGGGCCTTCCAGCTAGTGTAAGCGGATTCGGTCTTTCTTTATAAGCTCTGATTTTCCAAGACCAGAAAAACAAGTCCTTTTACAGGTTCATTAGTCTCACATCACTCTGGGCCCCTAAACCTAAAACCAGTGCTTGAAAAGGGACTTTTGGACTGCACCAGCCACAACAAGCAGTATTCCTGCCAGCTGGGGGATCCTAGAAGTCGTATGCCTCCAAAGTCACTTTTCTGAACTCTGATTTTAATCTATTTTCTACTTCTTTTTAAGTTTTTGATAGCTTTAACAGTTTGTCTGATTAAATTGTATCTATGCCAGGGAATGACATTACACATTTCCTTTTATATCTATTAAAAAAACCCTTCATCTAAATAGCAGGGTGTGATTCTAATTATTATAACAAGATATGCAATACTGACTAAATTTGGGAGTTAATTATTCACAAAATAATAGTGCCATTCTCCCTCAAATAAAATGAGGAGGGAAATGTATTTTGTGCCTCACAGATTCCACTAATACCAGCACAGTCTATATATTTACTGATGTGTAGCTCATGTAACAGTTAAATGAATTCCAATCAATTCTCCTCCTGCACAAGCTGCATGTAGAAATTTTAACTAGCAAATTAGAGCGATGACATCTAATGCCTCCCATGGGAGAGCAGAAATCCCCTCCAGAAGATGATCAAATTATTCTTTGCCAATTGTCTGAAGAAATGTTGAACTAATACTAAAGTGCATGCTTTTCTTCCCTTCCTTGAGTAGAATGTATCAGGAAATATTTCCCCAGAATGAAACATTAAATCCAGCACCGGAACAGTTGAGATCTCTGCACTGAATGAAGCAGTCACTCCTATTCTGAAGGTATTAAGAATATTAGCTGGCATCCCTTTGGGCAGTAATGATGTCATAAACTAGGCTTATAACCTCACAACTGTTGGTACTCAGAATTTGGAGTCCCAGAGTTACACAGAACACAGTGATGCAGGACCACCTTTTGATAGTCCCCAGGAAAAGAAAACTGCAAATCTCTTGTAGTTGGTATAAAGCACGATGGGAGGCAGAACCAATGGTTATATAAGCTCAACTCACTCCTCCTTCTGGTCATTCCTTCCCAATCCACTCTCTCACCCTTCCAACCTCAATGCAGTGTGAATGTTACTGGTCACTTCAAGGCTGGTTAGAAATTTTCTCCTAAAATTTATCCTCATTTTTCTTGCCTATCCCACACTGTATCATAGGGACTTAATAATTAGTAGTAGTAGTGGTGATGATGATGATGATGATGATGATGATGATGATGATGTATTTATATTTCCTACCTCTCCCTGTGGATCAAGGTGGGATTACAGCAAAATTGAATTACACTAAAACAATGATAAAACAAAATAAAATTACAATGAAACATTAAGAATTCATATCAACCTCCAATCCCTCTCACCATTAAAACCATAAAATACACATTAAAATTCCAGCAAGACCATAATTTAAAAATCAAAATGGAGAAGACTCTTAAGTCAAATGTGGGTTTCCTTTGTGAGGTCAGGTTGGGAAGGCCCACTGGACGAGATCCATCTTGACAGCCTTTTTGAAGGCATCTAAGGTGGTGATAAGATGGATCTCTTCTGGCAGGTCATTCCATAATTTTGAAGTGACTGAAGAAAAATTCTTCTGGGAAGCTGTCACTACTCAGGTTTTCTGAGATTATAATAAATCCTTCCCAGAGGGTCTGAGAGTGCGGGGCAGATTATGTAGGGAGAGGAGTTCCTGCAAGTAATCTGGACCCAAGCCATGTAGGGCTTTAAAGGTAATAACCAACAGCTTGCACTACACCCAGAAGCTGACAGGCAGCCAGTGAAGAGATTTCAAAACTGGAGTAATATGATCAAACCTGGATTTACTGGTGACCAGTCTAGCAGCCATATTTTGGACTAATTGTAGCTTCCGAACCTGGCACATTGGTAACCCCATGTAGAGCACATTGCAGAAATCAAGACAAGAGGTTACCTTAGATAATTGGATATGGGTAGTGTCAATAAACAGGTTTCCATTTGCTGTTTATAAGAGTCCAGTGTACATCTTGGCACACTTTTGGTTTAGGTTCTAGAACTCTCTCTTTAGGGCCCTGGGATCCAGAGGTGGGGAAGGACTCTGCCCTTGAGACATTTCTGGGGCTTTGCTCTCACTTGTAAAGTCATGGGTTCTCTGGGTTTGCCTTTCAGTAAATGACCAGCCAAGGAGCAACCAAGTAATTGGACTGCCCTCAGGGTCAGGCATTTCATCCAAAGGAAGGTTGAGGATGTAGTATCAGGGTGACACCTGGCCTCAGCTGAACCCACATCAAGTTGCTCCTTGCTCTTGCTTCTTCCATGATCAGTGTGATATAAATAGGATCTAGGTCAGTAAAATAGATCTTATTCAACCTAGCTTTCTGTGTCTAGTCTTGTCATTCCATGGCCATGAAATCATAGTATCATGTCCAATTTGGGATCTTGGCCACAGGGTTTTTTCTCATCTTTGGTGAGAAAGGATATTGAGACACCTCAACCAAGGTCCTATATCATGTTTGCCTAGTGTAAATCTACATTCATTTAGTTAAGTGACAGATGTACTACACCAGCTTTTGGCTGAAGACTAACATTTTGTAACCAATTGTTTATCTGCAAATTGGCTTGCCGTTTCCACAATCCCTGTGAAACTAGTGGTACACTTGAGGCACTGATGAGGAGTTCCATGCCATGCAAGAAGGCTCATCTACATGTTACACTTCTGGAGCTCTATTTATGCAGCTGGGAAATGGACACTACTCCATGGCAAAAAAAAAAAGTGTGGCCAGATGCATAAGGAAATTCACTTGTTCATTAAACAGCAGGAATGCCAGCCTTCACTGGAAAAAAAAGACTGCTGTGAGATTTTTCTTTCCTTGCCCCAAAGTTAAAGCCAGCTATTTAATCCTTGGATTTGTAATTTGTTGTGCCATCGGAGAAGGCTAAATATCTCACAAAAATACAGATCCCAGATTATCTATTCTGGAAATGAACATGTGAAAGGGGGAGCAGGTTAATACCCAGTGGCTGGAATCCTGTTAGTGATATAAGCAGGCATAAGCCCCATTTATATCTGAATATATATATATATATATATATATATATATATATATATATATTGTGGAAGTTGATATTCTCTTCTTCCCTCCACCACCATGGTCAATACACACACCCAGCCACCATTCCACTTCAATAATACACATACACATGGCCATTCAGTGGCTGGTGGAGATCTGGGAGGATCAGAGAAGCACCTGGTCATAGGGACATAGCCAGATGGAAAACTATTGCATCATCTGTCAAGACCTCTAGAGGCCCCTGGTGCGTGCAATGGACTTTTCTGGCATGGCTTTCAGCCTATGCTAAAAGTTGCGTATGACGTGCCAGCGTAAAACACAGGTGTGCTGTACTTTATGCAATACAAGATCTCAGCCAATGAACCCATTTCCAGCTATAAATTATTCATCTAATAGTCATGTTTAGGATCAGCAGGTTCAGGGCCATTCCTTTCCCCCATTCATATGCACAGATAAGTCAATTGGCCAGAATCCTATTGGAGATTGACGCCATAGCATCTGTTACACTGTTGTAGCATATGTCTTCTGCAACAAAGCACAGCAGTGGTATGGGAAAACCATCTTCATCACCATTTTGAGCAGTTCAGGAGCTGTCAGCTCATCTGTACCACATAACAGAGCTTCCTCTGCCACCACCCACTACCACTGTGACTAAAGCCATTCTACAGCACCACCACTGTTGCTGAACTGCCACCACCACCCAGAGATGCAGTTACCTTGGTCATCAGGACTTGATTCTCATTAAGCCAGGTCAGATTTGGGCTCTATATCCAAATATCTTTACATTGTGGATCTCAGTAACAGCCCATTTCCTCTGCACTGAACCAGGGAAAATAGATTTCTAAACAATGCAATAAATTCAATAAATATTCCAAGGCTTTCTGATAGTTAAGTAATTGAAGACCTGTAAAGTACTACAGAGAGACAAAATGTTCCATACTACAGATCTGTTTCAACAGGTAAGAAAGATCTTTTTGCACCCTTAGCATACTCTGCCAAGCACTTGGGGATGTATTATGAGGAAAGGCTGTGCATAAAGAAGATATCATCTGCAGACTTCTAATTTAGCTTGTAGATTACATTACTACTTCCCATTATTAAACAAGCTCATTTGCAACCTGACTGCTGTCCCATTTTCTTCAACACCAGACTGCATCCTGCACTTATTTAATCTACCTCTTCATTTTTGGTTTGTTCTTCCACCTGTGTATAAAACTAATGACTATTATGGAACATCAGTCACTGGCATGAGGATTTCCTCTCTTTGTTTCTTCATTAATATTGTGTCCATTAATTCCATCTGGTAGTGTCAATTCCATCTGGTAGTGCAAAACAGTTTGATTTCCCTCTAGTCACTTAGGCTTCTTACTTTATTTTGCTTCACTAATCCAGAAGTAATGTAATATAATAGTTGGGGACCCTTACCTTCCCCATGTATTTCTCCAACTTCCTCTCCCTTCTGCTAGTTAAGGAGCTGTTCATTACACACTACAATCCTGTTAATCAAATTGGAGTAATAAATCACAAGTAGATGAACAGGTCTCCATTGACATAGGAAGGCAACAATGCATCTGGATGATTTAGGCTGAAATCCTGATGATGTGTAAGATGCCCCAAAAGAAGAAGTTGGGCATTTTTGCCCAATGTAAAACACCTGTACACAGTTCATGTTTGCAAAAGCAGAATTGTGCATACACATGCAGACAGGCATCTCCCCCCCCCCAATATGATTTTCCTTACCCCTTCAGCCTTCCTTTATGATCATGTAGTGATCGGTGGGGAATACAAGATGGCTGACAAGGATCTGGCTATATAATCATAGCCAGACATTCATGATCACATCATCTTCCAGAACTTCTGGAGAACCCATTCAAAGTCCTTAGAAGAGGCTTTTATCATTGTGCTTTTGACACAGAGCCAGATGTTCCTCAGCTGTTCCCACCCTCTACTGGTCACTGTGATCATGGAGAGAGGCCAAAGGAAGAAGTTGAGTCCTGTGGGGACGGGAGACATTTCTTATTTCCCCCATGGCAGCACTTTACAGTTTGTCTGCTCATGCAAGACTCCTGTCACTCATCTCATTCTTACATGCAAGAATGAGTAATTTCAGAACTTTTCTCCCTGTTTGGTGAAATTATGAGAGCTTGGTTGGATCTTACAGGTTGTCAAGGACAAGACCATATGAGTATTATTTTAATCCCTAACACAAACACAAGCCAAATCAGATTCTGGCTCTGTGATCTTATTAAAGTGGTTGAGAACTAAAATGCTACGGGAAATGCCCCATCAAAATTTATACACTTGTGGGGTGTTTTTTTTCACATCCATTCAGAATCTTAGTTCTTTCTTTATTTTTTCCCACCAGTCTCTTTTGAATGGTAAATATTTGGAGAGATACTGAAAAACCTGAAGTGGAAGATGCCACCTCTTGTTTTGCCAGCTGTCATGGAAAATGATTGTGTAAGAGTTTAATCAGACCTGATTGTGTTGTGTTAGGAACATATGCTTAGCAGTCCAGTGCAAAATGCTCCTGCACCATAAGCATCCTTGTGTCATGTTTCATCATCCAAATGGAAAGCTGATCAAAAGTTCAGAGTATTGTGCCTAGCTTGGGGCATTTACCTTCTCCTTCACATTTCCATATCTCATCATATGTGGCAGATGCGTTGGATCAGACACCTACAGAAACCTGCAATTACTATTCATTAATTACACCTTAGTAGCTCTTATAAAACACTCCACAGCAGGTGAATGCCACCTGCAAATCTTTCAAGTGTTTACAGCTGATCAAGTGGATTACCACCAAAACTGCTGGCACACTGCAGAATGAATGCACTTTGACACCACTTTAATTGTCTTAGCCCCATCCTATGGAATCCTAGGATTTATCATTTGCTGTGGCATCAGAGCTCTCTGACAGAGAAGGCTAAATATCTCACCAAATTGGAGATCCCAGAATTCCATAGCACTGAGCCATGGCAGTTAAAGTGGTATCAAATTGCATTAATCCTGCAATGCAGAAGCAGTCCTACTACCATCAAACCATTTAACACCCTGCCCCACAAAATATGATTATCCTGTCTCCAGATAATAAATTCATACTGGTCATACCAAAAAAGTAGAATAAGTCTGAGACCATAAATCAAAGAGATGGAGGGTAGATTTGTGCTCCTGGAATTACATTGCAGTTGCAGTTGTCTGTGAATTATTACACTGGGCAAATGAATTTGAAATAGGAACTGAATGTGAAACTATGACACTGTGCAACTGCCCAATGCACATCAATGCACAATATGGGGGCCAGCATTGTGTAATGGCTTGGGTGTTGACTATGACTCCGGAGACCAAGGTTCAAATTGCAGCTCAGCCATGTAAACCTTGGACAATTCATACTCTCTCAGCCTCAGAGGATGGCAATGGCAAAGCCCCTCTGAAGAAACATGACAAGAGAACCCCATGATAAGTTTGCCTTAAGCTCCCCATAAGTTGGAAACATAATTCAGATAAATTATTATTCAATACTTTAAATTCATTATTTCTAAATTTTCATTAACTGTCAAGATGGGAAGAGGGTTTAAACACTGAGACAGAGTGTCTAAAGAATATTATTGTTTATTACGATAAAACTCAAATGTTTGATTTTTTATGACATATGAGTTGAAACATAATATATTCACTCTTTAAAAAAGAGTGAGAATAGTTTGAGGATTGTTGGTTTTATTAATTAAAGGTTGAATTATACCTGTGGTGAAGATAGTTGGAAATCATCTTTTCCTTTGCTATTTAATTTTTCGCATTGTTGTTGTGCACATTCAAGTTATTTCCAACTTATGACGACTCTAAGGTGACCCTATTATATGTTTACCATGTTGGCTCTCTGTTGTTACTTTTTGTTAAGCTGTATATTATATTGTCTTTTGTAGTTTGTCTCTGTTATTTACATTATTCAGCTCTTTTTTGTTCAATAAAATATTTTCTTTTTTTAAAAAAAAGGATGGAACCACACAAGTTTAAAATGAAATAACAGCAGAATAGTTTTGTAATGCGAATGGACTCCAGGACTCCAAGCTAGTCTATCAAATCTGGAGATTTGATAGACACATGCCCTACAGTGACTGAGGAGCCTCACACTGGAAATTAGCCCCTAACCTTGTGAGTGTTTGTGTGTATGTGTGAACTTTGATTGGAGCCGTGAGGTTTTATATTGCAAGGTTGCACTTCCCCATTCATGTCAATGATATTGACATGCATCTCTTATTAGCTTATCCCCAGCCGATCTATTCATGAGCTAAGCAACATTCTAGCCTCTTTCAAGGGGGTTGTGGGACTGCTGGGGATTATAAGTCACTCATCTTAAATGGCAGTTAAACAACAGTGTCCCAACAGCTTAAGCACACACACGCACACAAACCCCATGGCTAACCTCCTTTATATTACAGTTATTTTGTGCAGCACATACCGAGAATATCAATAAAAAAGGAAAACAAGTGCATTTGTGTTCAGTTTTGTTTCTCGTGGATATTTAAAAAAAAAAGGAAAGGAAAGGGCTAGGCAGGTGAAACAGAAATAATATTGTCTATTACTCCATTCCTGGTTGAAAAACATGCCTTTCAGAAAAGTCGGAAAACCCCATCAGGAAATGGGGATGTTGCTGTTGTTGCTGCTGTTGTTGTTAGTATAGTTTTCTCAGAATATTTGAGCCCTCTTGCTTTTTTGTGCAGAAAAAAGTCCTCTGGAACATTTTGGGACTCTCAAATACAGGGAGAATACTGCAAAGAAATCCCCCCCCTTTTTTTTTTTTTTAGCCTTGCAATGAGGAGAAAACCATGGTAATCATTTACAAAAGTTGTAGAAGCAGAATTGCACTTACGGGTCTCAATCCAACATCCGCTTAGTGTAGTATTAATACCCATGTGCATCCATATGCCTATCGGTCCCAATGTAGACTAGCAACATTGTACAACAGATGTCAGTGATTGAGTGTCATGACAAAATGCAAAACACACAATGTAAAACCACAATGGAGGGTTTGGATGCACAACTACAATGTGCAATACAAAGTAAAAGATGCACAACAACAATGGAAAATATATGATGTGTAACATAATGTGTAATCACAATGCAAAGAACAGGATGCACAACCACAATGCATGGCTTGCAATGAAAAAGCATAGATGAACATGACATCTGTCCAACTCTGCTTCTGCTGTTATCAGGAGAATGCATCCACTACTTAGAATACATCTACTATGACTTTTGGCCCCACATGTGTAGTGTGACTTACATAGGTCATATTATCAGTGTTGCCTTGGAAGAGACCTCAAGAGCCATCACGTTCAATTTCCTGCCATGAAGGAATCAATGCACCCCCGACAGATGGCCATCCAGCCTCTGTTTAAAGACCTCCAAGAAGGGGACTCCATTACACTCTGAGGGAGTGTGTCCCACTATCAAACAGTTCTTACTGTCAGGAAGTTCTTCCTAACATTGAGGTGGAATCTCTTTTCCTGCATCTTCAATCCATTGCTCCATGTCCTAGTCTCTGGAGCAGCAGAAAAAAGTTTGCTCCATGCTCAATATGAAACTCAGTGTATGTCCTTATGTAAATTCTGACCATGGTGCCATTGCACATTTAGTCTCTTGATTAGATTTTATAACATTACCGTTTGACACAAGTTCTGGGTGTAGCACAAGTAAGGGCTGACATCCTATTAGTAACTTATGTCCACCTATGTGCAGCTCATTATGTGCATGAGTCCCTTTTTGGTCAGGGATAGAGAAGGCTATTTTCTTGCCCTTTCACTCCTCCCCAAAACTGACCATCACCCAGCAGATCTAAACCCTTACGATGGTCTGCTGTTGCTTCTTCTTATCTGTGGGAAGGGGAGAGAGAAGGAAAATTATTCAACCATGGAGATCCAATTTCTCTGGGCTCCTGGGGGAAGGAAAAAATAGATGCACTCCATTTGAGAATTCACCCCCATATTTTCCTTCATGGCCGCAATGAGACCAAATACTTCTCTATGGTCTAAATAGTCTCACCTCTTCCTCCTTACCCCTCCAATAAGCAATGGTACCAGCGCTCCCTTTTGGGGCTTGGCAGGTGCCATGTAATGGTGATGGGGACAGAGGACAGTATGTACAGAGCTCCACACACCTTGAGAATCTTAACCACTGTTTAACTTTGCAGTATTTCTGCTATTCAACCTTTATAAAGGAACTTGGCCAACATCTCTAAGGCAAATTAGCCAGGCTCCATGGGTTAGTTGAAAAGAAAACTAAACCAAAGAGCTGGTCAAGATAAGGCCTTTGCTTGCAAACCTGGGGGATGGTTGAGTGGATACTTGAGCAAAGCCAGCCTGCTATTTGCTTTTGTCTGTATGAATCAAGAGTTTGAAAGGACAGGTTCTTTTTTCTTTTTCCAGTGGTGCCTTCCTGAAAAGGGGGGAAAAATGCTCGCAGCATTCAAACAATAGCAGAATCCACGACCAGAGCAGCTGCCTAAAGGACGGGGCGGGAGGTGCAGGCAGGTCCCTTCCCTCACACATAACTCTCTGAGCTCTCAATTATTGACACAACACAACAACACCTACTTCCATGTTTCCAGGGGTTTTGTTCAAAAAGGCCCTATTATTTTGGACTCACAGGGAGGACCCTTCAAGTAAAGCTTGTTCATGGAGGTTTCAAGCCCTTGGAAACTAGGAATTGTTCAGCAGCAGTATTTCCCCTTTGATCTGCTATTGGTCTGCTACAGTCTTATGTATCTTTGCTTATGTTCCTGACGCTAAGGGTTTTAAATGGATAAGATGGTGCTTTTAAGATTTTCATTTCACTGATTATTACTGAGAGGTTTTTAACTAGTTTAACTTAATTGATCTTTTAATAATAGGGCTAGTTTAACTTCTGTTTTAATATGTCTAATTTATTGGCTGGAATCCTAAATTGGCCCAGTGGGGCATACATAATGTTCCATGGTTACCCCCTCCTCTTCCCTATAAAAAGCTGTTTTGTAATGTTATATCAGCTCCTTTGTAGTGCTATAACACAGTATGGTGTATGTCAGAGTGCGAGACCAGAATCCAGGACAATCAACCAGTCAGCTTGATTGATAAATCAACAGCACTTTATTGATAGTTCCAGAATCAGCAATTCCACACCACTCAGCGTTTTAGCTGAGACGGACCCCTCCCAGCCAAACCAACGCATAAATTTCCCCCTGAACCAAACTGCTCCACCCCTAGCAAAAGCCCGCACAACAGGACTCCTCCTTCCCTTCACTAGTTCCCATCCTCCATTCCTTTTCCCTGAGCTGCTCTTCTCACAGAAACGAAACTGCATTCCCAGCCTCTGCGA
>NC_056526.1:186003518-186113084 GCF_019175285.1 Sceloporus undulatus | reverse complement strand
ACAAAAACCTAAATAGATATAATAAATAAATAAATAACTCAGGCAGCAAAATGCAACCATTGTTGGTTAGCTGGCTAAGTGAACCCTGGTTTGAGTACACAAATGCTCCTAAATCACAATGCTAATTTGTCACGATGCTTCCTGTCTCTGCTTATCTCTCCTTCTAGGAAAACAAAGATGGCTCCAGCTTGCAGGCAACACTGCAAATGATACTACCCTGGGGTCTAATGAATAATAATCTGCTAACACTTCATCTTCTTCAGACCATAATGCCTTCTGTCAGTGAGCTACCACAGTCATTTTTAGATGGTCTGGATGTGTTTAGTTCTTCATTTCCCTTTGATCTGCCATAATAATTCTCTCTGATTTTTTATGCTAGTCATCAATGCTTATCTTTTATTGTTCTCAATATATGACAGAAGTGTTACAGAGCTGGAGGCTGAGGCTGAGGGTCAAAATAATGGGTTTGACACTGCAGACAAAAGAAATGTCCCAGTTCACCGTGAATTGACAAATAATTTTGTTGTGGTTGTTGTTGTTTCTGCTGAAACGCTTGCATAATTCCAACGGCCCCGTTATTTGCCTTGACAGGGGTGTGGAATAAGTGGTGGATGAAAATGAAATTGTGTTAATTTGCATGGATCAAAATGCGATAGCTTGGAGAACATCCATTGCAAAATTCAAGCCTTTTGTACTGGTCATTTCACATTGCCTTTCAAATGAGCGTCCCTTTCTGAGAAAGCTTCCTCTCATTTAAAGTTGTGGAACAGTTTTAATAACTGACCAAAGAGAGCATCTAATTGCTTCTGTATGTGAATAAAATAAAAATAAATGAGATTCTATTCACTGCACCCAGGAGAGGGAAATCTCCATCAGCCCTGGCTTCTGTATAGAGGCACGTAGCAGGACAATGATTAGATGAAAGCATCTACACAAAAATGTTGGGCATCCTTAGCTACTGCACTAATTGATGGGGAGAACAAAATTGTTCCTACCATAACAATGAGTAAGCTGAACTTTGCTACAACCAAACCCTCATTACAACTAAGCCTGATTTTTTAAAAAACTTTTTGGAGGGGAGGGGAGGGATTAGTGATTTGATTTGTTCCACTTTCTCCAATATTCCAGTATTGCTTCTCCACACATTTCAAGCTATTTTGATTGGATTTAAAAATAAATTTCTGAATTTTGGAAATGTTGGATAAAAAGCTAGGAATGAACGAGTTTGGTTTTCTCCCCTCATTCCACCCCCTCCTCAATTTTCCAGATTCTAAGAAAAGAGGAATTGAAACAAAATTCTCACCCTCCCCTGGACCACATCATGAGAAGGCATGACTGACTGGAACACACAATAATATTTGGAAAGGTGGAAAGCAGTAGGAAGAGGGGAAGATAGCATTCCGGATGGATGGACTCAATCAAAAAGGACATGGCCCTGAGTCTGCAGGAACTGAGCAGAGCAGTTGTGAATAGGGTGCCATGGACGTGTCTCATTCATGAGTTTGCCATGAGTCAAGACTGACTTGACAATAATTAGCAATAACAGTGCAGGATCTCAGGCAAAATTTGCCACACAAAGGCTACATGGAGGGCACAGTGTAGTATTTAACCTATTTGATTTATATCCTGCCTTTTCCCCAATCTGAGACCCAAGAGAAGCTCACTATATGAATTAAAACTAAATGCAGTTCAAACAATGGATAATTCAAAAGTTAAAACTTCATGCTGACAACATGTTAAACCACGCTGAAAGACCATCAAAATGGTAAAAGTACAACATAGGCAAATTGCATCAGGTAGTAACACTCAGAGGCTGGAGTAAATTGAAGGGTCTTCACCTGCTGCTGAAAAGAGAACAGAGAGGGTCCATCCTACTTTCCCATGGCAGGTCATTCCACAGTTTAGGGATAGTCCCTAAGAAGGCTCTCTCCCATGTTTTCACCAAATATGCCTGTGATGGTACTCGAGTCAAGAGGAAGCTTTCCCCTAAGGATCTTAAAAGTCAGAAATTCAAAACATCATCCCATTTTTTTAACCTTACTACATTACAACCACATATGAATCATATTATGTGGCTCTTCTTCTTTTCATCTTCAAAGAACCCAATTTCTGTCTTCGAATGACCCACTCCATCCCCTAAATATAGGGACTTGATTTCAATTCTCATGACAGCAATGCGCTTAGACATGGCTAAGCATTGGAAGCTCACAACTGAGATCTCTTTTTCTTCTTGGCTAAAAAGAGTTTTGTTGATTGAAGAAAAACTAACCTATCAGATAAGAGCATCAAAGGGACAAATAGACAAAGACAAGCTGGCTTTAGGTTCATGCCCATTTATTGTATACATAAGATTTGAAACCACATTATTTTAACTTCAGAATCAACATTTGAGCTTTTAAACTAATCCATTTTAATTATTCACAGCAGAAGAATAGACATCATACAATATATTCAGACTTGCAGATTTTGAATGAATACAGGTATTGCAAACTGAGTTGAGTTTTTATATTGTTAATTACATTGAGTGGATGCAAACTATAGGGAAAACTATACTCAAAGGAAAAGTTAAGACAGTTTTGGGGGATTTATACTTAAAACATTAACACATTCAGGACAAAAGAACGACAACAAAACCTTCTGGAACAAGCAGGAGACAATCACAAAAGAAAACATCATAACTTCATAGTAAATCAAACTGTTTCATGTGTGTATTGCTTTCCACCATGCATTTACAGCAAAGATTGAGGACCAGCTGTAGACCAATTAAATTCAAAAGTTCACAGGTGTTCACAGGAGTGATTATAGCATAAAAGAGCACTCCTGTTTAGTACCTTTCAACATTCCCACTCCCTAACAGTCTGTTTAAAATATGGCACATTAAAAAATGTGAATCTCAGCAAGTAAGTCGGAAGGGGGTGGGTGGATGAATAGTTGGAATAAGGCTTAAAAGTAGAGCTGTTTTTCTGTATGGCTAACTGGCATCCCTGTATCATACCTATTTCTGTCAGTCTTCCATGCAGCTGGGCAATTCTGATTATTATGGTTCCCAAAAGCTGTACTTCCTTGGGACTGGTTATTGACCTTCACCTGCACTTGGTAATTCTGTTTTCATCAATGATTTGAAAGAATGCTTCCTAAACCATCAAGCTGATCAAAGCATACTTCCAGAAGAACCGTTAGCAGCTAATTCACAAAAGATAGAACTAAACATATTTTTTTCAGAAATTGCTTTTGAAATCCAGCTTTGTGTAATTTTAAGATCTAGGCTGCTAAAGCATGCTTTGGTTTGACTCATTCCTGGACTGATGGTTGAGATCTAAGAAAGTGTTCAATTCTCCTGTTGAAATTAATGGAACCATTGTTATGGTGCAGTCCCAAGAAAATTCACCAGATGACAGTCCCACTGAATTCAATGTAACTGATTCCCTAGTAAGTATGCTTCAGATGGTTTTTTCTGCACATCCTATACGGATGTGCAGAAAAAACACCAACATCTGCCTGATGATTGTTGAAAACATAATCAAAACACTTTCAAAACCTTCCCTTAAAATTCCTTGCAGGTTTGACCCAAGCAGTCCAAATTCATTGTGAATCTCACTTGGGGTGAGGTCATCCAGCAGACCTGGACAAGTTGGTCCTAAAAGAGAACAATATAGCTAGAACTGATTAGCCTTTCCCTTTTGGCTTCATTACCATGGCTGTTGTTGTTTCCCTGTTGTTCTACACAGCAAATCATTTTTACTTACTTTGCACCAGATGGTTTCATGTGTTTGAGTCTTTCTTCCATTCTTCTTCAGAGCCTCCCTAGGTTCAAAACTGGTTCTTTGTTTCCCTTAGTAGCCACAGGCAATACCAGCAGGCATCCCTGAGCTTAGACTGACGAAAACAAATTCTTTCTCATTGCCTGCTGTTTCGCATTCTGTGTGTTTAGAGAGTTTTGGACTCTAGTTTCCAGAATTCTGCCTGCTAAGTGGTTAATTTAATATTGTATGTTGTACAGTGGACACTGAGAGAGGAAAGTAAAAGAAATTTTGAATTACCTGAATGAAGGGATGCTGATGAGATAGAATAGTGGAGGTGAACAACTGGTTCTGCAGATGGTGCTGTTGGGAATCATTCAACTTCTGGGACAATGGTCTGAAGTTTCATGAAGATGGACTTCTGGCAAGGGATGGGTTGCACCTCACACCAGTTGGCAGAAACATTTTTGCCAACGGTCTGAAACATTTGCTAAGGAGGGCTTTAAACTGAGAAACGTGGGGGAAAGAGACAACATTCTGGAGGGCAGGAATTTATCACGGGCTGGAGATAATAACCAAACTGTTACAGAGAGAACAAGGCGAATAGTACAAGGGCCCAGCACTGAAAGGGAAAAAAATTACACAGGCAGCTAGGTTATTGTAAGAAGAGAATAGTTGTAATTTTTTGAAAGAGAAGTATGAATAACTGCATGTGTATATAACCACTAAACAAGAAGACCAGAAGCCATTATTTTCTTTTTCTTTCACTTTTCCTTTTTTTCTTGTCTTTTTTTTAAAATTTCTGTAATGTTAACGTACTTTTAAAATTCTCAATAAAAATTCCCCCCCCCCCCCAATATTTATGTTGAAAAGACCACAAATACATGTGTTTGCTGGCTGCTCCTTCTTTTTGCACATTTCTTAAGTTCTTATATCAAGGCAAAGGGAGACTGTTATTTCCTCTAATGTTTGATATATCTCTAGGGACCAGTGATTTTTACCCTTATCCACCCAGATGAATAAATTCGTATGCATTTTTCTCTCTCTCCCTTTTTCTTCTCTTAAGTTCTCCCATGGATTCTTACTACAAAATGAGAAGAAGCCTCATTAATAGCTTTGCCTTTTTTTTGTAACAATAGCTTGACGGGTAACAGCAGTTTAACACTAAACCTGTTCCTATTTCAGTGAGTAATAACTGCCGACTCCTAATCCCTTGATTGAGGCATTTACTAGTTTAAAATGGGAAACATTAAATTATTATTTAATTTCTAGAAGGAGCAGTCTGAAAATAAGGAGCATAATCTTCTTAAGAGAAAGGGGAGAAAGGTATGACACAAACCTTGTAACAGTAAAAGACTTTCAGACACTTTTCAGAATTTTTCTTATGAGTCGTAAAGCATACATTGCATTTTAAGTATTTTCTGACAGAACTAGCTTTCTTCACAGGATAGTGACCTGGCTTGAGAGGAGAGATAAAACAGCCTTGACTGTCTCCAACACCATCATTACAAATGGTGACTTCGCACAAAGTCACTGATGTAGCTATGGATTACTGTTAGCTATTGAAACCTTATCAGAAGATATGGTCTTATGAGATGATGTTATTCAATGCTCTCATGGTCCCTTCTGTCTGTGTTAGTTATTGGTTTAGCTGCTGTGATGTTACACAGAGCCTATATCTTTCCAGCGTTCCACTTTGGATAGTGAGTCTCCATTGGCTAAGGAAGGTCTTTTAAGGAAGCTGTTCTTCCTAGCATGTGGTAGTAGAAAAGGGTGGTTCTAGCATTCTTCCCTTTCTTTTCACAGTTATTTCAAAATGTCTAAATGGATATCACACCTCCATATGTGTGACATAAATCCAATTGCTAGTTCCAACTGGAATAGATCCCCTGAATTTATGGAACTTTGAGAAATGTTGACTTACCGAGTTGCCCTTGATTCAACAGTAGTATTCTAGCTGAGGCTAACAATTTGATGCAGGCCTACGATTCTTCTTAACTCTTAGGAAAATGGACACCATCTCTTTTGCCTGTCTCACTTTCCCTTTTGTGCATTGCTTACTGGGGGACAAGGGACATGGCAGTGGCTGGGATATCAATGGGTACTGTGGCTTTTAGTCTGAACTCTAAAGGACCTATCCAATGGGCATGATAGATTCAGAACTTTGGATAGTTCCTTTAAAATCAAGACTAAAACCTGAAGTGCTTTTATCACTTTATTAATAAGGGAGCAACCCAATACTCTAAAGGCACCAGCTCACATCTGATCTTAGAATACTCCTTAGAACCTCTAGAAAACTCCATGAAACACATGGGATCACCATAAGTCAGTAGATCACTTGAAGGTATGTATATGCGCGCTCACACATACACACACACGCATGCACGCACACGCATGCACGCAAACAGAGTCTCCAATAGATCATGGAGATATCTGGGATCCTCTGGGATTTCTCCATCTGTAGAAAAAAACTGTATCAGAAATTCCTGCTACTAAGGATGCTACCATGCTTCCCCTCCCTTTGAATGTTCTTCATCAGAAGAAGAGCCAGAATCACTGATGGAAGAGTTACAGCAGATGCCTGAAGTCCAGCCAAGCTCTCCTTCTGTTGGTTTTTTTGTGGTTTTTTCAGGCTATGTGGCCATGTTCTGGAAGAGTTTCTTCCTGACGTTTCGCCAGCATCTGTGGCTGGCATCTTCAGAGAATGCTTACCTGAAAAAAGTGGATCTATATATACTATGTGAGCCTGGGAATGCAGGAGTGATTTGCAAGTGTATTGTTCTGTGCTAATGGCAGGCCTCAGGCTGGGAGGCTAATGCAAAAGAGGATTAGTGTTTGCATTAGCCTCCCAGCCTGAGGCCTGCCATCAGCACAGAAAAATACACATGCAAAATCATCCTGCCATTCCAGGCTCACACAGTGTGTGCGTGTGTGTGTGTGTGTGTGTGTATACCCACTTTTTCCAGGCAAGCATTCTCTGAAGATGCCAGCCACAGATGCATCAGGAAGAAACTCTTCTAGAACGTGGCCACATAGCCCAAAAAACCCACCAAAAAATATGGATGCCAGCCATGAAAGCCTTCAACTTCTCCTTCTGTGCTACAGGTCAGGTCAGGTTCAGAGCAGGAAGAGGAGCCAGAGGAAAGCATTTCCCCACATTGTAGAAAAAGGCAGAGACTCAGAGATTTCACCCAGGCCATTCATTGCAGATGAAGTGAGAGGCTGCAATGAAGGCATGGGGAGGTGCAGAGGTGTGGAACACTCTCCTTAAATGCTGCCTAGTATTTGTACAT
Organism: Sceloporus undulatus; assembly: GCF_019175285.1. Lineage (NCBI taxonomy): Eukaryota > Metazoa > Chordata > Lepidosauria > Squamata > Phrynosomatidae > Sceloporus > Sceloporus undulatus. The sequence continues at coordinate 186,106,051 of NC_056526.1, read as the reverse complement.
GTTGCCTATAAAAGGCAGTTATGAACACCATCTACCCATTGAGAACCAGGTTCATCTTCCTCTGTAAGTGCTCAGCATGTGAATGTGTTTCTGATAGATTTATAACCCCTGGTTTGCCTAATAACCTGGCTACAGATGTTCTATGGAAGCCTGACTCTGATTTTTGGCTTTCTTCTGGACTTTTGGACAACAGAGATTTCTTGCTCCTGGCAAAGGTTACTGATTCTTGGCTCCCGAGTGATCATGGTTCATGGACTCTATTTTTCTGAAGCTCATTTGCAGTTAGAGCAGGACAGAGGCTTAGGATGAAGTGGAAAAGGACCTATTAAAGTCAGCAACTGACCTATAACAGCTGTGTGAATATCATGAAGAAGCAAGTGAGTGTTTCCCTGCCCAAGCTAAGCACCAGCTATTGCTGTGAGTGAGAACTCTTCAAGATCTTTGATCAAGACCTTACTCAGGGCTTATAACCTCAACCACCATGAGAGGCAGAAGAGCTGGAGCTGGCTAAAAATGTTGGCTGCTCTAAAGTTAATTGACTGGGACCAGGATTGTGGTCTTCTGGGGAATGAAATGAAAGATAGCCCTTTAAGAGAAAAATATTGCAGCAGCTTAAAAAAAAAGAGCAAAGGCAGCCAAATTCATCAAGTGAAAATAAAATATATGTTTTGGAGAAGGGAATGAAAACAAACCCAACCGAAATCCATTTTCCTCCCAAGAGAATATTTTTGTTGTTGTTTCTTTTCACCCTGCATTGTATTTTCTGTTTGCTGAAAAATGTAAATACACAAGTATAACATTAAACCGTTTGGTAAATAACACTCCCTTTGCAATAGTTTGGGAAAATAAATAGCAATAAAACCAAATTAATGCCTGAGACGAAATAAAGCTGTTAAGAGAATAAGTTACATACTTGCAGTTTCGGCATTTTCAGTGGAACAGTTAATGAACAGAGACCCAAAGTGATGCTTTTTGTCCCATCCTACCTCCTTTCAGTGAGGAGGGAAAAATACAAAATAAAAATACTCATAGCTAGTTGCAAATTCAGTTCAATAAGCACGTTTTTCCTAAATGACTGCATTTATTTAAAGAGGTAATTCATCCAAGTCGGATTTAAGAACCACGAAGAGTTGAAAAATAATTCAAAGATCATAAAATCATAGAGTTAGAATGGACCATGAGGTTCATCTAGTCTAACCCTTGCCATAGGAAATAATTTGGTACCACGGTCCAGTTTGAAGGGGAGGTATGTTCCCTCTTCAAAATATCACTATTCAAAATATTACTATTCTGTGATGTTCTATGGTGACAAGAGACAGCACATTTGGAAGAGGAAGATATTTTAGATCGAATCTCAAAAAATATTTATTCTATGTTATGTCTCAAGATTGTTACCTCTGCTGAGATTGTCATTTTATTGTCTCCCACATTCAAGTTTTGAAATCTCAAGGGCCTAAATTCAGCAGTTAGTCTCAGTTGGAGTACACCTATTGAATCGATGGGGATTTGGCAATTCAACACTTATGTAATTTAATGGTTTCTATTAGATCAATGGTGCTTGCATAATTCCATTGGTTCAGTGGGAATTATGTAAATTCCATTGACTCAAAGGATTTACTCTAATTAGAACTAACAATTTAGGCCAAGTTCTTTTGCTCCTCAGTATGAGAACATTTGGATTTTTTATTTAGGGGGGAAAATCTCATAAAAAAGGAACAAAAGTTAAATGTCTCCCAATATGCATTGTTCAAAATCAATTGGAAGAGCAGCTGTTTTGGCAAAAGGGGGGGGGGGGGCTCTGTTGTATTTCCTAGTCATGTAACTGTTAAAGATGTAACTCCTCTGAGGAAAAAAGAGGTGAGAACCCTAATTTGTTCTCACAAAGTGGTTGAATGCAAATAAATGTCAACAACTAAGCCTGCAAACCTCTAGTCTTGGATGGTGAAGTTCTCTGCTATGTGTTCTCCCATGGGTGAAGCTTTCAAATTGCAAATTCATTCTCTTTGAGTATGAAGTATGGATTGGGTATGAACTGGTGATTTTTAGTAAATTTATATATTTATAAAAATACACATTGAAACAAAGGCTGTGCCTGCACTTCAGAAATAATGCAGTTTGAATAACTTTAACTGCTATAGCTCAATGCTGTGGAATTTTGGGAATTGTAGTTTCTTCTGGCACCAGAGCTATCTGACAGAGAAAGCTAAATGCCTCAAAAAACTACAATTCCAAGAATTCTGTAGTATTCAGGCATGGCAGTTAAAATGGTGTTAAACTGGATTGTTTCTGCAGCACAGATGCAACCAAAACCTTCACGAATCCCTAATCCTGTTTCATTGCAAACAATGGCTGGGATCCTGCATAAATTTCCCTATCCAACATAGAATGTCCATATTCAATTTAAATTTATGGCAGAGGTGTTGTCCTTGTCCATGTCCATGGTAATGAATTATAGACAAATAGGTAGGTAGGAGTCACTGTGGTGTAATGGTCTGAGCATTGGACTACAATTCTGGAGACCAGGGTTCAAATCCCTTCTTGGCCATGGAAACCCACTGGGTGACCTTGAGCAAGTCACACACTCTCAACCTCAGAAAACCCCATGATAGCTTTACACAATAAGTTGGAAATGACTTGAAGGCACACAACAACAACAAAGATAAATAGCTAGACAGACAGGCAGATTGATGTTTGCTGCCCAGCTATTTATGGATGTGCATGGGTATTAATACTCACTGCATCCTGCACATACAGGTACATGTACATTTAGCTGTACATCTGGTTGCACAGTGTTGCAAGATGCTACACAAGATGCTAACAAGATGCTACTGTTCAACCTCTGTGTCAACCAGTGAGCATAAAATTATGTTCTCTCTCTTTGACATAGCATCTGCACCAACATGCGCCGCAGCCAAAAAAGTATAGAAAGAATATTAGAAAATATTCAAAAAAATAAAAAATAAAAACGTTTTGACTGTAAGTACTGTTCGACAGTGGAACAGATTGTTGGAAGATGCTGGACTCTTATTCTTCGGAGATCTTACAACAGAGTCTGGTTGTGAAACTTTAGCTGTATATTACTGAATGGCAAGGGCTTTACCTCAGTGCTCATTGTTGTCCCTTCCAAGTCTTGACTCATGATTCTATGAAACATATGTGCAAAAAATGCTATTTTCTGTGTGAATTTGTTCAATTAACTGAACAAGTCCTGAACAACTATTATTCTTTGAAAGCCACATCGTTTTTCAGAGACTTTCTTCCAGTTTAAAGAAAATTACTGAAATTACTTGTTGCATTCTTCAAAATGAACTTGGTGAAAAACTGCATGTCTACAGCCAAATGCCTTATACATAGTTAGAGAACATGGCATTTTGGAACCCTGAGTACATCCATACTCCCATTAGATAATCACAGTAACACAACCTCAGGGACTTGTCAATGAACCTTGGCAGAACTCAATAGGATTAAGTGCAAGCAACTGCTGCTAATAAATATCATTTGTTTGTTCTGCTGATGGTAGGCTTAGTCTTCTGGGGAAGTGATGCACTTTCATTCCTCCTGGGATTGATTTATGAACTCCAGTGTCTATTACAAGGGTGTCTGAAGAAAAGTTAATAGGGGCATGTGTTGGGATGAAAATAAATGTCAGTTGCTGCTAATAACAGATTGGCTGTGAGGTTCTTCATTAGGGAGACATTAGACAATGGTGTCAACTAAACCATTTCTCAATCTTTGCCGCCATTGCGGTTTGAAATTATGGTGATCAGTTGGATAGTGGAGCCAGAGCTCATGGGAACAAAGCCTTGAGCCTTCTGTACTATCTGAGGCTTCACCTGATATGTACAGTAGTATAGCATAGCATCAGTTTTCACATATGGACTTATGCATTAGGTGTGCTAACACAAGCCTTGTGTTGAATGGCAAAACTATGCAACTGAACCAAGATACCCTATGTGCAACCAAATGCACAGACATACACAATACACACCCACGTGCAATGCCCATGTGCACAGCGCTAATATTTATGAACAGTGGCAGTGCCTACACAAAGTTGCTTCTACACACTTGAGTTGAATTGGACAAAAATGTCCAGCCTCTTTAGCTGGCGAAAGTACACAAGCATAAGAAACCAAGAAAGTTCTGGACTCATTCCTATGTCTTTTTAGCAGTTTATGATGTCTGTAGAACTGTCCTCCAGCACCACATTTCAAATGTTAGACAGCTTTCTTCACTGTTCAGCTTTCACATCCATATATAGACACTGGAAATACTATCACTTGGATGAATAGTGCAAAGTAGGCTCTGTAATCTAGTTAGACTAAGCATGCCCTGTAATTTCCTCTGACTATGTTATGTCTTGTAGCCAGAGTCCATTAAAGTCTTTCTCCTTTGTCATACAGCAGAGTTCAATCTCAAATCTGTCTGAATTCCTAATGCAACTGCAAAGCCAAATTGAAAACATCAGAAAAGAACATTTGCTAAAGATGTAACAGTTAGTTTTTCCCTTGGTAGTGTTGAACTGACTTCAGATCAATAATTGGGGAGAAATTTTTTTTGGGGGGGAGGCAAACATGATCCTACAAAACAGGGAAAGATTAATCCTTCAGTTCAACATGTGACACTGTGGAAGAACACCAGCTCCTGAGTATAACTATGAAACCCAGCTTTGCTTCCTTGCCCAGATTTGCACAAACAATAGATTCAGAGATGGTGGCATGAGGCAGGGATGACAAAAATGTAGCCTTTGGGTTGCATAAAGCCCCTAAATCCACTTCTGTGGTCCTTAACTCCACTTTCTTCTTGTTTTTTCCTATGAGATTTTTGAGTGATTTGCCACCTGAGAGAGCAAAAATTGGCTTCTTTGTGCAATGAGCTCCGGATAACAATTCTTCTCCAATAGAAAAACAAAGTGATAGAAGAAAGAAGCCAAAAGGTAAGTTTGGAATAATTAACTGCATCACTGAAACGTCTTTATTGGTGCCAGGAATAAAACTCACCAAATTACTGCAACAGCTACATTAAGCTAAGGCCCAGTATCTTGCTTGCTTGCTTGCTTGCTTATGTATGTATGTATATATGTATGTATGTATTGGCATTTCCATACAGAAAGTCCTAGGTAGGGCACAATAATCATTTTTGGGAGCCTGGTTGGGATAGAAAGAACATTGATAATATTCTAAAGAAATCATTGGAAAAAAGGGGCTTCTTGGGTGTCATGAAACCCTAAAAAGGGGAATGCTAGACATGTGAGAAACTCCACAGTTCTTGATTGATTCTGTGTGAAAAAAATCATCTTTTAGTGGGAGAGGGAAGACAAACACGATACTAAAAAGAGGAAGGGAAAAATAGGAAGATTCATTGAGAATACACTTTGGGGGAAAGAGTTAGAGATCCAGAGACTAAATAGCTAAATATTGCTAACATTCTGACATTTAGAGCTTGTTAATGAAGGAATTATCCTATTGATGCCTTTAAAAAAATACTAATAGACCTACATTGCTGCAAACATTAGGCTAATTAACTTTCAAGCTTTATTTTTTTGGCCTTTTTCATTGCAATTAACTTTAAAGCTTTATTTTTCAGGCATTTGCCGTGAATTAGCTTCTCCCCTCAGCTCAATTCCTCTTGCAGGTTCACATTCAATAGACACAATGGCTAGATGGCTTAACTAGTCTGGTCCTTCACAGAATACAGTATCTGCAATTTTTGATGAGTGATAGCCTGATTCTTGAAGCTTCTCCCATATTCACTGCCAGGATGCACGTCTTTATGGTGATGCACACTTCACTAAAAATTAGATACATATATAATAAGAAAGATTGCAGCCTAGGCCAGGCCCCTCTGGAACCAAAACCTCCAAAAAGGTGTAGTTGCCATTTGGGCAACCCCTGCCCCAGGTCACCAGCACCTTCAGGAAGTAAAAGAATTATATGTATGAATAGAGATCTTTTGCCAGTAGAGCTGCTAGTTCAGGATCATCCCAGGCCTTGAGGTTTCCAAGCCAAAACCTGAAACTGAGGCTGCTGCAGCTGCTTTAGTGAAGAATTAATGCAGTTTCACACTGCTTTAAATGTGAAGATTTTATCCTATAGAATCATAGGATCTCTAGATTTTTGTTGGTCAAGTTCTAGAAGAGTTTTTTCCTGATGTTTCACCAGCAGCTGTGGCTGGCATCCTCAGAGAATGCTGACATAGAAGAGAGTGGGGTATATATACTGTTGATTGAAAGAAAGTGATTTGTGTGTTAATATGTGTATTTTTCTGTTGTTGAATGGCAAGGCCTTAGGGGGTCTATTTAATGAATGACCCATTGTCTGCTGCGAAAACTTGCTCACTTTGGGTGGTTTTTGTTTGCATTTGCTGGGTATTAATTGACAGGCATGTAGTTGTCCATGCAGTTATCCATGCAATTGTGCATTCTTGGATGGTGCATAACTATTTGCCATTGCTTTCACTGCCATTCCTCATTGCACAAGGACACAATAAGCAGGCACTTTGGGAGACATATAATTGGATGTACAATGTTGGTATTGAGTGGTGTAGTGGAATCATAGTGTAACTATGTGGGTGTAGAGGCACCCTCCTCTAGATGCAAATGAGTATATACATAAACATATTGGCAGTAATCCAAAGAAAAAGATAAATGCAAAGATATATAAAATCTTTATAACTATAGATATATAATTTGATGGCCTTCATCTTTGTGTCCAGAGTTCTCTCTCCTCTTCTGTCTCGGTCCATGCTTATTCAGACAGATATTTACAGAAAAAGATGACACATTTTCCTGAGCAGTTTAAGAAACGTGGCCATTGCAAATCAGACTTCAAAAAAGTAAAAAGTACTGCAGTAAACAGCCATCAGTGGGGAAAGGATAGGAAGGAAAGTTCACTCTGCTCTCAAGCAAGATTATTCTATCAAGAATACCTGCAGAGAGACAACCTCATAAATCAGGAGACCTCAGACACCGATTTGCTGCAGTGCACATAACTCAGCTAGATACTCATTAGACACTTCGGGTTTCATTAAGAAAAATCCATCAGCCCATGTGTACTCTCTTCCACCCCAAATATATTTCCAGACCATTTCCAAAATAAGAAATGTGTTCGGAAAGCCATCACTTCAAACCAGTTTACCATTTCTTGTTTACCGAAGCATAAAACTATATGATAAAACATGATGAGTTTGCAGTGACAGAGAGTGAGATGGAGGGGTGGGGGTGGGATAGGTTGAATGAAACACAGTAGTTGCTTTTGGGCCTTCTTATGCCTCAGGGAGAGGCAGTGTGGTGTAGTGGTTTGAGCATTTGACTACAACTTTGGAGAACAGGGTTTGAATGCTCACCTGGCCATGAAACCCACTGGGTGACCCTGGACAAGTCATACTCTTTCAGCCTAGAGGATGGCAATAGCAGACCCTCTCTGAAGAAACTTGACAAGACAGTCCTGTGATAGGTTTGTCTTAGTGTCACCATAAGTTGGAAACTACTTGAAGACTCACAACAACAATGTTTCAGGGTCTGCCTAGATCCTGTTTAGGCAGATTTAACAAACCATGACAATGGCTAAAGAGTGATTTGGGGCCTATATCTGGTTTATTTAGGAAAGATCACTCTTTAGCAAATTTCATGGTTTGTTAAATCTGCCTGAAATAAGGTCTAGGCAGACCCTGAAACATTGTTGTTGTGTGTCTTCAAGTAGTTTCCAGCTTATGGTGATGCTAAGACAAACCTATCAAAGAATTGTTTTGTCACAGTTTCTTCAGATTGGGTCTGCTATTGCCATCCTCAGCCCATGTTAAGGGATAAAATGGCACCTTGTCCATTATATATAGAAGTGGAGCTGACTGGAGTGAAACTTAGTGCAGTGAGGCAATAAAGTAGACTTCTCCACCATGCCTGAGGACAGCAAGCTCATTGCCAGGTTCAATACAGGTCATACAGCCCCAGAGGTTTCTCCTCCAATCCTTCACTGTTGCTTGACAACTTTTCCAACCTGAAATGACTGCTTCACTTTGGTTGCATCAATACTGCAGAATTAAACCAGTTTGACATGGCTTGGTGTCCTGTCGTGGTTCTTTGCTATGGAATTCGGAGATATGTAGTTTTGTGAGATGTTCAGCCTTCTCTTTACAGAATTCTGGTCTCACAGCAAAATACAGATCCCAGGATTCCATAGAATGGGGCCATGATAGTTAAAGTGGTGGTAAACTGCATTAATTCTGCAGCAGCCTCAGTCTTAGGTTTTGGCTTGGAATGATCCTGAAATGGTAACCCTACTGGCAAAGGATCTCCATTTGTACATGCAATTCCTCCACTATCTGGAGGTACAATGCATGTACTTTAAAGTTCATTGTGCAAAGAAGCTTTACATCAAAGTGGGACTTATGGCTGTCAAGTGGCCAGGGAAGGGTCTGGCTGCAATTCTGCAGAGAAAAGAGCAGCTATAGTTCTCACTGGAGAAGGAGTGTTGTGATGTCAAAGGTTTGCCACCTCCTGAAAGTCAACTAGCTTATATAGGGAGTGGTATGACTCATCAGCAAAGGGCTAAGAGCCAGTGACAAAGCTGTCAAGCTACTAATATGGAGAGATGGAAGAACATTTCCATCCTTTCAATAGATCTACTCTATAAGTGTGTTCTGTTGTTGTTGTTGTTGTTGTTGTTGTTGTTGTTGTTGTTGTTTTATGCCTTTAAGTGGTTTCTGGCTTATTGCAATCCTATCACAGGGCTTTCTTTACAGGTTTCTTCACAGGGGATTTGCCACTGCCATCCTCTGAGGCTGAAAGAGTGTGACTTGCCCAAGGTCATGCAGTGGGTTTCAATGTCCAAGCCAGAATTTGAATCTTGGTCTCCATAGTCCTAGTCCAATGCTCAAACCACTATGCCATACTGGATCCTTTATGCACACGAATATTCCCTTGTACATGCAGGTGTACTTATCTGGCTATGGCATAACATCTGTATACACAGGTATGTAAACCGGATTCTACAAATGTAATTTGTTGGATGTTCAGTTGTTCATTCTTAGTTGGTGCATAAATATTAGTAATTCTTCACTAATTTTCTTCTCCATGGAAACAATGAGTAATTTTTTTTAAAAAATGGTGTAGCTGTTAAAGGAATCTTGTGTTGTTGGATGTGGGGTGACAAGGAGGCATCAGCTACACAGGTTTTGTGATGCTACTAAGCACAGCATTTGTGCTGCACCACTGTTCCAGACTTGTTGATTAGGTCACTAACAGAATTCATCCTTGTAGAGTGATCTTTTGGCACCTTTGCAACTGAAAGAAATAAGTTGGCAGCATGAGCTTTCATAGACTTAAGTCTGCTTCCTCAGATTCATATCCTCCATGTGCATCTGAAGAAGTAGACTCAAGTCTACGAAAGCTCATGCTGCTAACTTCTTTCTTTCAGTTAGCCTCAAAGTTGCTACAAGACCTCTCTACATACTGATTATACAGACTATATTTTAGGATTTCCCTTGTGCTGCAATGCATTGCAAACTTCGGGACAAGTCTGGAGCGAATGAGACAATGCTGGCGTTCCAGGATCACTAACCTTGCCTTCCAACCTCAAATTCTTTGAAGTTTTGGATAATTCTTATCAAAAAGCACCTTTTGGATAATTCTTATCAAAAATTAACTGAAATAAAAGGTAAAAGATTCTCAAGAATCCCCATTCTTTATGCCAATCAAGGTATCTTTGATACATTTACCCTTTGCCTTGTTAGGGCCAACTAGTGAGGCACAGCATTCTATATTAGCTGCTTTAAGATTAAAAACAGTCCTGTAATACTGAATTGTCTTTCAGAGTAATTACCTCATTTGGTTTAAATTAGCTCTGCACAAAGTTTCACCCCTGACTTGTGTTTATGAGGGAAGTGTGAAATTATTCAATGTGAATGGCAGTACAAAAGATAACAGGGAGTTGCAACTCAAAGTTGCAACTCCTCTGATGCAAGCGATAGTTCCTAGTTCTGCTGTCTTGAAGGAGAAAGAGAAGGAGAAGCATCAGCAGGAACAACAACAGAAAAACAACATGCTTAATATGCCATGGTTACACCTTCCACAATAGGTTAAAATCTGTTTGTTATTATCACCATCATTCCCATACCTTTGATTCTCAGTTTAAAAGCAATTAAGGAATTAAGAAGCATATTAGTTTAACTCCAGGGTATCTTCTTACAGGTATTTAGAGTTGAAAGATACCCAGAGAGACAGGAGCACTAATGACTGCTTATTAGGATAAAGAGAGAGGTGACAATTACTAAAGCTGCTTATCCCTTTGAAATGTGGGTGTCAAACATTTCATCATGGAGCAAATCATTCCCAGCTAGTTTCCAAAACCTATTCCTGGACAAATTCAGAATTGAATCGTGTTTACCTAAATATGCACATGCACGTGTAGAGAATTTTAAGAATGATTACTGGGATTATTTTTTTAGGTACCTTGTAAAAGAAACAGAGAATGTGAATTAACCAGTGAGTATTCAAGATAAACATAAGCCATCAGCCATGTATTGTGAAAGACATCCGTTCCCTGCAAAAACAGCAGGCTCACCAAGCTGCTGGAAGGTCAAGCAGGCTGGATGGCCATCTCTTAGCAGTGCCTTAGTTCTGTATTCCTGCATAGCTTCACTAGACGGCCTTCCAGCTTGACACTGAATGGAAACTTTTCTGGGATCATTCACAGTCAGGCAGCTGCAGGGCCCATGGGACCTCTTCAAAACTTTACCTTTCTAAGCCTAAACAACTGCATGACTCTGAGAGCAGAACCATTTTAACTGGCCCAAGGTCACTGCTAGCTATATCTTCTGCTATCCTTACATGTGGGAACGGGAGCTCTAAATAGAATCCTGTAAATTCCTCCCATGGTTTGGACTTGTGTTGCCTCATAATAGCAACAATGCTCTTTTTTTAAAAAAAGAAAAACAAAACCTCAAGATCTTTCTGTCAAACTATGAAGAGATCACTAAATCCAGGCAATTTTTCGTTAAGAAAAAACAAGAACAAAATGCTCAACCATCTCTTTGATGGCCAAATTCAATAGTCATGACTATTGGCAGCACATTGGGGATCACGTTATGTGTGCCTACCATGTAGCTGTTTAAGTGGAGGAGTCTGTCTGAGACGCAGTATGGTGTAGTGGTTTGAGTGTTAGACTAGGACTCTGGAAACTTTGGAAATGATGTCCAGCATGTTCAGCACCAGAACCAGGCTATTTCCCCTTAATATAAATGTTAAAGAAATTCTTTTTACTTTGGATCTTCTGGAAAGATTTGGAGCCCTCCATTGTGATGCCAGGTGGTTGTTTGAAACATGTCCCACTGAGCCTCCTGGTGCATCTGCTGCTGCTGCTGCCAGTCTCTTGCTCTGAGATCAGGACAATGTGCCCAGCCATGTAATTGTTGCTGGGCACTTTGTTCTGACCTTAGAGTGAAGCAATCCATGGTGGCAAATGTGATGATCAGCACAGTGGGATGTGAGTGTAAAAAGTTTCCTGGAATCATAATGGAGAGGGAGGTAAAGGGGGTAGGTCAGGACAACTCCAGGGCTAGGAGTGTCCATGCTGTTCCTGGAATATCCTAGTTGATGCATACAAGGCCACAGTCTCACTATCTCAGAAGGAAGCTATGGCCCTTTCTGACTAACTCTTACCAAGAAAACCCCATGATTGGATCACTTTAGGGTTGCCATAACTGCTTCAGGATAACTGCTTATCCTATTCCCACCTGAAAATCACATGCATCTCTCCTAGTTAGTGGTTCTCAACCTTTGGTCCTGAAGATGTTTTGGAAACAAAGTTTCAGAAACCCAGTTCAGAAACCCTACGTATTTCTAGCACCATGAGTTTAAGAATATTAACACAATTCAAACTGCAAATACATCTGTATCTTTGGGTGTGTGTGTGTTGTGTTGTGTCCATTTAGTTACAAGACAAGCCTATGGATGGATTCTGAGTGCTCTTAGGTTAAATCTTCTGATGCATTTCTTGTTCTGTGGTGACATCGTCTCAATGTGGCAGAAGGTAGATAGGAATATATTTAATACTTTCCTTTTTCATTTCTCTTTTTCAAAATGGGATTTCCTTCCCATTGCAAACATTGCTTCTGCTCTTCATGCACATGAAAGGTAACTACTGCAGCAACTGGCAAACAAAACCAGAGTACCAGTAAACATCTACCAGGAATTAAGCAACCAAGAATCTCTCCTGCAGAAAGCATAGCAGATGGATGAGAAATGATCTGATGATGTCCTTTGTCTTCCAGAAACTAATTTTGTACAAGACAGACATGTGGAAGAGCACTGGGATTTGCATTTAAGCGTGCCTGAATTTGGTTTCTTTTCCTTTCTTTTTAATAAGTTGGCACTGTGTAATAGGCAGGTAAAACTCATCCCCCTAAACACACACATTATGCAAGAACATGTTCTTTGCACAATCCTTTTGGTATGTCTCCTAAGCTGAGGTCTGCATCACACCTACGGTACATCACAAAAGGGCAAAAGTCAAATAATAGTTATATCCCAATCTGCACATTAAATTAATTAATCAATATTAAATTTATATCCTACTTTTCTCTTTAACACATCCATTAAGAACAGGTACATGCATGGAAAGTTGTATTAAAAGAGTCAAAATACAACTGAGTGGTGTGAAATGACAATTAAAACATGAATACTTTTAAACAATATTAAATAATTGAATTGGTGAAAAGTATGTTAGTCCAGAAGATGTGGCGTCAAGACAGTTTGCCCTGGAATTCATAAAGAATAAATTCATAGAATCTTAGAATCATAGATTTGGAAGAGAAGGTCCAACCTTCTGCCATTCCAGCCCTCTGCAATTCAGGGACATACAATTAAAACACTTTTGAAAGATGCCCATCCAATCTCTGTTTAAAGACCTCTACATCTGGAGAGTTCACTGCCCTCTGAGGCAGTCCATTGCACTGTCAAACAGGTCTTAGAACATCTTCCTATTGTTTGGGTGGAATCTCTTTTCCTGTAATATGAACCCATTGGTTTGTGTTCTAGATTCTGGAGCAGCAGAAAAATATCTCCTTCCTCTATAAAACATCTCTTTGGATAGAATTCAAGGATATAGCCATGTTAGTCTGTGGAATCAGTATGTAGAGAGATTTTGTAGCACCTTTGAGACTAACTGAAAGAAAGAAGTTGGCAGCATGAGCTTTCGTAGTCCTCAGTCTACTTCCTCAAATTCATCTGAGGAAGTAGACTGACGTTTATGAAAGCTCATGCTGCCAACTTCTTTCTTTCAGTTAAACTCAAAGGTGCTACAAGATCTCTCTACATATTGATCCCTTTGGATAGTTAAATATAGTTATCACCTCACATTCTCAGTCATTTCCAGGTTGAATATGCCCACCTCTCTAAATTGTTCCTCATAAGGCTTGGCTTCCATGCCTTTGATTATCTTCTGCATCCACACTGCAGAAATAATCCAGGCTGACACCACTTTAACTGCCATAGCTCTGTGCTATGGAATTCTAGGAATTGTAGTTTTGTGAGATATTTAGCCTTTTCTATCAGAGAAGGTGCCACAAGAAACTACAAATCCAAGAACTGCATAGTACTGAGCCATAGCAGATAAGCAATGCCAAACTGGATTGTTTTTTGCAACATAGATGCAGCCTAAGCTGCTCTTCTCTGGGCATTATCCCTCACAAATCCTTAATCGTAATATACTAGGGAGTTTAAATTATTATTATTTTTCTATCTCTATAAATAGGACTTTAGAGAAACATTCACACTGTTAAAAATAAAAGAAGAAGAACTTGCTGTAGCCATCACGGGATGCATTTGAAATTTACAGCAGTGGATGTAAAAATATGAAAATGAAACTCCGTCTTTCCATATTGTTGTACTAAATCTGAAGCATGCTCCTTTTTTCTTTATCTTTTCTTCCACATTTAGAGCTATAGAAATCCTCTCCTGATAGAAACACACACACACACACAGCATGATCTGTGAGCCTCCCATCACATTACAGTATTATGAACTCCATGTTGTAAATACTGGACCAGGGGAAGCTGTAGTTTGCATAGAAACACCTGGATTACTCATTCCAGCCCACTTTATGTTTGCTTCTACTACTAGTAAATCTGTTAAAGCCAATCACCTGATGTAGGCTATAAAAGACATTTGTCTTCTTGCAAGTCAAGAAAACAACTTTAGAAACACCATGTGGAAATCGGAATGGCATAATATTGTGCTTTATTGACAAATAATATATTCCAGGCTGTATTCACTGGAACAGAAATTATTGTTCACAAAAATGGACCCTTGAGAAGATTTAAGAGGTCTAAGAGGTACATCTGTCTTTAAAAGGGGGAAATTTCATCTTCCCCCTGAGTTAGGGCAGATTCCTTTCAAAGATAGTCCCATGCATCTTGATGTATAGACAAAAAGTGCCCCAAGATCCCTTCACACTACAGTATTATAGCACTTTCATTGCAGTTTAACTGCCATGGCTGCATTCCATGGAATCCTGGGATTGGTAGTTTGAGGAGACATAGCCATTCTTTGATAGAGAATTTTAAATACCTCAGACAACTACAAATCCCATGATTCCATAGGAGGGAACCATAGTATTGAAAGTAGTATTTAAGTGCTATAATTGTGTAGTATCCAAAGCCTTCTGGTAATAATGACAATAAATGAAATAATTGACAACTCCCATCTTTCTGCCAACTGGTATTTCTCTGTAATCTGATGACTGACAGAGGCCACTTCAAAGATGGCCTGATGATAGGGCTGGCCCATGTTGGTACCACCAGAAGGGAAATGGATTGCTTCCCAAAAGGTCAGAGTAAACAGGTGTGGCTCCCCAATCCTATCTTTTTAGACTAATAGATTATCATTTGCCAGCTAACCTATATCGTTTTTGGGGATTCTTCTCATTATGCACCTTCACCTGGAAATCCACCTTCTGAACTATGGTGTAGTCCCAATGGGTAGATTTAGATCAGTACTCTACTTAAGCACTCTTAAGTATTGGGCTTTCAAAGTATTTAACTATTTTAGGCTATTTTATTAAAATAAGCAGACACACACACACAAACACGCTACACTACCACCTGGAATCAATGGAAGATGAAGCAGCTATAGAACAGACAAAGTATCATGTACACGACTATCCTACTGTAATTCCACTTTGACAGCCTCATGTGATAAAGTCATTAGACATCCTTAGAAATCTTAGATAAAGTCCTTAGAAACTGCTGACATCCTCCCAATACTCCCCAGTCTTTAGGGCAGCTTGGGAGGAAAGGGGCAAGACTGTAGAGCCATCTCTTAATTTGTTGTTGTGTGCCTTCACGTTGTTTCTGACTTATGAACATCCAAAGGCAAGCCTATAATGGGGTTTTCTGGGGTTGATATGTATGACTCACCTAAGGTCACCCACTGGTTTTCCATGTCTGAGTGCAGAACTGAACCCCCATCTCCAGAGTGCAAGTTCTATGCTCAAACCACTACATCACTCTGGCTCTCATTTCTCCATGTTGAGATCCACTAGAGTCTTCCAGAAGTCTCAGCAATGATGCATCATTTCAAATCTAGGTATAGTGATGTAGCCAGATGCTTCTTTGAGCCTATCTGCTCCCCATAAAGGAAGGAATGGCCATGGGACTGGGAGGGAAGGGGGCTTCAGAGGTTGTATGGCAACCAAGGGGGGATTATATGACTCTGCCTAGCATAGGTCTGCATTTGGACCTACTATTTTATGCTCAGACATACAGTGTGCCCACGTTATACATGGCTTTGAGCATGCGGGGTGCAAGGGGCAGCACATCTCATTCGGATTAATGGGGCATGCACTCATGGAGCACGCGCACCGCCGTGCTGCCACACTGCCGCATGCACGAGCCCCATTCACTTGAATGGGGCTTGAGCATGCATGGCATTTGGCTTACACGGGAGGGGGGATGGATCCCCCACTTAAGCCAAGGGAGGACTGTATAGGATTGCATGGGAAATATGAAGTTTTGCAACTAGCACGCAATGGTCCAGATCTATACTTGAAGGTTAACTAATATGTACAGTATCTCTATTTCCTATCAGAAGGTGGTGTTAGAAGTCTTGGTGAGACTGGACCAAGTTCAATAATCAGAGAAGTGGAACTAGGAGAAATAGGGGAGCCCATTTGATTGAAGATCTATGATGTTGACCATGCATGACATGAGTGGTTGAACTCAACCCTATGAGACACAAAGTTAAGAGGTTTCAGAGCTGAGGTTTGTGTGTTTCTGTACTGTCTGAGGTTGATTCACATTCACTTTGCATCCTCCGAGTTTCCAGGAGGGAAGCAAACTTTACCGAAGAGCATAAATTTTGGATGATGCCGTGTCCATCAAAGCTTTGCAGAACCACCATAACATGAAATTTTAAATTGGCCGGGGACTTTGAAAATGTGTTTAACAAACCTTGCTGAATGTTTTGGCATGCCTGGCCTGATTCCTGAAATTGTAGCAGTCCATGGAATCAGGCAGGTCTCATTATTTCTGTGCAACTCATCTAATGCAAAGCATGAACAAAAGGTGTATCTCTACCACTTAAGCCACAGAACAAGACTTCCCATGCTTAGTAGCATAGAGTGAAATGATGTCCCTTTGAAAAAGAAGAAAAAAGGGGGACATTTGTAGCTGAAACAATGGAAAGATCATGGTGAGGATAGTAATAATGAATGAGTGATCATTATAAACATGTGGGAAAGAGTCAGTTGCATTTCAGTTGCATTAGCAGGAATGCTAATACCAAGTTTTATACAGAAAGCAAAAGTAGACTTATTGGTCATAAGAAGAAAAAAACACTGAAACCTATATTATGGTAATAATTTTATCAGGGCATCCAAATGCACCAAAATGTATTCAGCCTTTTGCAATTCCAGCTTTCTTTTCCAAACAAGATGATACACGCTGAGAGTCTTGATATTTAAGATATAGTGCCTGCATGGTGCCTTGGGATGGGATGGAAGAAAAAAGGCCTTCAGATGCTCCATCATGTAGATGCAACGATTTTAGATTCATCCTCAAATCCCTGGTTCCCCTCAGAGGTGTATTTATGGAATGATCAGATGAGGGCACTGTCCTCCAAATGAGAATTCTTTACTTTCAATTAAATTTTTGTTCAATCCCCAATGTGCAGCAGAAGGTGAAATGCTGAAAATTGTTCACACCCAGAACCAGTCTATTTGCTGGGTTCACATTCTCTTGGTCAGTTTGCCTGCTCCTTGGTTTTGGATGCATACACTGTATTTCTAAATTATCGACTAAAGTTTTAAGATATTGTAAAGCTAGAAATGTGGGTATTGAAGAAAAGTTGAATTGAGTAGACAAATAGTTTTTTGTGGGTTTTTCGGACTATGTGGCCATGGGTAGATACAATTCTTCTTTAGGGAGTCAATGCTCTAATTTCCCCCTTCAGCCATAGCTGTATCCCTGAATCTATACAGCACCCCTGGACCCTCCAAAGGTAATTTGTGGGGTAAAAAAAGCCTTCAAGGGTACAACTTGGCAAGTAAAAGCTGCTTTGGGGATGCATGCAGACCTATGCTCTGCTGAGCCATTTTCCACTCCCTAGACCCACTGCAGTAATGCTGAAAACTCCCAATGGCCATTGTGTGCCTAGTGGAAAACAGAAGAGATTGCAGAAATTTCTGGCTATGCCTCTGTAGCCAGATGTTAACTAATTATTTAATCTGATGAGGTCCACTGGAGTCCTGTGGAAGTTTCAACAGCTGAGGTAATAACTTTGTGTCTGTCTACAGGGGCATAGCCAGACATGTCTGTGACACTGACAGACATGGAAAGGCCATTGAGGATATTCAGCAGCTGCACAGAATGTTGATGTGTGCCTTTGGTTGCTGTTAAGGGAGACAGGGAATATCAGCTTCTACAGTGACCACAAATAAACATGTTCAATCATAAGTCCACTTTAGACTTGCATAAGGTTTTCTTTTTTTTTTTTTTATCATTGAGGAGATTTGCATTCTCTTCCATCCCCCAAAATGACCTAAGCAATCCCGCACCCTGATTCACCATTTAGATGGTGTAGCCACCACAGCCAAATGCAGAATGATTGCATCATGTGCAAAAACCTCTAGATAATCCAGATGGATCTCAGTTGATGATACAATTATTTGACTTTGGGCTTTGGCAACAGGGACCCTGTACAGACCAGCAAAAAGCGCCGGCCTGTGGGCAGAGTCATGGCATAGCGTCCACATGCTCGGCACCATGACCTCGTTATCAGGGCAACATTTTGGTGTGTGCTCGCTTACATGGCATTTGCCATGATGATGCCACTGTGGTGCAGCCCCCAAACAGTGCAGCATGGAAGGGGTGTCATCATGGCACACCACCGTGCCTATGACGCCCCTTCCAGGGAGCCGCTTGGGGTGGCTTCTTTTTGATCCCTGCAGGGAGTGGATCAGTGCTGCTGCATGTAGTTGCTGCAGCACCAATCCAGGGCAAAAAGGGGCACCTGCATGCCACCCATCTGTATAGCTCTATAGTCAGAAACTTCTTTGATCCTCTCCCTGCTCTCCACCAGTCACAGAAAAACCATGAGATGGGTCTACCGAGGTTTTGGTGAGTCCGGGGGTCTTGGAAGAAGAGTAATAGCAATAGCAAGTACATTTCTGTACCACTTATCAGTGCACCTAAGCACTCCCTCACAGGTTTACAAAGTGTAAGCTAATTGCCCCCAACAATCTGGGTACTCATTTTAGCCTGAGTGGACTCACTGAATAGGTGATGGGAATGGTGAATGTCTCATTGCAGCAAGGTAGAGTTCCATCTTGCATATAAATGTCTTTGGCGGGCCCTTTACTGAACCCCCAAGCCCAGCTTCATTAGAGAACTACAGGCCAGTCTCCAACATTTCTTTTTATGAGCAAAGTTCTGGAGCATGTGCTGACCTCTTACTACCAGCAGTTTCTAGATAAAATGGATTATCTAGATCAATTTCAGTCTGGATTCAGGCCTGGTTGTGAGACTGAGACAGCTCTGAATGCCTTGGTGGATGACCCATGCAGGATCCTGGACAGAAGGAATGTGTCCCTGTTGGTTCCGTTGGACCTCTCAGTGGATTTCAATACCATTGGCCACCTGTATGACATGGGGCTTAGAGGCCCCATTCTACAGCGGTTCTAATTTTACTAAAGAGGGGAGAACTCAAAAGGGGGTGTTAAGGGATTCTTGCTCTACCCCTGGCTACTGGCCTACGGGGTTCCTCAGGGTTTAGTCCCCTCACTACCACCATTTAACATCTACATGAAACCATTGGGAGAGGTCATCCTGAGTTTTTGGGTTCAATATTGCCAATATACCGATGACATCCAAATCTATTTCTCCTTTCTTCCACACTCCAAGGAAGCTGTTTCAGTGTTAAACACTGTTTATTGTCAGTAAAATGGACTGGATGAGAGCAAACAAACTGAAGCTGAATCCAGAGAAGATAAGAGGTGTTTCTCTTCAGTGAGAAGGCAGATCAGCAAATAGGGATTCAACTTGTGTTGGATGGGTTTACACTCCCCTTGAAATGTCAGATTCTCAGTTTGGGCTTACTCCTGGACTTTGATTTGACTAAGAAGGCTAAGGCCTTCTTATGCGGAAAAGCATTTGGTTTAAAATCTTTGCAATGGAAAGATTTTGTATTTTTTAAATCTTTTTATTATGATCTGTGTTTATATATTGTTTTAATCTTCTGCTTTTAACTGAACAGCTGCAGTATTTCATTTTTAAAATAATAATAATAATAAATTAAATAAATAAATAAAGGTACCTGAGCCCAGATCTGTTTTTCACCTGACAACCCTACACTACTCCTGTAGATACCTCTGGTTAGAATATAGGAGAGTGCCTCCTTGATGGCTATTCCTGGCTCTGGAACTCTCTTCTTAGGAGCTAGATTGGTTTCTTCTTTGTACTTCCCAAAGCAGGTAAAGGATATAAATATATATTTTAAATAAACAGGCCTTTGGAAAGTGACCGTTTATGCAGAAAAGGGTTTTAATAATATTTGCAATGGTTAAATTTATTTCTTCTTACTGGATATGTTCAGAGACTGCTTTTAATTCTATTGATAGTTTAATGACATCCTACATTTTGTATGCTTTTAGGCAGGTAAGAATTTGTTTGTATCTGTTTTAATTTTTGAAAGTTGCCTTGAGTCCAAGAGTTGGGAAAAAGCTAAGAAATAAATACATACATATATAACTAAAACAACCCTGTCCAGTTTGAATTTCATCTTCAATCCTGAATTCATGCCTTCTTTAAAAAGAGAACTCAAATTATTCCCTATGTTAATCTTCCCTTTGATGGTCAAGGTTCCATTGTAGTGCCTTTGCTTGCATTACTTTTTAATTGCCCCCTCTTACTTTTTCATCACTATTATTACTTTTACAGAACTTTTCAGCTCTTAAATAATTTCTGCGTTTCACCTCCCTGTCAAGGGGGAAAAAACCATTTTAGCCTCAGGCAATGAAACATAAAAAAAAAACCTAACATATTCAATGCATTTGTAAAGCCTTCACTGGCTAACCTGAAGATTGAAAAGAACATACAACATCAGACAATTGAAGAAATATGGCTAGTCCTCCTCCTCCTGTGCACTCATATAACACTGAAACTTAGGAACATCCATGAAGTCAATTTGCAATGATCTCAAAAGGGAAGCGCTACTTCACACAACAGTTGAGGATGGACTCTGCTGCCATGAGATATGATAATGTTTTTAATTCAAGGAGTATAGACTTGTCTGTGGTTATTAGGCACAATGTCAAAATGGTATTTCCATGTTCAGGATGCAGCTTGGAAAAATTACTTTTGGACATTTCTTAGAATCTTTTAGTTAGTTCAGAGAATGATTCTGAGACAACACTTTGTTGAAGACCAGCTCATGGGATTCAAACAAGTGAGGCTGAGTTGTTTTGTTTTGTCTTGCTTTACTTGGACAAACACTGCTTTTCTAGGAGTTATCTTCCTGGCCAATGCTCAGTATAGGCTATTGAACAGGGCTAGGGAATGTGTCTCATCATAGGGTGTTTGATAGATTACAGCAAAGCCTTTGACTGAGTGGATCATGAGAAATTCTGGTTTGTACTAAAAGAAATAACTATGCCACAACATCTGATTGTTCTAATAATATGTAACCTCTACTGAGGATAAGTGGCTGCAGTCAAGGCACAATATGGAAAAACAGAATAGTTTCAAACTGATAAAGGGGTCAGACATTTTAATTTATATGAAGAACATATGATATGGAAAACGAGATTAGACTCAGAGGAAGAAGGTGTGAAAACTGAGGGAAGGAACATGAACAATTTAATTTATACAGATACCAGAATATTACATGTAGAAAAAAGTGGAGTCTTGGCATGAATACTGTTAAGGAAGAAAGTACAAAAACAAGGTTACAGTTCAATATTAAGAAAACAAAAATAGAGACCACAGATAATTTACATAACTTTAAAGTGAGTAACAAAGACATTAATATATTTAAAGATTTTTCATACCTTGGAGAGTGCAGTTAAGAAATCAGAAGACTAAGACTTGGAAAGCCACTCAAAAAGGAACCAGATAAGATCCTCAAATGTAAAGACATGTAATATAATTGCATACCAACATCAGAATCATCCAGGGGATAGAATTTACAATTTCAATGTATAGTTGTGAAAGCTGTCAGAAAGAAAATCAAGTCATGTGAAATGTCAAGCTGGAGGAGAGTTTGATGGATACCGGGGACTGCTAAAAAGACAGTTGGATTTGCCTTAGAGCGAATTGAGCTTGAACTCTCTAGAAGTGATGATGATTAAATCAAGGCTGTTATACTTTGGACATAATAATAATAATAATAATAATAATAATAATAATAATAATTTGTTTTATTTATATACCGCTATTCCAGAGATCATAGCGGTGAACAGCAAGTAAGCTAATTAGCAAGTAAGCTAATTAGCCCCCAACAGTCTGGGTACTCATTTTAGCTCCCTCCTTGGAAGGATGCAAGCCTGAGTCGAGCTTGGGCCCTTTTGCTGGTCTTGAACTCGCAACCTTGTGGTTTCGAGTGAATGGCTGCAGTACAGGCATTTAACCACTGCGCCATCAGATGGTGTAACTCAATGGAAAAACAACAACAATGTTTGGAAAGCAATAGGGGAAAAGGATGACCTGACTACAAGTGGACTGATTCAAGCAAGCAAAGCCACAGCCCTGAGTTGGCTAGACTTGAGCAGAGCATCCTTGTGTTTGCTACATCAGAGCAGAGCAGATGATGTCCAGGGATGCTGAGTCTCTCATTCATAAGCTGAAGTGAACTAGGTGACAAAAAGGCGAAAAAAGAGAATGAGTGCTTCTGAAGATGTTGTTGAGCCCCCCCCCCCCCACACACACACACATACATAATCCCCAACCCATGATATAAACTGTATTCTGAAGAGATCTGGGGATGCCTAAGTGTCACACCCTTAACCTAATGGACCGGAGTCTGATTCTGCAGGGTTGTTGCATTTTTATGACCATGCCCTCTTTAAAACATTTATTCCTGCTCCTGTTTTCCCCCCTAACATTAGCACATGTGTTTATACACGTGTATATAGGAAGGAGGTCATTGTTTTAATGAGAAATAGTAAAGTATAGTTTATTTCTCTTGGACTGGTTGAGTAGTGCTCTGTAGGGCCAGGCCATTGTTCACCAAAATCATGGAATTAACCCAGAAATTTTAGTGAACAGAAATTGTACATATTACCAAAGCTATGTAACGTGATGAAAACATTGCCTCAAAATACCTTCTCTTATGTCATGCTATGGTCTGTTTCATGGTCTGTTAGAAAAAAAAATCTTCATTTTAATCTTCTGTTAAAAATAGCATTGCTTTTACTCAAAAGTGATGTACAACGTCCCAATTCAGACTGTGACCAGATTAAAATGAAGATTTTTTTTTTTTACTAACAGACCATGAAACAGACCATAGCATGACATAAGAGAAGGCATTTGGAGTCAATATTTCCATCAAAGGAAAGCTCAAATCTTTCTCCATCCATTGTTATTTTTGAAAAAAGACCTCCCTATCCTGTGTTTTTAAAAAGAAAGCAACTTTATTGGTGATTTGTTGTTATTACCTGACTTCAAGTCAACTGAGTGAGAGACCTGCAGATCACCCTATCCTCAGCTCTTGCAGATTCATGGTATTCTCTGGTTGCATCTATCTATCTATCTAATATGCAATCTCCCTCTTTTCCTATCAACTTTACCAAGCATTATTGTCTCTCCTAGTAAGTCCTTTCTTCTCATGGTATGGCCAAAATATGATAGCCTTAGTTTAGTCATCATAATTCTAGGGAAGGTTCATGTCTGTTTTGCAATAGGTCCCATTTATTGGTTATATTGCTACCAGATGGGATTTAAAAAAAGAAAAAGAAAAATGACAAATGAGATGATTTTTACCTTTAAACAAACACATGGGGGAAGCTTTAAGCCCCATCTACAGTATATTATCAAGCCTCCTCATTCAAATCCAGTTATAAAGGCACAGGGAGGTTTGATAGTCATGAGGCACAGTCAACCTCATGTTGGGAAGGAAAAAAAGGCACAATTTTATTGGTTATAATCCTAGAGACTAGGGAGCGAAACAGACTGCCCCAAAAGGGTGGACTGGGACTGCCCTAGAGCTGCTCTCTCTAGAGCTGCAGCAAGGACACACCGCAGCCCCAATGCGCCTAGTCCAAATAGGAGATCATAGAATCATAGAATCATAGAATCATAGAGTTGGAAGAGACCGCAAGGGCCATCCAGTCCAACCCCCTGCCATGCAGGAAATCCAGATCAAAGCATCGTCGACAGATGGCCATCCAGCCTCTGTTTGAAGACCTCCAAGGAGGGAGACTCCACTACACTCCGAGGAAGTGTGTTCCACTGTCGAACAGCCCTTACTGTCAGGAAATTCCTCCTAATGTTGAGGTGGAATCTCTTTTCCTGTAGCTTGCATCCATTGCTCCGGGTCCTAGTCTCTGGAGCAGCAGAAAACAAGTTTGCTCCCTCCTCAATATGACATCCCTTCAAGTATTTAAATAGGGCTATCATATCACCTCTTAACCTTCTCTTCTCCAGGCTAAACATCCCCAGCTCCCTGAGTCGTTCCTCATAGGGCAAGGTTTCCAGACCTTTCACCATTTTAGTCGCCCTCCTTTGGACACGCTCCAGTTTCTCAATGTCCTTTTTGAATTGTGGCGCCCAGAACTGGACACAATATTCCAGGTGGGGCCTGACCAGAGCAGAATATAGTGGCACTATTACTTCCCTGGATCTAGATACGATACTTCTATTGATGCAGCCTAAAATCGCATTGGCCTTGTTAGCTGCCGCATCACACTGTTGACTCATGTTCAACTTGTGGTCTACTTGGACTCCTAGATCCCTTTCACATGTTGTCTCCTTAAGCCAGGTGTCTCCCATCCTATATCTGTGCATTTCATTTTTTTGCCCTAAGTGCAGTACCTTACATTTCTCCCTGTTGAAGTTCATTCTGTTAGCTCTGGCCCAGCTTTCTAGTCTATTCAGGTCATTTTGAATTTTGATCCTGTCCTCTGGAGTATTAGCTATTCCTCCTACTTTAGTGTCATCTGCAAATTTGATAAGTATTCCCCCAATTTTTTCCTCCAAGTCATTGATAAAGATGTTGAATAGCACTGGGCCCAGGACAGAGCCCTGTGGGACCCCACTGGTTACTTCTCTCCAGGATGAAAAGGTGCCATTGTTGAGCACCCTTTGGGTTCGGCCGGTCAACCAATTACAAATCCACTTAACAGTTGCCTTGTCCAGCCCACATTTTACAAGCTTGTTTGTGAGAATGTCATGGGGAACCCTGTCAAAGGCCTTACTGAAATCAAGATATACTATATCCACAGCATTCCCTTCATCTACCAAGCTGGTAATTTTATCAAAGAAAGAGATTAGGTTTGTCTGGCATGACTTGTTTCTCTGAAACCCATGTTGACTTTTTGTGATTATGGCATTGCCTTCTAGATGTTCACAGACTCTCTGTTTAATGATCTGCTCCAGAATCTTTCCTAGTACTGATGTCAGACTAACTGGACGATAATTGTTGGGATCCTCTTTTTTCCCCTTTTTGAAGATGGGGACAACGTTTGCCCTCCTCCAGTCGGCTGGGATCTCTCCTGTTTTCCAGGAGTTTTCAAAGATTATTGCCAATGGCTCCGATATTACATTAGCCAGTTCTTTTAATACCCTTGGATGTAGCTCATCTGGTCCTGGAGACTTAAATTCATTTAGGTTAAACAGGTATTCCTGTACTATCTCTTTACTTATTTTGTGCTGAAATTCCCCTATTCTGTCCTCTGCTCCATTATCCTCAGGTTGAGCACCCTTTGCCTTTTCTGAGAAGACTGAGGCAAAGAAAGTGTTGAGTAATTCTGCCTTTTCTCTGTCTTCTGTTAGCATTTTGCCATCTTCTCCACGCAGTGGCCCTACCGTTTCCTTCTTCTTCCTTTTGCTGCGGACATATCCAAAAAAGCCCTTTTTGTTGTTCTTAACCTCTCTAGCAAGCCTGAGTTCATTCTGTGCTTTAGCTTTTCTGACCTTATCTCTACACTTGCTAGCTATTTGTTTGAATTCCTCTTTGGTGATTTCCCCATTTTTCCATTTCTTATACATGTTCCGTTTAAAATTTAGCTGAGCTGAAAGTTCCTTTGTCATCCATCCTGGGTTCTTGCGACACCTCCCATTTTTCTTTCTCACTGGAAGTGTTTTAATTTGTGCCTTCAGTATCTCCCTTTTGAGAAACTCCCATCCATCCTGAACTCCCTTCTCTTTTAGTATTCCTGACCATGGGATCGCACCCAGTATTTCTCTAAGTTTACTGAAATCCGCTCTCCTAAAGTCTAGGATGCGTGTCTGACTATGCCTGGCTTCTCCTTTCCATTGTATAACAAACTCCAGGAGAACATGGTCACTTCCACCTAAGGATCCCACCACTTGCACTTCATTAACCAAGTCATCCTTGTTGGTTAGGATCAGATCTAAAATAGCTGATCCCCTTGTTGCCTCTTCCACCTTTTGGACCATGAAATTGTCTCCGAGGCAAGTGAGGAATTTACTAGACCTTGAGGATCTGGCTGAGTTTGACTTCCAACAAATATCAGGGTAGTTGAAGTCACCCATCACTACTACATCTCTCCTTTCTGAGTGTGTGGTCATCTGTTCTAGAAAGGCATCATCCAATTCCTCTGTCTGACTTGGGGGTCTGTAGTAGACTCCCACCATAACATCCTTGTTGTTTCCCTGCCCTTTAATTTTTATCCAGATGCTCTCCACCTGGCTTCCAGGATTGATGTCCTGGATCTCTTCACTGGTGTAAATATCTCTGACATATAGGGCTATTCCTCCTCCTTTCCTGTTTGGCCTGTTTCTCTTGAAAAGGTTATACCCCTCTATTTCCACATTCCAATCATGAGACTCATCCCACCAGGTTTCAGTGATGCCTATTATATCGTATTTGCTTTGTTGTACCAGGAGTTGAAGTTCATCATGCTTATTTCCCATGCTCTGTGCATTAGTGTAGAGGCATCTAAGACCATGTGTTCCCTTTACTTGCTGCTTGTGCAAGTTCTTTTGCCTCCCACTGTTGGGTTCTTGCACTGTTTGTCTTGTTCCCTCTCTGTCAGATGAAAAAATCCCCTCATTTTTGGCTGTTTTGGGGCTGCCTTAGGTGGCCTTGGCACAACTCCAGGTTGGCTCCTGGGTGCTTGAGGGACATGCACTGTCAAAATGCCATGCCCCTGTCATGGCTGGAAGCCACCCCCATGTGATTGCCCAGCACGACTCCTGGGCATCTTGGGAGTGTGCACCATCAAAACTCCACACCCACAAGCCACCTGAAAACCAGCTTTTCTGGGCCATCTGTTCAGCCCCTTAAGCTATTTTGGGCTTGGCTTGAAGCACTGGATGACCAGCTTGCCAAATGATGTAATTTGTTCTCCCAGTTCAACTGCTGGGTGAACATGGAATGAAAGAATTGAGATTCTTCAAAGACAAAACCTTGGCAGCATATTCCCTTGGCAGTTGGGGATGAGGCAGGACCACCCACTCCCAACATGGTGTGACCCGTGTCACCTATGTCCCAAATCCCTTATGGGGACTCCCAAATTGGGAAGCACACTGTGCATGGATGAAAGTGCACAATTGGTTGAGCATTCAGTTCTTTTTCTCAATGGTGTCATCCAACACAAGGGCAATATAGCACAATTAATGCATAACTCTATGTGCAAAGGTTTATGCTACAAATCTATGGTGTAGGATCCCACCTTCAAAATCTAGCCAGATGTGACAATTGTATTAGTGGCTAGACATGCTCTCAAAGCAGAGACTCTAGAATTAGTGAAGAAAGAGGTATAAAGATACTGGTTTTCATCAATTGTTGTTTGCTGGGATACATAGTTAATTTCCACTCCTCACCTTTGAGACAGAAAGGGTAGATGTAAGAGCTCAAGGATCTGTTCATTGCCTTGGTCAAAGCATACTGCCTTTGGCTTGGAATAGAGGCAAAGAGTAATGTAGCAGTCTATATCAGGCAAGCCTACTCCATCTTTCAGGGCTGTTGCATGTGAAAGAAACAAGGTTTCTTTCTACTGTTCTGGAGGGTAGGACCTTAACCAATGGATTCACATGACAAAAAAAAAGAAAGAAAGAAAGAAAGAAAGAAAGAAAGAAAAGAAAATATTTTGACCAAACAATAGAAAAAAAATTCTGAAGAGCTTTTGACACAAACTTTAGGAAGAGTCCTTTGACAGCAAAACACGTGACCCCAGAAGGTGATGAAAGTTTCTTCAGTTGAGGTTTTTAAACAAACTTTGGACTTGAGTCCATGAGTCCAAAATGCTTTTTATGTGGACTGGGTACCTTTCATCTCTCAGTTATAGGAGTCCTTGATTCTGTGAAAGCTCAAAATATAATGTAGATGATCTCTTAGGTAACAAAACGTCAATTGAAGCCAACCTATGAGAATAGAACAAATAGGCACCTGTTCTACCTACTCCATCTTTAGATGGAAGGGTAGATGTTAACTCCATAAATTTTTTGATGCATGTTCCTAGCTGCTATTGCAATGTACTAAAAGTAATATCAAACATAACTTCCCAGATCTATAGGATGAACTTCTCAAGTTAATGAGATGCAACTAAGAGAAGTGCATATGTTAACCACAAAGCAGCAGTGAGGATATACTACATAAACCCACTTGAGGGGTTTTTTCTATTCCTAATTGCTCTGATTTGCGGTGAAGTATATTAATATCTAGGGAATCATATTAACTCATGGAAAAAAGAGAACAAGAGCTGCTTCAGATGGGAATTTTAGGGGCAAAGGCCTGCATGAGTGAGAGGATTCTCAGTTGCTGGTCCACACAGCTTCAAGTCACACACACCCCCCCCAACACTGTTTCTTCTGCTACCTCTTCTCTCTGCCTGTCTGATGAAAGAAAGCAGGAGCAGTAGTGGGATGCCAATAAAGTGCTGGCAAAGCTCACAAAGCTTAATCAGGGTCCTAAATTTGAAAGTTTCTTGTTGCTGTCACTTTTCCCCTGCTGCCACATGCTGTAATTTCTCATCCTTATCATGATAGGGATGTGGTGGCTCAAGTGGTTAAGACACTGACTCGGTTAATTGCAAAATCAGCAGCTTGGCAGTTTGAGGCCTGAGTGCCATATGTTGGGGTGAGCTCCCGCCACTAGTCCCAGCTTCTGCCAACCTAGCAGCTCGAAAGCATGCAAATGTAAGTAGACAAATAGGTACCACTGGTGGGAAGGTAACAGCGTTTGGTGCAGTCATGCTGGCCAAATAACCGCCAGAGCAGTCTTTGGATGACAACGCTGGCTCTTTGGCTTAGAAATGGAGATGAGCACTGCTCCCTACAGTCGGTTATGACAAGACACTCATGTCAAGGGACTGCCTTTACCTTTACTTTTACCTTTACCATGATCCTAAAGGCTGCTGGTTCTATGGTGTAATGGTTTGAGATAGATTGGGAATGACTTGAAGGCATAAAGAGGATCTTGAA
This sequence comes from Sceloporus undulatus, assembly GCF_019175285.1. Classification (NCBI taxonomy): domain Eukaryota; kingdom Metazoa; phylum Chordata; class Lepidosauria; order Squamata; family Phrynosomatidae; genus Sceloporus; species Sceloporus undulatus. Next base: position 186,076,963 of record NC_056526.1, on the reverse strand, counting down.
GAAAGATCCCTGGTCTTTCTTGAGTACCATTACTTTGACTGAAGGCCTCCCCTTTTACCCCATTTCCCCTCACCACCCACTAGTCCTTTCCATTGCCTTCATGGGGGTCTGTACCACCCACGCTAGGAATCACTGCCTGAACTGAATCAATACACCTGTAATGTGGGTGTTTTTTTCCTCCTTTGCCAGGCATTACCATCTTTTCCAGTGAGTCACATAATCTCATGACGTGCCTAATTTGAATGTCACTTTGGACTCTAAAGTCAGATGAAAATAAAAGAATGAAAGAAAAAATAATAATAAGGAGAGGCTCATTGTTCAGGAATCAATCTTTGCACACCCAGCTTCACCCCTGTCACCCTTTTCTGTGACTGCTTCTGACAACTCAGGACCTCACATTGCTATTTTTAACTGCTTTCCACAGCAGAAGACATTCTCCCACTGCCTGCAGTTCCTAGAATCACTTGGTAGTAACACTGCATCCCTTCCTATTATATCATTCCTGGGGAAATGCAGGAAGTGCATCTCTTGGGAAGCTGTGGAAAGAGACTTGCATCACTTTCCATTGCCTACACTTCCCAGAGTGCACTGAGAACAATGCGATTCACAGTGACGTATTGACATGCCCCAGGGATTCCAAGAAGGGTGATGTAGCTGGGAGGAAACTGTGGAGAGAGTCTGAGGCTACTTTTGCACTGCAGAAATAATGCACCTTGACAGTGCTTTAACTGCCATGGATCTATGCTATGGAATTTTGTGATCTTTAGTTTTGTGAGCTATTTAGCATTCTCTGGCAGAGAGCTCTGGTCCCAAAGCAAACTACAAAACCCAGGATTCCATAGGATACAGGCATGGCAGTTAAAGCACTGTTAAAATGCATTATTTCTGCAGTGTTGGCATAGCCTGAACTGCTGTGAGTTTCATAGGACTTTTTTTAAAAAATTGAACTTATGAAGAGTAAGCAAGGATGCAAAATCTTTGACAATCTCCTAAAGCTAAGTTAGTTAGGTGGAAGCCTTTCAATTTCTATCCTTGATTTTTGAGTTGAGTTTTGTTTCACACACCAAGCTATCCAATGTGCATTTAACCCCTGAAGGAAGGGGCTGTAATTGCTGGGTGAGTTCACAAAGAGAGAGATGCAGAGGAGAGTACTTGCAGTTGCCAGGAATAAGAAATGTATGCTTTCCACCTTGAATAAAGGAGTGAAATTTTGAGTTATGTATTTAGGGGTGAACAAAATAGTGAGATTTCTATTCTTTATTTCCACTTCTTAAAATCTTTTATTGAAAATTTTATAATTTGCATCCAAATGTTGCAATACAACTGAGCAGCAGAAACAGAAAAGTTTTTCAGTCAAGTCCTGCTTGGAAATCTTATTGGATATTTGGAACTTTGGGGACATTGGCTGCAATTCTGTATTACTGACTGAGGGTGCATCTACACTTTAGAAAACATGCAGTTTGATGCCATTTTGAGTGTTGCAGATCAATTCTATGAAATCCTTGGATTTGAAGTTTTTCAAGGTTCTATTTGACGCTCATCCAGGAAACCCACTGGATGACCTTGGACAAGTCACATTCTCTCAGCCTCAGGGGAAGGCAATGGCAAAACTCCTCTGAACAAAATCTTGACAAGAAAACCCCATGATAGGTTTGTCTTAGGGTCACCATACAGTAAGTTGGAAGTGACTTGAAGGCACATAACAACAACAGCATCTAGTCCCTAATTAGTGAATACATTGGTATGGTGAATATGAATCACTCATGGATGCATAACTCTAGGATATGTATCCATAACTTCCTTAACAAACTATGTTATAGTTGGTCCCATAGAACTCAGAAAGAGGTGTATGTACATGTGTGTATACGCCTTACCTCTGCCTCAGAAGTGGGGAGATATGCTAAATCTGGGGTCACAATTATGCCTTGGAAAATTCCAGGATGGCATGGGTTACTAGAAAAATACCCCCTTCCAAGTGGTCAGGAATCCATTTTTGGTTCTCCCAAAAAAAATGATAATTTTTTAAAAATATATTAAACTATGAGAGATCCTGCAAACTATTTGAAAGGTGCATCTAGAGGCTTACAGGAGCATCTCTCTCTCTCTCTGGCCAAACAAAAGGTCAGTCAGAATACTCTGGAAATGTTAGTGGCCAAAACAGCTTCCTTGGATGGCTGCATGTAGCCCCACTGCTCTACATTCTTCCTACTAATGCTTCATTTCTTAACTTTTCTTCTCCCATTTCTTGGGCATTTGTTTTCTTAAATGGAGCTTGGAAGATATTGGTTTTTTTATTACAGTTCCCAGAATCATCCTGCCAGGATGGCACTGACTTTAAAATGTAGCCTTTCCAAATGCTCTTATTTCTGCAGTGCAGTCAAATAAACAAGTGATCTGAGAAGGTGAAAAATTGTGTGGTTGGCTCAGGACACAAGCCGATCTGATTCTGCATTAGTTCCCCACTAACCACAAGCCAGGTGCCGTTGGGTGTTGACATGACTGAGATGGCATGTCCCTACAGTTTTTCGTGTGCATCTGAATCTCAGAAATATACTGACATTATACATGGAAGTCCCATTTAGCTATCATGGCTAATTGTTGTTGATAGATCTGCCTGTGCTTTTAAAAAAGTAAACAGCTACCTTAGTCCACCTCTTTCTGATGCACAAGAGACTCTCTGGAGGTTTTAATGGCATTGCCATGCTTGTGGCTTTTCACTCAGCTCAATCATAGCATTCTTTCTGAGCTTTGGTCTGCAGTGGATTTGGCTTCCAAACTCTAGATATAACACGAGGACCTGTCATGGTAACCAAATGATGTGATCAGTAGGCTGTGATGAAGAAAGGAAGCAGAAGAAAGGCAGAGACGGTCAGTGTTGTCAGGGAGGGATAAGGAGAGAGATCCTGTCTTGAAAAAGCAGAGACTTGCATCTTCTTCCTTTTTCTTGGCTCTGGAAAACTTCTCTGCAGTAATGGAAAAGTCAACAAATCCCCTGGTGGAGCTAAAAACACAGAACAATGAGGCTTTTGGTTGTCTCTTTTGGTTGTTTCTCTTAAAGAGAAACTCAAAGAAAAATGGAACCATCACCCAAACAAACTTGCATACAGATTAGTTCAGATCAAAGTGATGGAAGAGGTAGTTTTTTGTGTTTTTTTCAGGCTATGTGGCCATGTTCTAGAAGAGTTTATTCCTGATGTTCCACCAGCATCTGTGGCTGGCATCTTCACCACCATCATGTTTCTTTGAAGATGCCAGACACAGATGCTGGTGAAACGTTAGGAATAAACTCTTCTAGAACATGGCCACACAGCCAAAAAAAACCCCAAAAAAAATATGGATGCCAGCCATGAAAGCCTTCGATTTCACATGATGGAAGAGGTATTTTCCCTTCTTATTATCCAAAGTAATTTCTACAGAAGAGGCAACTTCTTCTCAGTCTCAGAAAAAGTTGTGAGGGGAAGTGAGGGATAAAGTGTGGGCTTTTACTGGAGATATCACTCCAGAACTGGTGATAACAATATCTAGTTTGCTGATTCCACATATTGCATCAATATTGGCAGTGTGTGGCCAAAGGAGAGGACCACAACTTCCTGAGAAAGTAGAAGGACTTGGAATCCTGGCAGCACTCTAATTGTACCCGATCCCATCTGATCTAATAAGCAAGATAAGCTCTGTTTAGTACTTGGATGAGAGACAGCCAACAAATGCTGCAGGGTATTTATCAGAAGAAGGCAATGGCAAATCACCTTTTGAGTTTTCCTTGCCTAACAAAATCCTGTGCAAATCATGGGGTTGCCATAGGTTGACCTGACTTGAAGGAAACACAGGAGATGAATTTCCACTTAGAAGAGCAAAAGATACCTATCTGAAGCCAGACTATCTGAAGGAACATGGTTCCTTATATGAGCCTGCTCAAGTTTCAGAAACTTTAAAGAGGGTTTTCTCCCAGTCTCACCACCATCATTGGCATGTTTGGCTAGGACACATGAAAGGCCCTTCTTAGTGAACAGTCTTATGCTGTGCAATTCCCTTCCAAAGAAGGCTAGGCTGGTCTCTTATTTGCTTTCCTTCAGGCAAAGATCTTTGTATTTAAAAAGGCCTTTGGTGGTTAACTGGCCATGATAGAAATTTCTTTAAATGGGGTGTACTTTTATCTTATTTATTGTGATTTCATTTGTTTCAAATTATTATTTTAAAATGTTGATGATTATTGAATTGGTTTTGGATGTGAAGGCTATCTGTCTGCGACATCTGTCACCCTATTGATCGTCAGGGTTGATTTGGCTGATTTGGCTGGCTAGGCAGGTGTCCCCTCCCTCCCTCACTACTCCATGTGTGTCCTTCCTGAAGTTGCACACTTGGTGGAAGAGGACAACCATCCCAGATAGAAGGAGTGTACCATTCTTCGGTCAAGGGTATACGATAGCTGCGCTCCCCTGCTAGAACCTCCAAACAAGCTCAAGGAATTGGTTTTTATTATTAGATTTTTAGCTGCAGAATAATAGAATCACAGAGTTGGAAGAGACCACAAAGGCTTTCTGGTCCAACTTTCTGCCATATAAGAAGACACAATCAATGAGTCCCAACAGGTGGCCATCCAGCCTCTGTTTAAAAACCTCCAGACAAGGAGACTCCACTACACTGGAGGCAGTGTGTTCCACTGTCAAAAAGTTCTTACCATCAGGAAGTTCTTCCTAATGTTTAGGTGGAATTTCTTTTTGTGTAGTTTGAATCCATTGCTCCACGTGCCAGTTTTTGGAGCAGCAGAAAATAAGCTTGCTTCATCCTCAGTGTGACCCCCCTTCAAATATTTAAACAGGGTTATCATATCACCTCTTAATCGTCTCTTCCCCAGCCTAAACATATCCAGTTCTCTAAGCTGCTCCTCATATGTCATGGTTTCCAGACCTTTCACCCTTTTAGTTGCCTTCTTCAGAACATATCCCAGTTTGTCAACATCCTTCCTGAATTGTGGTTCCCAGAACTGGACACAATATTCCAGTTGAGATCTGATGAAAGCAGAATAGAGTGGCACTATTACTCCCCTTGATCTGGGTACTATATTTCTATTGATGCATCCTAGAATCACATTGATTTTCTTAGCTGCCACATCACAGTGCTGACTCATGTTCATCAAGCCATCAAGCCAGGTGTCACCCATTCTATATCTGTGCAATTCATATTTACTGCCCAGGTGTAGTATCCTACATGCCATCCTAAACATTTCATGATGTCCTGTGCAGAAGAAAGCTGAAATAAGAGTGCATGTGTACTTGTATCCTGACTATAGGTTTCCTATAAGCAATTGGTTGGCTGTACTGTGAACCATATGTTGGAACTAATAGGCCTCTGCTTATATGCTTGTGTTTTTAAATGGGACCATAGAGGTGATAGTGACAGCAAGCAAAACCTTCTCACCTTTGTGAAAAATGTTCACCACTTTTAAAGCATCCAGCTGCTTAACCAGAAAAACAGGAGCAATTTTGCTTTGTCTCATAAAACATCAACTGCCCTTGAAAACACGATTGAAAACACGATTTTGTGCAGAGAGGTCATCAATTTTGCCTGTTTCAGGTGAAGGACAGAATCTGAAAGGGGGAATCATGTCCAGGTAATAAGGATGGAAAGTATTCAATAGTATTCTAAAATTATCTGAAAAAATGTTTTTGATTATTAGAAACTCTGATGATAAGACTCCTGATCTGAAAGAATCTTTGCAGTTAGTGACTTACTCTGTGTAAAATTCACAAGTGTTTGTTTTGCATAGGAAAGAACATTTTCTGTAAGCACAAAAAGCAATATTTCTATGTAGGAATATGATTTCCTATTCTGAAAAAACTGTTTCCTGCAAAGAAAATGCTATACTAGGGGATTTAATTGGCACAAAATTTGCATATGGTTGATTTGCATAGTAAACAATCCTTTTCTCTGAAAGAACCAGCTTTTTCCATTTAGAAAATGCTGTATAGAAAATGAATGTAATGGAAGTGTGATATATATATATATATATATATATATATATATATGTGCAAAACAAACATGTGAAAAAATTTTGTGGAACAAATTGTGAAAGGCTTCAAAAACAGTGTAGTTTTCAAAGACCTTTTCACTGTAGAGAGAAAAGTGCTAAAATTGCTCATTGTTTTCTTGGAGAAGAAACTTTATGGAAAATTAAATCCCTAGAAGGCAGTACAACAAAGCCAAAGTTCTGAGCTTTTTCCCAGAAGAAGTCACCTATTCCCTGTGTTCTGCATGATGTCCTAAGAGGCTTATTTCTGATTGTCTTTGTTTAGAAGAATTCTGATCTGTGGCTGGCTGTTCTTGTTTTTCCTGCTTCACTTAGCATCACATTGCTAACCAAACCTTTATACTCTGATCAATCATTGGGTTCCGCCTTGGAAGAACTAGTAAAGATCATGTGTATACAAGCAACACATATACCAAGGCCCCATATGCACTGCAGGAATAATGCAGTTTGACCCTGCTTTAATTGCCATGGCTCAATGCTATAGAATCCTGGGATTGCTGTGTCACCAGAACTCTCTGACAGAAAAGGGTACATGTTTCACAAAACTAAAATTCCCATAATCCCATAGCATTGAACCATGGCAATTAAAGTGACATCAAACTGCATTATTTCTATGATTCACATGAGGCCATAGTCTGTGTGATCCTTAGGAATGGGGCCAAGCTTTCTGTTCTTTGGAGGTGAGAGTGATTTCTACTGTCTCCGTGAAAATACTCTCAACAATATTTACTTAATCTGGATTGAGGCCAGAACAGAGGAATTTCCCAGGATCTGATACATAACTATGGCAATGGCTAGTTGTCTGGCTTGTAGTGAAGAAGCTGGATCTCTGCCCAGCTTGGCCCATGCTCAGTATCTCCTGTACCTTGAAGGCATGGCACTGACAAAATAAGGTACCCTATTAAAAATGAAAATTTCACTGCAGAATTTCAGAACTGTTAAAATATATGCAACTGTGATACAGAGCTTAGACAAGTTTCAGTTTTTGGATTAAATCTCCCAGGATCGGTCAGCCATTCTAAAATACTAAAATCTCTCTTCTATAGTTTTATTCCTGGCTTTAAACAGAGGCTAAATGGCTATCTGTTGGGAGTGTTTTCATTGAGTATCCCTGCATGGCAGGTGGTTGGACTGGATGGCTCTTGTTGTCTGTCCTATCATTAAGAGCTCCAACATGCTGTTATCAAATTAAACATTTATATATATTTTAATTTAACATTACCTATCACTGGAATGCAGCTTCCAGGAACTTCTCTAATCTGATGCATTCAGTTCATGGCTGTCTATGTGTAGTTTCATAAGTGCAAATATTTCTTATGGGCCTATGTCACAGTTTTAGCTCCAACTACAATACAGCCATTCAATCAACTGAGTTCACCTATTGACTCACCACTCAAAAATTGATTCAACGGGTCTACTTTGGTTGAGAGTAATTCACAGGATTACAGTCAGACAATTGGACATGGTGCATAACTATTTCTTAATGCTTTCAGTGCACCATTTCATAAACTGGGATTTCTAGAATAGCCACTGTTCCTTTCCCATTGCACAAAGGTGCAATTAGCAGGCGCAGTGACAGCTCACACAATTAGTTGCACAATGTAGACTATCAGGAGAAGGGAGGTGCAATGTAACCCTGTAGCTATAAGAGTTCAGTTTTACAATATACAAGGATGATGTGGGGCCTCAACCTGTGTGTGTGTGTGTGTGCATGAAAGGCATTTTGAGAGAGAAAAATATTCAACACTGGGATCAAAGATATGTGGCCTTGTATGTTCACATTTTCTGAAGGGACATAAATATGGAGATAGGAAGTGAAGAAGGCACTGTTGCAATAATCCAGCTATTTGGAAGGTCTCAGCTTGGTTATTAATAATGTTCCACTTGCTCAACTTAACCTGCATAGACCTTCTTTGATTGCCAATGAAAGAACTGCAGGGGAGAAGGACTACAACAAAGATGAAATAGATTTATGGATGAGCAATACATTATTTTCTTTGATTTGCCATTGCTAAATGTGTGGGTTTTTCCAGGTCCTGTGCTCTAACCATTTAATATCTTATACATTAACTTTCAGAAGGCACCTGATGAGCCTTTGGAATTACTAACACATCATAACAGCACCCCAAGGATTGGTATTTCTCAAGGAGGAATTTATGTTTGCTGCTATTTTGAGGGATTCCATGCTGTACTGTGGCGCCTCCTTTCCCATACCTATACTCACAGGTGATCTGTACAACATGAGTGTTGGTCAGCATGGCTCTGGAGATATTATACCTTTTCATAACCAGCTAGAGAACTATATATTTCAGTGCCCTCCAGCCTAACAAGTTTTACTGCACCTAGAAAACTAATTTGGAAGAATGGTGTACTGGAAATATGTAATCTGAATTCCTGCTTTCAATATGGAGTCAGTTGTTGTTACTCAAGAAGCACTTTTAGCCCAATGGCATTGGACATGGTGCATGAAATGTAAAGACTCCTTAGACTCCCACATCAGCAGGAAAGTGCATTTGGAATGGCAAAGAAGAAAAAAAAGCCATTCCTTTCATGCATAAATTTCCTCATGAATGGATGCTGTATGCACTGAAAACTTTCTGTATGTCCACAACAATAACAACAGTGAATTGTGGTATATAGGTTTAAAAAATGGATTATTGATGTCAGTGTTTAGAAAAAAATCTTTTATGTTGTAAGTATGTAATGGACTGAGACCTGGACCACCTCCTCAGAAAGGGGGGGCTAATGACATAAAGGTTGAGAAACAGTGAGTTCAGGAACCACTGTGGAAACAGAAGCATCTCCGGCTCTTTCTGCACAGGTCTGGATACGCTGGGGGCAACTCAGAGTATCTTGGCCGTGAATTTCCCTAACATCCCCCCCCCCAATGACTAGGCCCTCCATTGTGATGCCAGGCAGCTGTTTGTATAGGTGTTCTACTGTGTCACCTGTCCTGTTTTGCTCTTGGGAAGCAAACTAGATTCTCAGCACAGCATTCCATGGAGTTACAGGGAGAGAGTTATAACTCACCAAGATGTTGGTTGAGAAGCAGAGGTAGTACAAGATATCCACGGTTCAGTACACAGTCCAGGCAGGCAATCCAAAGAGTAATCCAGAAGAGTAGTCAGGGGTCCAAGCAGAGTTCAGGCAAATGATCACAGGACATGGCACAAGTGTTGCTTCAACCAAGAAAGGTTGGTTGTCAACAGCAGCCATGCAGGGAGGTGTGGGATTATTTGTACCCTGCCCAGATCTCACAGATGATCCCTAATTGTGGTGTACTTCCTATGAAAGCATTCTGAGCTTCTGCAACTTTCTTTGTCCTGACATCTCTGAACTGAGATAGGTAAGTCTGCAGTTCCCTCTGAGGGTTGTGACTGCTGAGTATTCTGCTCCTGTGGCTGCTGAGCACTCTGTTCCTATTGCTGCAGATCCCATATATCTTTTGGGCTCTCAGGATTTCTATTGGAGCTTTCATCCTCTGACTCAGAGTCCCTCACAGGGTCCTGGGGAGGGGCATGACACTGTCCAGTGTGGAGGTGGTGAAGGTGAATCATTCACTCCTTAGGTCAGAATGAGGTGCCCAGCCTCAGTCACATGACTGGGTGCCTCGTTGTAACCTCAGAGCAAGTGACCTGCAGCCACACTAGGCAGCATAGTGAGATGCATTTCAAACATGCCTAGTGTTGAAAGAGAGAAGATCTGGAGCACAGAGAGACATATTTTAGTCTGGATCAAGTGGAATATATGCAGTGAACATTCCAGACATCATTTGGTCTGTTTGTGCCATATTTCAGGTGTTGGCTGTGCATTGTCTGGAGTCCCTGTTGAGTGGACGGAGGAGGCTGGCTTATTTGACCGATGCAGACAGAGCTTTTGTTGCCATGGGTTGGAAGTCCCAAGTGTTTATGCTGATTTCATCTGCTCCACTGTGAACGCCTACCACCATTGGTACCTAATGCCTCCTCTTTAGACCAGTGGTTGTGGGACATACTGCCACATCCAGGACCAGTGAAGGCTACTTACTTTTGCCAGAGATGATATCTGACAAACAACACATGCTCTCTTTTAACCTCTTACAGTTTTTCTTCAGATGCTCTGAAGCTTGGGACAACATCCTGGCTCCAGATTTATTACTTGGAAAAGTATAGAAGAAAAAGAGATTCTCTTTTCATGCATGAATTTGCCCATGACTGGTTACAGTGTGTCCTGAAACCCTTCCCATAATTACAGCAGTTTTATGCCATTATTAATGTTATGGCTCCTTCCTACAGAATTCTCAGATCTGTAGTTGGGTTAGAGTTTTCTGCTAGAGATCCTTATCTGCTCCCATAGCAATGGGTGATGAATCTAGCTTTTAAAAGAAACTATTTAAGTTATTGAATTTTTATCTGAAACTTAGGTTCAGCCTCTTGGATAATTCATTTAAAGTTTGAATTAAAACCTGGAGCAGATTCCCAGCTCCTGTGATATCAGAGCCACCCCCTGAAATGGTGGAAGTGCAATAGAGCAATAGAGAGCCTCTTGTTCTGAGGATGATGGTATCCTTCTATATTGTTGGTGCATTGTGCCAATGTAAATATGATACATTGTACTGTATCATATTTTCATTTTGTTTTGTAAACCGCCGTGATCATAGGAACGGCGGTATATAAATAAAATTTCAATCAATCAATCAATCAATCCTATGAGGAATGACTTAGGGAGCTGGGGATGTTAAGCCTGGAGAAGAGATGGTTAAGAGGTGATATGATAGCCCTGTTTAAATACTTGAAGGGATGTCACATTGTGGAGGGAGCTAGCTTGTTTTCTGCTGCTCCAGAGACTAGGACCTGGAGATTCCGCCTCAACATTAGGTGGAACTTCCTGACAGTAAGGGCTGTTCAACAGTGGCACACACTCCTTCCTTGGAATGTAATGGAGTCTCCTTCCTTGGAAGTCTTTAAACAGAGGCTGGATGGCCATCTGTCTGGGATGCTTTGATTTAGAGTTCCTGCATGGCAGGGGATTGGACTGGATGGCCCTTGCAGTCTCTTCCAATTGTATTATTCTATGATTGCATAGGTGGTGTTAGCCGGAAGACAACAGAAGCAGGGGAAACAGCCGTGAAGAAAGTAAAGTGTTGGAGAAACAGCCTGCTCAAAGCCTGCTAATTTTGCCTGCTTTCCCTTGCTACAGCTGCATCATTGTAGAAGATGTGCAACCAATAGTATAGTATGCAGGCAGGACTCCAGCTTGTGACTACATCATTAGCACCACAGGGAGCTGGCCATGGTCCTGATCTCCCATGAACAACCACCTTCCTGACTGCTGAGATAAGCTAGTATCCTTTCAGGTTTTTGCCTGGATAGAATAAGGGACTATTCAGAAAATAGACCTGAAACAGCTTCTATTCACAGGGCTTTGACAAATATTTTTCAGTCTACCACCTGCTGTTTGAAATGGGATTGACACTGGGCTTCCATTCATTTATTTTATCTGTGAAAGGATTTTTCTAGCCTTTTGTACCTTAAATTGTTGGACTCGGACTGGGAAGACATGGGTTTAAAATCTCACACAAACCCCTTGCCCTAGACATTATCCTGTAGGTGTTGTGCATGTATGTAAGCTTCCCTGCAGAAATAACTGGACATTTTTGTCTGATGCAAAACGTCCACATTCAGTTCAAGTTTGTGGAAATGGAATTATGTATGCAGTAGCATTTCACACACCTGCAATATTGTATGTGGTTCAAAAATTAGAAACTTCTTCAGTTTCAAAGGTGAAATTGCTTTTGTAGGCTGTGTGTGTGTGTGAGAGAGAGAATAATAATCAAATATTTCCTAGGTGTGTGGGGCATTGAAAAATTTGGGCACCATTGACATAAGGGCTATGTACCACAATTAATACAAAACTCTGCCAGCAGAAATATACACTATACGATCCTGATATAGGATCTCAGTCATCAACAATTACTCTTGAAGAGTTGTTATGGGGATAAAACATGAGAAGCACCACACATGCCACTTAGAGCTTGTAGTAGGGTAGGTGGTATATAAAGATTAAATAAAACTACTACCAAGTAACAGTAGAAACAGCAACACATGTACATCTGCTTCTTTTAGTTGCAGCCCAGAAAAAAACAGTTATTTTTAATCTTATGCCTAACAGTGTCCCAGATCATGATTTTTGCTAGTACTGGAACCAGATCTTCTGTATAATCTGCCTCACCATTTTAAAACTGAAAACACCAGATTAAACCAATTGCACATAAAGCAATGAACTCCACCACTGATCTTTTGTTACAGCCCACATTGTTTGGAAACATTTTTCTTTGAAATGTGGAAGGTAGCCATTGCTCAAGCATGGCATCATGCTTTCTGAGAATGTAGGGAGGGGTCCCATCCTTCTTATACCTCCATATTTGCAGTATGGGTTATAAGTACAATGATACATTTGGCAAACCTGCCTACAGTGCTGCGATTTAAGATTGGAATGGAGGAGAAACCACTGTTGCTAGTGGAACTTGGAAATGGTCCCAGGATCTCCTGACTCATTCCATTAAGTCAAGAGGTACTTTGTACTCTATTTCCCAGGCACACTGAGGAGTACTCAAAAGAAACCATAATTGATTAATCCTTAAAGATAATGTCTGGCCATTTTTGCAACCTCTTTAGTGTTCAAATTATAGTAGAAATAGTAGAAGGCTAATAAATGAAATCCATAAACTGAAATCCAATGAAATTTTGATTCACCAATTTTTAGTGAAAGGTTGCTCCCTGGAAACTTCTAAAAATAATTAGGTAAGAAATTGATAAAGTAAGGAGCCAGTATGGCATAGTGGTTTGAATTTCGGACTACTACTCTGGAAACCAGGGTTTGAATTTCAGCTTGGCCATGTAAACCGACTGGGTGACCTTGGGCAAGTCACACTCTCTCATCCTCAGAGGATGGCCCCAGCAAACCCCCTCAGAACTGGATAACCTACATTAAAGGGCTTGCAATCATTATTTATTGATTGATTTACAGCATTTATACCCCGCCCTTCAGCCCTAAAGGCTCTCCGAGTAGCTTACAATTATTATTTTAATTAGACGGTTCCTGCTTACAATCTAAAAATATATATGTGCATATATTGCTCCCCTAGTGTTTTTGATAAATGTGTGTACATTGAGAAAATAAAACATGATAAAAAGTTAAACTAATTCATTCAATGGGGTTCTAATATAAACATAAAGCAGTTGTTCTGCCATATTCTCAGCTGGTCAGAATTTTATATTAAGATCGTCATGGTCTCAAATTCAGACCATGAGACGATGAGGCAGAGAGGCCAGAGAGTGGGACAGAAGGCCCTTCCACTGGGACACAGGGCCATGACAGTGAGGCAAAAAGCTAAGAGCACATGGCAGTTTCAGAATAACGAGACACAGAATTCACAGTACCTATCATAGCAGATCGTTGGAGACAGAGAAAGGCCCAGTGTAGGTCAGAGCATTTAAATGCCAGACAATCATTAATCAGGGCACAGTTACATGCTGGTAACTGACCATAAATTTCTTCAGGCAACTTGTTGCTCACAACTAACCATTCCTGGTGGATGCAACCTTCCTGGCTCATGTTCCTGACAGCCTCAGACCTTGTTCAGTTTGCAGACTACACTTTTGGATCTCTCTTTTGGACTGTCATTTGGATTACTTGCTTGACTGTGCTTGACTCAAACTGACCTGACCACTCTGCTACACCATCCTTGCTGGTGAAGCACCAGAACAAAATAGTAGTGAATGAAAAAATGTGTAGTTTTAAAACTGAGTACAAATGGGATTCAGTCCAAGAAGAAGTACATCCGAGAGCATTGAGGGTCCTGTGGCACTGTTCAAAACTCTGGAAGATCATGATCTTCTGTTGCAGCTGCTGTTTTGGCAGACCTTTTGTGACTTCTTGTGGGCATTTTGAGAAAAATTAAGGCTGTCTTCGGATGGCTCCTGAACAGCTCCCAATGGCCCAATTGTTGCCCAATGAGTATTTTTTTCCAAACCAAAAACAGTGCAAAACAGAACAATTGAACAAAAAGGTGGTGTTTCCCTTCTGAAACAGTGTGACAGTTGTGGAGCTGCATCATGCATTGTACAGTCATTATTGTGTACTTATAACTGTAAGTCAAAATATCTACATGTGACTTGAAGTTAGTAAAGACAGACTCTACAGCAGTAATGTGCAAAATACACGTACCCTACTGTATTTGGCTCATCCAGCCAGCTTGATCTCAGCTCATAATTATCAGAAAAGGAAGACCTGGCATCTGTGTCAATGCTTCAAAGCCTCCACTAGCTTGTTGACTGGATTTCTAATTAAAACATAAAGCAGGTAACACATGTCTCACTTCCCTTTTTCTGGAAAGCTTATGTTGACAGGCAGAAATCTATTTCCATTCTGCTCAGAGCTATTACTCTGTTGTTAAAATGTTGTCCGTCTGGTGCTGCCTTTCCCTGAATTGGATGGCAGTTTTCACAAAGCTTGCTTTCCAGTGTCCTGCCATTGGACACACAATGGCCACGAAGGCTACCCTAGATGACTGCCATACTTTATGGAACAATGGAAAATACTGGCAGTACTGCGTTCCATAAAACATATAAGTGAGCACTGGTATTCCCCTAAATTAATATTCTTAACAAAGGAAGTCTACACTGCAGAAATAATGCAGTTTGGCACCACTTTAACATTCATCCTACAGAACCCTGGAATTTGGAATTTTGTGAGGGCACAAAACTCCTTTGTCAAAGAAGGCTAAAGACTTGTCAAACTACAAATTTCAGGATTCTATAGGATGGATCTATAGCACTTAAAGTGATGTCAGACTGCATTATTTCTACAGTGTAGATACACCCCAAGATGATTAATTATATAAATTTTTCCTCCCAGCTGCAAAACTGCAGAAATCCCAGCTGAAGAAATGAATAACTGAATCCTTATTACATGTTCTTGAAACCCATGATAATATTGTAGATTTAGGTATCATTTGAATCAACAGTGACAACCAATGTTGCTGGTGGACTGTGTGAAGTGAGTGCACCCAAAGACTTTGATAAAGAGGATATTCCATACAAAGTATTTTCACGCATGTGGCCTTTAGCATGTTCAGATTGTTTTTGTTCTCTTGTGAAAGGCTTGCTTGACCAATTTATTTCATTTCATGTTTGTGATTGTTAATTATGAAGACAAATGTATGTTGAAATGTGCTGAACAACAAACTACAAAAACCAGAATTCCAAATCATGACGTTGAAAGTGATGTCAAACTACTTTATTTCTGCTGTGCAGATACAGCCATAGTCTGCTTCACAAGATCGTTATAAAGCTAAACAGAATGAAGGGCCATAGACATTGCTTCAAACCACTTGGAGGAAAAGCAGAGTATAAATACTACCAATCAATCAAGCAATCAGGTTGTTCTTTCTTATCCTTTCTAAACCCCACTCTGATACAATTTATTCCTGCTTTTGGGCCTGACAAACAACAGGTCCCAATACTTGCACTGTTGATCGATTCAATTTACTTCTTCTTATTTCTTCCCAATGAAATGCTCCTTTCAAAATCCCTCCTAGGAGTGAGAACTGAGATAGAAAACAAGAATGGAAAGATGTCTCTTCCAGTTCAGAGAGCTTCAAGCATCTGTAACTAATCAATTACATATGAATTTATGGGCTCAATATTCCTTTGCCACTCTCCCACATAGATCATTATCTGCATTTACATTTCTGTTGAAATGCATAAAGGGGAAAGTTCCCACCCCATTATTGGTAATTATTTACTGAATAGGCATTTAGGGGCTGCTCCAGTCATGAGGAATAATAAGGAGATAGCACCCAGTGTGTCAGCATCTGTGTGAGACATTGTGAAATTATGATTCTTCAGCTGTAATTGCTAGACTGTTAAGGAACCATGAGGCTTCTCCATAGCAGCTTTGTGCCCTCAGTCCCACATCCATATCTAAAAGCTGTTAACACACGCAAAATGTCATAAGAATGTAAGAATATAAGAAGAGTTGCAATGGATTACACCAAAGCCCTAGTTCAGCACTCTGTTCATCCAACAAGATGCCTTGAGAAAGTTCATCCCAAGTATAATAGCACCTACCCAGCCATTTGTCTTTTCCAAGTAACTGGTATTCAGATTAATAATCACTGAAAAAATTCTCTGCCATTCAGTCTCCAGCATCTCTGGATAGGTCCTGGAAAGACCAAGAACTATTGCCAAGTGGACAGAATCATAGAGTTATAAGGGCCATCCAGTCTAACCCCTCTGCCATGCAGAAACTCACAATCAAAGCATCTCCGACAGATGGCCATCCAGCCTCTGTTGAAAGACCTCCAAAGAAGGCACTGGATTATATGGTTAAACTTGAAACAATGCTAGTAACAGTGTGAGAAGATGTTATTGTGTGATAAGTTGTCTAGCCTGCATGAGAACTAGGAGAGTAGAGTGTGGAGAAATTTGCAAGAGTAACACCTTCAATAGATGGCCTAAGATGATAAATACCATACACAGGACCTTCTTAGTGGCAACACCCAATTATGTAATGCTTCCTCTAAAGCAGTAATTTCAAAACTTTGGTCCTACAGGTGTTTTGGATTTCAACTCCCAAAAGCCCCAGCCAGCTTGGCCAACAGTCAGGAATTCTGGGAGCTGAAGTCCCAAACATCTAGAGGACCAGAGTATGGGAACAAGTGCTCTAAAGAGACCTGACCATTTTGTTATTATTGTTTTGCTTTATTATTATTATTATTATTATTATTATTATTATTATTTTAAAAAAACTTTTGTTAATACAATGGGCCCTTGGTATCCACTGGGGTTTGGTTTCGGTACCCCCAGTGGATACCAGAATCCATCGATAAGTACCATTACATAAAATGACACAGCAAAGCAGTGTCTCTTATATAAAATGGCAAAATCAAGGTTTGCTTTTGGGGATTTTTAAAAATATTTTCAAGCCATGGATGGTTGAATCTGTGCATGTGGAATCTATAGGCATGGATTTTTAGCTTATCTTTTATTTTAAATTTGGAAGCTGCCTTGGAAAGGCATCGTATAAATTGAATATATAAATAAAAAAAATCTAAGCCTGGAGAGCCACATGGTTCTCCTTTCTCAACTGTACTGATTAGGAACAGCTCTTCAGCTTTTCAGAGATTCAGGCTGCTGCCAAACTGCAAAAAATAATGCAGTTTAACACTGCTTTAACTGTCATGGCTCCATCCTATGGAATCTTGAGATTTGTAGTTTATTATGGCACCAGAGCTCTCTGATAGAGAAGGCTAAATATCTCACAAAACTACAACTTCCAGAATGTAGTATTGAGCCATGACAGTTAAAGCAGTGTCAAAGTGCATTAATTCTGCAGTGCAGATGCAGCCACAGTCTTCCCAATGCTGACCTGGAGATTGTGAGGATGAAACCTGAAGTCTTCTGCATGCAAATTGATGGGCTCCACTGCTGAGTTTTAGCAGTTTGTCTCACTAACTTTCCCCTATATTTGTTTTGCAATAGTTATTGATAGAATCATACAGTTGGAAGAGACCTGAAGGGCCATCTAGTCCAATTCCCTGCCAAACAGGAAATCTCAGTCAAAGCAGCCCTGACAGATGGCCATCCAGCCTCTGTTTAAAGACCTCCAGGGAAGGAGACTCCACTACACTCTGAGGAAGGAGTTTGTTCCACTGTCGAACAGCCCTTACTGTCAGGAAGTTCCTCCTAACGTTGAGGTGGAATCTCTTTTCCTGTAGCTTGCATCCATTGCTCTGGATCCTAGTCTCTGGAGCAGTAGAAAACAAGCTTGCTCCCTCCTCAATATGACATCCCTTCAAATATTTAAACAGGGCTATCATATCATCTCTTAACCTTCTCTTCTGCAGGCTAAACTTCCCCAGTTCCCTAAGTTGTTCCCCGTAGGGCATGGTTTCCAGACCCTTCACCATTTTAGTCACCCTCCTTTGGATACGCTCGAGTTTCTTAACATCATTTTTAAATTGTGATTATACTGACAACTATTTTAGCTAAATATTTTTCTTGCAAACCATATTGAATTTTTTCTTAAAGTCAAAATATAAGTCAAACAGTGAGTCAGTCACACCTTTTATTTTAATGGCAATAAGAAAGAACACAGCAGATGGAGACAGGGTACTTGCTGTCTTTCACCGAAGTCACACAGCTTCCATAAAGTCCAATTACCCGGGTAGCCAGTAAAGGGGAAGTTGTTTTGGGATTTTTTTTTTTTTAAAAAAAACACTATTTAATACATAATAGTTCTGACTTGTATTAGGGTCAGCAGAACCACTTCGATATCCTGGGAAACAGGATCTTACTTAGAGGCGGGGAAGGAACTCTTTAGAGTTCCTTTGAGATCAGAATTTATCCAATGCACACATTCCAAAGCTGAACATAAAAACCTGAAAGCAGTATGTGATGGGGGGGAGGGTCTATATACTCATGAGCTTGCAATTTCATTCACACATCCAATATATGTGTTTGAGATATGCAACTTCCCAGTCCAAATTTACCCCAATGGCTGGTCCACTAGGAGTCACCTTGTGGAAATAAGGGGCGAGGTGGGGCAGAGGTCATATGGGATGCATGTATATAATGCTGGATATGTTACTCTAGGGATGTCTTTGGCTTTTTCATCCCTACATGTAAAACCAAACATTTTCCAGTCCCCTCCCCTTCATGGGTATCCATAAGTTTCTACAGATTTTGACCTCTATTCTCACTTTGAGAAATCTTTTCAGGCACTTATTTTGTGCTGAAATACATGTGGTTCATTTTCTTTCTGTAAAGTAAGCTGTGTTTTGTGCAAAATACAGTGCCCTGAAATACTGAGCCACTGTGGTGTAATGGATGAGCACTGGACTACTGTGGAGATCAAGGTCTGATTCCCTGCTTGGCAATGGAAATCCACTGATTGACTTTGGGCAAGTCACATACTCTCAGCCCCCCCCCCCCAAAAAAAAATTAAATAAAACCACCCCTATGATAGTGTCCCCTAAGAGTTGCCATAAGTTGGAAATGACTTGAAGACACACAACAACAACAGTGCCCTAAAACCTGTTGATCAGTCCTAACTAGAGTAGACCCACTGAAGTAATTGTTGCATGGTGACTCAACACATAGGTAGATCCTCTTCATTCAATGGGCCTATTCTAGTTGGAACTAACAGAACTCAGGCCAGTGTTTCCTGCTCAGGACTTCTGTGCAGGAAAACAACAGCAGCATGTATTTCTGAACAAGTGGATTGCCCCAATATACATCCTGAAGTATGGAGAATATCCCTTCTGTTCTCCATTCAACAATAGGATGTTTTAAAAATGCAGGGTTCACTGGTGATAGAAAAAGTAACAAATATTATTCAGGTCCCTGTGTTACACTCATCTTCAGTCCATGAGTTCAAGTCTTAGTGTCATGGACAGATTCGAATGCCCTCCCCACCTGCATCCCATTCATAGTACATAAATATAATGCTATGATTCCACTTGAACTCTGATTGTTCTATCCTATGGAATCCTGGGATTTGGTGATTAGGAAAGCATATTTCTAATTTGCAGTCAGAGAACTCTAGTGCAGCCATGATAGTTAAAATGGAATCATAATGTTATAACTGGAAAGCTTGAATAGGCCCATGCACTTTCTATCCCAATTCTTTCTATTTTTCACTCTCTCCGTATTGTACACCAGCTCTTTAACCAAAATCCTTCACACTGCATTTAGGACCAAATAAAGCATTAATATGTTCATCTTTGTGAAATGTTCTCCTAACTATTACCTCAGGCATTCATTTAGCTGATTCTTCTAGTGAGAACACATGGACATTGTTAAGGTTAATGACCCAATGATTAACAATATGCACTTGCAGACAAAGGATTTCTGAAAGCCTCATTGTTTGCCTCCAACTGAAGAGAATGTGGAACTTTTTGTACTGTATGGGCTGCACAACATTTCACAGTGGGTATTATGATGTGTATGTGTATATTTGGTTGGTGGTAATCTCAAATTCCATCAATGTTTTTGTTCTTATGTTCTTCCTGTCATCCAAGGAGTTTGGAACAGAAGAATCAGTCCTATTTAAAGGTGCCAATCAGAATTTTACTTGTCCATCAGGAATGAAAAGATTTAAAACATTCCTACTGAGCTGCTTTTGCTTTTAAGATACAGACAAGCACTCAAGCGAAGTAACTGTTCCAAATGCTATTCCAAGATGCAAAGAATCTCACTGCTGCCTTTGGACAACTGAATTTAACTTCGGATTTAGATGGCCACACCTGATTTATTCCTCAACTGTAAAGATAAATAATTAAATGCTAGTCAGGATCGTCCATACTATGATATTTTCAAATTCTATGTATGTGAATGCTGAACCATAAAGAAACCTGAAAGGAAGAAAGTGGGAGGCAGTAGGAAAAAGGAAGACTGGATGGTAGGTGGATTAATCCAATCAAGGAAGTTACAACTGCCCTGAGTTTGCAAGACCTGAACAGTGGAGTTGGTGACTAGGACTCTTGAAGCTCTCTGATTCATTGTGTTGCCATAAAGTGAAGTTGACTTGACTGCAAATAACAATGACAACAAATTTCTTTAAATGGATTACTTTTGATCCAAAAGCTGCATCTGATGCAGAATTTGGTATTCAGAATGCTGATTACAATGCCTACTGGCACACGTATTGCCTCAGTATTGAAGTAAATCCACTGGTTGCTTATTAGCTCCTGAGCCACATTTAAGGTATTATTGCTGACATATAAAACTCTGAACAACTTGAGCCAGGATACCTGGTAGATTGACTTTAATGAAATACATCCATATAATTGCTAAGATTACTGGAGCAGATCTTGCTAGCTGAACAATGACTGGCAGATTGTCATTTTGTAGCAACCCAGATGCAGATCATCACTGTGCTGGTGCCCAAATTATAAAATATGCATCCTCCTGGGATTCAGGAGGAAACATCTGTGGAATTTTTAAAATACTTGTTAAAGACCTCTGTTCATGCAAGCTTTCTTCTCCATTTCTCTCTTTAAATTCAGACTTTAAAATATCTTAGATAAGAACCTATACATGTTAGTTGAGATCTTACATCAAGGAAACTCAGCATATGAGGGGATGCTGAAAAATTCTCAGCCCGACCATGAAGCCTTGGAGCCATGAAATATATATCCTATTCCACATAATCATTCTGAAGTTCAACACACTTTGCACATCATTCTGAAGTTTCGTTAATCCTTCCATAGTCTGTTGTCTGTTCACTAAAATACTGCTCTGCGGATGCTATCATTTCCGAATCTTTCAAAAACTTCTTTCTTTTCAAATTCCTTTTAATGTCTGGATACAGAAAATAATCAGATGAAGCAAGATCTGGCATGTAAGGAGAATAGTCTATACACTAAAATGGCAAAAAAATATCAATTGTTTTGCCAGCCCTGCAAGCTGGCAAAAAGAGGACACCTTTCTGAAACGTCTCTCACAGTTTTTCCTTCACCGCCTCCTTTCATCAGTACAGCAATTTGATAGTATTCTGGATTAACTGTTTGGCTCTTCAGAAGATAGGAAGCAATCGAAATACCTTCCTTATCAAAACAAACAAACAAATGAAACCAACTTTGGCCATGACCTTTCCTGCTGAACTTTCAGTCCTGAATTTATTTGATCAAGGAGAACCCAAGTGCTGTCACTGCAAAGGCTATTGTTTGGTCTCCAGATCATAGTGATGCAACCATGTTTCATTATCAGTGATGTGTTGTTCCCAAAATCATCATAAGAACACTCAAAATACTGCAAAACCAACTTGGAGGTATCCTCTGTATGGGTCCTTGTTCTAGCAGGATGGGCAAAGGAATCTTCCTGGGATGAAACAGACTGCCCCAAAGGAGCAGGTTGAAGCCACCCCTGAGAGATCTGCATTGGAATCATGGCAACTGCATGCCACTCCTTTTAGAGCTGGCAAAAATTCAGCTTTTCCCACTGTGGCTGTACGAAGTTCCTCCAGCATGTGGCATGTAAACGCCATAATGCCGCAATAATGCCCTGAAACCGGCTGCTATGCAGGTAACCGAGCAGTGTGAAGCCAACCTCTGGGCAGCTTGGGGGTGTGCATCATGTGTGCGCCATGCTCCCAAGCCGACTGGAAGCCATCTTTTAATGTCAGTCTGTACCGGCCCTGGAATGAGTCACAGTTGACAGTCATGGGCCAAATATCAGCACAAGTATGTACAAATTACTTTTTGTATTGTAGTTAAAACCTTCCTATTTAAACAGGCATTCCCCGACTAAATATCCTGTGGGCCTCCCTCCTCTTCCGTGGCCATGAGGATGGGCTTCGGGGCTTTTGCTATTGTTTTTAGATTGTGTTTTATTGATGTTTATGTTTTTAACCTGTATTTGTATGCACTTGTTGCATTGATGTAAGCCGCCCTGATCTTTTTGGAAGGGCGGGATATAAATAAAGATTTTATTATTTATTATTTATTAGTTCCACATCATACACAGCGGAATTATGATAATTTTGGTAAAATAAATGTTTCCAACTTTTGGTCAGCATCTTCTCGAAGAGTCTTACCCTCTCTCCCATCCACTTGCTTATATTGGACTATAACATCTGATTGATAGACAATTCTGGGAGCTATAATCCAAAATATCTGGAGGATACCAGGTTTAGGAAGGTTGGCAAGAGGCACCATCATCTGCTTACTGTTCTTATGGCAAAGGAGCCTGAATCCTTCAGAGAAAGCACAGAGATCAGAAATATCAACACAGGTAACTGTAGCATCAGCCCAGAAGACTTATTGCTTGAGAGAGAGAGAGAGAGAGTGTGTATCAGGAAGTTCTTCTGTGGAAAAGAGAATTGGTGTGGCCCTTTTTCTTTACAACAAAAGTCTGAAAGGAGGCTAGAATGCCTCCGAGGAGCTGACCCCCCCCCCCCAAAGGAAAATGTATCATCAAATTTCACTGGGAATAGAAGGGGCTATGGAGACAAAGAAAGTAAAGCAACCCACAGCTACAAAGAACAGGGGCTACAGAGAAGCACATACTTAAAATCTTTTGATAACCTCTTTTCTTTTTATGGAAACGGTTATTTATCTGGTAGCAGCTACCGTGGTGTTCTGAGCTCCTTTCAGGGAGATTGAAACATTACAACTGTCATGGCCAGCTGCTCAAAAGGGCCAGAGGCTATGGTGAGATGCATAGGGATGCTAGCCCACCCCCAAGTTTTTGCAGTAATTATATCATTGTGAAAGTTGTTTTCTACCTCTTAGAAGTGGCAGACAAAATAAACCCAGAAAGGACAACTACACTGAATTTCAGCCACTTTCAATTCCTGGAAGTTTCAAGGAGTGCAGAGTTACCAATCTTAAAAGTTATTGTCTCCCAATTATTTTTAGAGGGGTACAGAAGCTGTGATGGGAGATCTAGAGGAGGGCACAAGGAGCATGTGGGGAACCACATCCAGTCCATGTGGCCCAGTTTGCGCACTTTTGACTGAACTTATGTTTAAAAACTTGGAGTTTATCAAACTGGTTGCCCACTGTAAAACTAAACTGATGTCTTACCTCATGACTGCAGATGTCTAACTGAATATAAAGGGAAGAAAGGAATGAGGGCCGTTCTGTATCAGACTGAAGGCTTATCTAGTCCAAGACTCCCTTCACAAATTGAACAACCAGTTGCCTCTTGGAAGCTGGTCTCACACAGTTGCTAAAAAACCCCTACCTCCTTGGTCTCTTTTTGTACAATGATTGGACACAAATTATGGATAAATGAATATGGGCAATCAATGTATCAGTTCAGTCGCTGCAAGAGCAAACCAATTTCCTGGCATCAGATAGTCCAGATAAATAAGAACAATGCAGTTAGAGCCCATTCTACATATGGTGAAATGTGTTCTCTCTGCATTGAATTATACATGAAAAGAAAGATGTGATATGAGGCAAGCAGCACTGCCAAGTAGTATTAAGAAAAATGTCCTGCTAGCTTTGGGCAAATTGCTTCATCTCATCCATGGGTGACCTGTAAGGAGCTGCACTTGCTTTTCTAGCTTAGTTATGCATTAGCTGTTTAAAGTGGCTCATAGCTGCTCAGATTGAAAATGGCAAGCAAGGCAGATTGGGCAGATTGTCAGATTCTCTCTTTGCATTCTTAAAAGAGTGGAGAAATTTTCAGTCTTTGAATGGATTCATGTATGTTATGGGAGAAAGAGGCAGAATGAGGAAGGAAGGCTCCATCTGCACCTTGCTTCCATTGGTTTTAGGTCTGGTACAAGGAATTCCATGGGTAAGGAGTTTCACAGCTGAGGTGCTGATAAAGAAGTGGCTTTGTTATGTGTACCTACTAACCTAACTTCATGAGGTGTTGGGACATTCTCCTCCTAAAATCTCAAATTTCTGGCAGATTTATATACAAGGAGATGGTCTTCCATATATCTTGGCCCCAAGTCACTTAGGGTTTTATAGATCAATCCCACCACCTTGAATTGGCTTGGAAGGAAACTGGAAACCAGTGTAGTTCTTGGAGGACCACTGTTATATAGTCTCTAAAAGGAACACCTAACACTGGTCTAGCTAGGTAATTTTGAACTAGCTGCAGCTTCTCAATACTTTTGAAGGGCAAGTTCACATATAACCCATTATTTGTGCATAAAACAATATTTTTGCATGGGGGGGTGGCGGGCTCTGTGAAATTTTCACAGAAAAGTCCTGTGATGTGAAAAGGAAATCATCAACAATGCAGAAATACTATTAATCTTGGTTATTGGTGAGATCATGCTTATTTTTGATAGGGCTTTTGCAGGCAGGTATGAAGTGAAAAAGTACATCCCTAATTCTAAGTTTGCTGGTAAAAGTATGTAATCCAGCCATTGCATCTGCTGGATTCTGCTATATATGTACAATATTCAAGAATGAAAGAGACTGGGCAAGAAAGAGGGAGAGACACAGAGAGAGATTCAGATACAATACAAATCCAATAGAAATAAGAAGAGTTATAATTTTAAATATCAAATATTGGCTATTCTGATGGAGAACAGTTATGTAAAAAAGCTGAGAGCTCAATCATAGAATCAGAAGAGACCACAAGGGCCATGCAAGTCACCCAGTCCAACTCTGTGCCATGCAGGAACTCACAATCAAAGCATACCCAACAGATGTCCATCCAACCTCTGCTCTTTCATCTTCTTTGACCTCCCTGGTATTTCTTCTGTGTATGAGAGGATCATGGATTTCATGCATAGTTTCAACACCCATTAAGATCCTGATCCTGGACTTTTCTCTCTCTCTTTTTTAGCTGTTTCCTATCCTATCCAGTTTGGCAACCATATTGGATGTGACCCATTCAGTCTTTGCAAATGTGATTTCCTTTGAGCAATTATTAGAACAGGCACCCTCACAAGGGTACAAGGTAATGAAACCAAAGAGTCATTTCCATTTCAAGGAACTGTCAAAATCCTATTTACCACTGAGACTAGAACAGCTCTGAAGCAGCTGTTATGTTCTTTTGGGTAAATAATCTGTGTTAAAAAATGTATAAACGTTTATACATGTTTTCCTCAGAGATTCGAGCTGCTGTGAAGCTGGCATTCCCCCCTCCTTCACTCTCCAGCCTTCTATCACATGCATAATACATATTTTATCTGAAAAAGCTCCCTACATCTATAAAGTGAGAAAGAGAAGGAAATGGAGAGGAGGAGTTCTCTTGGCATCCTAGGAGGATGAACCCATACAGTTTGCTCACATCTTGTCAGGCAAAGAGAGAGGTAATGGGTCCTGGATTCCATGCTGTCATACAGCAATAGTTTTAAAATATAAAAAGCATTTTACAACTGCGGCACTAATGGTCTGTACTGGATATCTTTGGGTCTGGTGATAGACACCATGTAGCCAACTTAAACCATGTATCCCCTTGAAAGAATGAATAAATGAAGGCAGGGGATGCGAGAAATAGAAAGGAGAGAGGAAATGCCAGGATTGCATTGGGTCTTCATGAAATGGAGGAAAGAGGTTGGGCATAACAGCTGGATAGTTTGAATCCTGGCTCAGCCATGTAAACCCACTGGGTAATTTTGGGCAAGTCTAACTCTCTCAGCCTCAGAGGATGGCAATGGCAAACTCCTTCTGAAGAAACTTGCCCCCCAAAAAAATCATAGATTCGCCTTAGGGTTGTCATAGGTCAGGAATGACTTGAAGGTACACAACAACAACTAGGATTGTACCAAGAACTGTGAAAAGGCTGCAACAGCCAATGTGGCGTAGTGGTTGGAGGGTTGGACTAGGACTCTGGGGGACCAGGGCAAACTCTTTATGAACAAATGTTGCCAAGAAAACCTCATGATAGATTTATTTTAGGGTTGCCAAAAGTCAGAAATGTATTGAAGGCAAGCAAGAACAGCAAACTCACATTTAACATTCTTTCCGTTGGGACATACTGTCCCTCAGAATCCAGTCTCCTATGTAATGTAGGATGCAAATTCATCCAGTATATTCCACATTTCTTTGTGCAATCCAAAACTTCTTTTTTGGAACTACCATTTCTGCTTTTGGTCTGCTTTTCCACTGGGATCTTGGGTACTCAAAGTACAGCTCAGGAATGCTGAACAAATAAAATCCAGAGAATTTTGATTCAAGCCTTCATTTTGATTGCAGTTCCTACACCTCTTTTGCCTTAGGCTTTAACCCCATTGGAATAAAATACTATATTTAAAAAAATAGGATTACAATATCTATATATTTCCCACCATTTTAGTTGGTAACATGGCAATAAAAAAACCCCACCCAATACAGGAAATAACAATGTCTGGGAAAACTGTACGAAAATGTATTGTTTGCTCAGGAAATTGTATGTTACAGAAATTATACAGCACAACAATATTTGAACACAAGGAGATTGTGGGTTGCTAAAAGAGGAAAATAAAAGCCAGATGAATGTGTGTGTGTAAGGAGTTTTTGCGATTAAGCAGAGAAACATCAGGCAGACAGACACCATAGAAATAATAAGTTAAAATAATGTGTTACTTAAGAGTTTTAATTCTTTAAAATACTTTCAAAAGTAATTATCTAGATTGTTTTAAAGTGAATAATTTTGAGGAGTTCAGTTGTAATCGAGCTTTTGTTTTTCTTTCATTTGTTAAAGTCGGCTCTCCACATCCATGAATTCACAGATTCAACTATCCATGGCGTGAAAAACCATTGTCTTTAATGAGACTTGTGCATCCATGGATTTTAGCATCCATGGGGAATCCAGAAACCAAACCACAGCAGATACCAAGAGCCCAATGTATTTTCTGGGGTCATCTTGGGTGTTATTAATGCCAATGGTATAATGCCCTTGATTTCTGGAAATATGAACTATAAGGCATGGATGAACTATAGACAGGATAAAAAGGTATAAACTATAAGGCATGGATCACATCACATTATGTCTAATAGGGATGCCATTCTTCACTGATTTTCTTCTTGACTAAGTAACAAGCCATTTGTCCATTTTCCCCCCACTGCAAGAAAGTATTTGAAAACTGTGTGGTTTTTGAAGACTATTCATAATTTGGGACTTAATCCATACAAAATTCACATATGATTGCTTTGTACAAGAAAAAGAAAATACCGTTTTGTCTGCTGAAAAGCCTGTTTTCTGCAAGAAACCTATGTGGGAGAAGTCGAAGGCTTCCATGGCCGGCATCCAGAGTTTTTTGTGGTTTTTTTCAAGCTATGTGGCCATGTTCTAGAAGAGTTTATTCCTGATGTTTTGCCAGCAGAACATGGTCATATAGCCCGAAAAACCCACAAAAAACTATAACTATGTGTGAATTTTGTTCAGATTAAATACCAAACTGAAGATTGCCATCAGGCAAGGATTCTTGTCATCAGGGTTTCTTGACACTTGATAAACATGAAATATTTTTCAATATTCTTTACATTCCTAATGTCTAAAATCTAGGGCTTATTAGTTGTAACTCTTTCTCCATTCAATCTCCTGGGAAATCTAGTTTATTTCATAATTGCATGAAGAAAGCTTCAGATCTACCTGCCATATGGATAATGTATCTGCTTACAGCATTACAAGCCCCTGGCTTATATTGTCAGCAGTTTATAGTCCTATCCTTGCAAATATGCCAAGTACATTCCTGACAATAAGAGCTGTTTGACTGTTGAATACACTATCTTGGAATGTGGTATAGCCTCAGCATAGCTTCTTTCCTTACAGAAGCATGCAGTCTCACCACCACCAAATAGTGGTGCCATCTTGAACCCAGGTTCACAATTTGTCAACAAAACTATTGAAAGTCAAAACTGAAACAAAACCAGAGACATAGTTATTAAATGTGGTAGACAAGAAAATAGATGTAAGAAATAGGATAATTGTGTTATATATGATAACTGCTGCAAGAATAACATATGCAAAAAACTGGAAAAGCAAATATATATATCAACAAGTGACAAATTATATGACACCATGGAAATGAAAACTGTGTTAATTAAAGAAAAGTCATTGAAGAAATTTTAACAGCAATGGAATGAGCTGGTACAATATTTCAAAGACAAATGGGAGAAATGGCAGTTATCAGTTCAGCAACAAGAAATATTATTAAGAAAGAAGAATATGTTAACTAGTACGCAAGATGATATATATATTTATATAGGTATAAATAGGTGAAGAGATAGAGTACGTATCATCAAGACTTAAGATATAAACACAAAGGCACCTGCTGTAAATCTACAAATTAAGATTCTATAGAATGATGTATATTATCAGGAAAATTGTTATAAAGGAAGGATGTGAATAGATACGAGCAAGAAAACATGACTTAAACTATTGATGGAGGGATTATAAGAGAAGAGGTTGGAAATTATTTTGTGGAAGATATAAAAAATATTTGCTGTGTTTAGATAGCTAGATAGCTAGATAGTCGATCCTTGACATTAATGGGGGTTAGTGGCACAAGACCTCCTGCAAAAGTAAAAATTCACAAATAAAATGGGGGAGGGCATGAGCAGTGCATGCATGCCCCCATCTCCCTTCCGAAGCCTCAAACAGCAAGCACTCTGAGGCGCTAGAACAGCAAGGGAGTGTGCATTCACAGCTCTCTCCTTCCTTTCCAAGGGAACTCCAGGGAACTCTCTGAATCCTTGGAATGGCAGGAAGGAGGGCACTTTCGCTTTCCCCAAACCCTTTCCCAAGGCAGGAGAGCTGTTTTTCCCCAGACAGCTCCCTGTCATGGAAAAAGATGGGAGATTATTCTCCCCAAACTCCTTCCCAAGGCATTATTATTATTATTATTATTATTATTATTATTATTATTATTATTATGCTTTATTTAGATAGAGCTGTAGATTTACACAGTGCTGTATATATGAACAATAAAATAGATTAAGAAAACCTGCCCATGGTGTACAATCTAAGAAATAATAGCATAATTCAGATACATAATACATAACAATACAGGAAAGGGTACAATAAAGTAAAGCAGGCAACAATTTAAAAACGTCAAATAACAAATGATAGTCATGCAATGCCTGGGAATGCTTCTCTGAACAGGATGGTCTTCAGCTCAGTTGAAAGAGGCAGATCTCTACAATGACATGAGAAGAAATCATTATGTTCTTCTATGTTTATACTAGGTTTTCAGGTAAAGCAGAGGACAGGACTCTATAGTTGTGCAGAAGAGAGAATTTGAGCAGGTGTTGCTTGTGTGACAAACAATCCCTGCTGAAATTCTCTCTTGTACACAACTATGAAAGGACTTCCTGTCCTAGATTTCAACTGACAACCTACTAGGAGCATAGAAGATGCACAAATGAAGTTAGAGACTAAGGGGCAAAACAGACTGGCATAATACAATGGCTTGGGGGCGGCATGTGAGCATGGCATTTAGATGACACATGTCCCGATGCCGCCCCCAAGCCGGCATCACACTGCCCATCTGACGAGATGGTGTGAAGCCTTGCGACACTCCAGTGGTCCAGCATTTATACATCACATGCCACAGGAGTGCCAAAAAGGTGGCAGAAACGGCAGGGTTTTTTCTGTCCAAAAAAGGAGCGGCATTTTGTCACTTCTTTTTGAGCCAGAAAAATGCCAGATCAGGGCTGCACCATGTCGATTCCATGACCCCAGTCTGGCGATCAAAGGGGCGGCATCAAGCCACCCCTTTAGGACCATCTGTACCGGCCTTAAAGTTTAAGACTTTGCTTTTAGACAGCCTTTTAATAGCTATCATTTTGCCAGCACTGAGTGATGATTCCCTTTTGACCCTCTGCTGACCATTTGCACTGCTACTTTCTTAACATTTACCACTTCTTGAGAATCTAATAGGTCTAAAACCAATCTGGATAGGGAGTCAGGGAAAGGGAAAAATAATAAGTAATTCATATCAAACATTAAGAGGAAAGTCCCTATAAGTTGGACTTTCAGCAGGAATGATGAAATGGTCCTTCCTCCCACCATACAGCCTAAAGTAGCTACAGTCTGCTCCTAGGTAGCCGATGTTTGAAGAGAAAAAGACAGCCATGAGGTCAAAGAACAGCCAAGAGATTTTTAAAAAATGGTTCTCATAGTACTAACATACCTGAGAGTTCTAACAAGCTCAAATTCCAGGATGTGCAATCAGGAAAGATTTTGGAACCTGCTCTATAAGAAATGTCATCTTATACCATGCTTTGCTATATGTTCAGAAAATTTAGATATAACATTTCATACATGACACAAGCAATTAATAGCTCAATTAAGTTCTCTTCATTGTTGCTCTGTGGCTTTAAGTCATTTCTGACTTAAGTGCGACCTTTAGGCACTTAAGACACTATCACAGGGGTTTCTTAGCAAGATTTGTTCAGAGGAGGTTTGCTTTTGCCTTCCTCTAAGGCTGAGAGAGTGTGTCTTGCCCAAGGTCACCCAGTAGGTTTCCATGGTGGAATAGGGATTTGAGCCATGGTCTGCCAGTGTCCTCGTCCAGTGCTTAAACAACTATTCCACACTGGGTCTCACCAAGTTCTCTTTAGTGCCTATAAACAAGTATGCTATAAATTGTAGTCAGAAAGCCAGCATGACATAGTGGTTTGTGTGTTGGATTATGACTCTGGAGACCAGGCTTTGATTCTCAGTATGACCATGAAAACCATTGGGTAAACTTGGGCAAGTCACACTCTCTCAGTCTCAAAGGCTCAAATCTAGCCAAGAAAACCTCATAATAGATTCACCTTAGGGTTGACATAAGTTGGAAATGACTTGAAGGCACAAAACAAGAATTACAACACAATTAAAAGGGGTCAGGCAGGAGAATTAGTGCAACATCACTCATTATCTGAGCCCCTTTATTTGGGATACACTTTATGTGCTGTACGTTTTCTCAAATAATGGTGCCAGATCCTGTTTGATCTTGGAAACTAAGCAGGATCAACCCTGGCTAGTACTTGGATAGGAGGCCACCAATGACTACCAGGTGTGTAGGCTATATTAAAGGAAGGAACTGGCAAAACTACTTCTGAGAATTCTTTGCCTGAGAATACCCTCTGAACTTAAAGGGGCCAGCATAAATCAGCAAGCAACTTGAAGGCACTAAAATACCCAAGGAGACCTGTGTCTGACTTATTATTCCCTTGGTATCTGCAGGCTTTGGAGGCACACTACAAGGGGCAACAGTGTCCTCAGACCTAATGGAGCAGAAATTGATGCAAAGTATTGCTTCCTTTGTTGAGAAGATGCCACATTTCCAAAAATAAAGATAAAAATGTTGATCACCCTGAAATGCTTTTTTTCTGATGCTTATCTACAACAGCAAATTCCACCGTTAGTCATTTGCTGGTCTATTTTCCTCCTTTCAGATGACAAAAAAAACCCATACCTTTCTCCCTCCAATTACACCTATGCTAATCCTCCCCCTCAACCTCTCTGGGTGACCTCTTGTTTTCCAATTAGTTGCGTTCTTCAATAACCATTTGCCAGGCATTTGTCTATTTCCACCTTTTCAACATTTCATGGCCCTCAATAAAATATCCCCAAGGGCTGTGTTCAGCAGGAATTCAGGAGTGCACCAAAAGGTCAATTTTCATGTAAGTTACAAAGGGGAAGAAAAACCCCTTTCTCTACAGGGACATGACTCACCTAGCAAGGCGACACAGAAACAGCATTCCAAGTAGATGAAGAGATGAGAAACAAGTGATTTTTCATGACATTTAGCTGAGGATGCTGAACAAAATTGAGAGAGAAATTGGAACCGGTCAAAACATAAAGCGAGGGGAGCCCAAGACAAAAATGACTCCAGTTCGTCACAGCAGGATGTCTCTGTGATATTTAGTTTTAATTTGGTTCTTGCTGCTTCTAATGTGGCTTCCTTCAAATGCTTATGACTTCTCTGCTCCTATATAGAATGCCTAGGCTAGCTGCTGTGCACTTGTGAGAGTCTGTGTTGGACTAAAATTTGGTTGATCCCCACAAGCCATTAAACTTAGTGGGTGACTTTGGGACTCTCTTCAGCCTAATCTACCTCACAAGGCTGTTGTGAGATTAAAGTCAGAAGGAAGAGAGCCATCCATGTTGACTGAGGGGCTCGACAGACCAGCCATTAAGGCTGGCCTGGGGCATGGCATTGACATGGCGCATGGCCTGACTCTGCCCTCAGGCTGACGTGACGCCATGTGCTGCTCCACATGGCACTCCTCTGGCACTGCATCTACATGGGCCAGCATCAAAGGAGTGCAGAAAAGCCGCACACTGATGGCTATGGTGCCCTTTGCAGGGTGCAAAAAGGAGCCACTTTTTGAAGCTCCTTTTTGCACCACAGAAAGGAAAGATTGGGGCTGCAGCATGTAGGTCGAGCGCCTTAGACTCATTGGAGCAGTGCTGGGGTAAGATGTAAATATAACCAATGAAGCAAGCAATTGTGCAGGAAATTCCAGCTGCCTCTTTGTGGAAACATCTCAACATTGTGGAAACTTTGTCAATGACTAAGTAAGATGCCTGAATCCTGTTGTCTTGACTTATATGGGTTAGTGGTGAGACAACACACTGGTTGTTTTGTGCCTTGAAATTATTGCTAATTTATGGCAATGGTAACACAATCCTATCATAGGATTTTCTTGGGACATTGCCTTCATCTTAGGATCAGTGAGCGAGACCTGCCCAAATTCATCCAGTGGATTTCTACTCATGAATGGAGATTTGGAAGTTGGTTTCCCAGAATCCTAGGCCAACACTCAAACCACTACACCACACAGGCTTACCAACACTTGAAAATCCTATTATTTCAATATCTCTGTTCCACTATCTATACCTAGAGTAGATTCTTAGTCTAAATTAGAGTAGACCCAATGAATCAATAGGATTAACAAATAAGTTGATTCACTGCTCAAAATAGTTTCAACGGGTCTACTTTAGTAGGGGCTAACAAGTAGGATTCAGGGTGAACAATATATTTATTCAGTTTTATTTAAAAAAACACTTCATCATAAGTCACCCAATTAATTTACATAATTCCCTGCTTTAGAGTCTTGTGACATATAGAGCAAGACATTTGGGCTTGGGCAGCTATTTTGACGTAGGCCATCCCCTCTTTTTTCTTTTGTAGCCAATTATGTTTCTACACAACTGGCCTCCTTCGTCTTTTTCACTGAGGAAATCCACAGAGAAGGAAAGATGGAGAGAGAAGATGGATGACATTCGACTCTCAGACAATTCTACTTACCTTACCCCTTTCAGTGAAACAAAAAGTGATTTGTCTCTCAAAACTCTCTTAAACCTATTGGCCTTACACACTTAAGAAATAGATCTTCCAAAACTAGCTTCAGCAAAATCATGCAACCGATCTTATATTTATTGCAGGCCCCAATATCAACAACAAGCAAGCACAAAGTAAATTCTGGAGCTGAAAAATAAGATGCGGTTTCAAAGACATGAATAAAATTCCAGTAGTGAATGATTCCATTTTTGATGCCATGTGAGAGGAATGGTTATTATGCTTCCTTGCCTTCATCAACTTGGATTTGGTGCAGTAGAAAGGGGAAAAAACACCCCAAAGAGAAACACTGACACATGAATTTTCATATCAACAATGCCCACAATTGTTTCATCGTCATGCTTTTAATTGAACAGTACTCCAATTAAGTAGTGAATGAGTTGCCTCAGGTGAGCAAATTTAAGACTGCAAAATGTAATTAACTAAAGAAGGTGCAATGAGACATCTCGCCATCCCACCCTCCAAATGTGCTTGGAATTAGAAACTGGGTCGCCTGGTTAGCTTATTTGATTTCTTGTAAATTTTCAAATATTTTCCTTTCCCTTCCCTGCTCCCTCAAGACATTGTTATTCTAAATGAAGGACATGCTTTCTGCTCTCATCAGGTTCCACTCAGGAAATACTGCTGCCTAAGGCAAAGGGAAAGATGGCACCATTCCCATTCAATTTACAGAAGCTGACCAGACTGTCTGGAGCTTATCACACAGGGCTCAGAGAATGCAAATGGCATGGAATGGAAGGGAGTGGGAAGGAATGGAATGGGTAAATTACCCATATTACCACACAAGGGCATGCCACCGATGGCACCAGAAGTCCCCAATCCATTCCCCATCTATCCCACAGGAGGTGATTTTCAAGGATGTTTTTGAACAGTTCTTGAAAATCACCTCCTGTGGGACAGATGGGGAATGGATTGGTAACTTCCAGCGGCATCGGTAGCATTCCCCCGTGCAGTAATAAGGGTGATTTCCCCGTTCCATTCCCTTCTTGCTCCCTTCCATTCTGTGTCATTTGCATTCCCCGAGCCCCATGCGATAAGCTCCTCTGTCACATCATCACTGGCAATAGGAGAGAGGCCTACACTGCATCTGGGAGCAACAGGGTAGTTTAGGGGGTGCAAAACTCTGAATGTTATCCTCCCACAGAAAGGAAGGGTAAGGAAAGATTAGTGGCATATCTAGTATATTTGACATCTGGTGAGGATCATTTTTAATACCCTGCTCGTCTCTTCAACAGCCTTTTCTGGGTCTGGCAGAGCAGCTGGCCAAGTGGCAAAGGGAGGCAATTCTCCTTACAACCAGCCTAACAGTCACCAGATCTGAAAGCAGCCCAGTCCCTTCAGCAACTTCTGGTGTGGATAGGCTGTTCCTGCCATCCCATAGCCTTTTCTGGGTGTGGTGGAGTGGTTGGCCAGGTGGGAAAAGGAGGGCACTCACTATCCTGGCTGGCTAGCAGAGCCACCAGACCCAGAAAGTAGCCCCTTCCCCCCAGCACATGCATGACACCCTCCTGAGGTGTCACCCAGTGTCCCACACACCCCTACTGACACTCTTGGAGACACCTCATTTTCTTTCATGAGTGAACCAATCTTGTCTTTTTTAGCTTCTCAGCACTTCAGGGATTCTTTCACACTAAACAACTATAGCAATATGAATCCATTTTAATTACTGTGGCCACCTCCTATGGAGTCCTGAGATCTGAAGCTGTAAGCATGGTTATTTAGAATTCTTATACAGAGAGCTCTAGTGCCTCCCCAAACTACAAATTCCAGGATTCCATAGGATGCAGCCATGGCTGTTAAAGTGGAATCATCATCTATAATTGTTCCCATTGTATAACACATTCCATAGCATTCTGATACCACTGCACAATGGGATCCATGCTGCAATGGCTAGACTGTTGGCTCCACTTACACAGTGGTCCCAGAGACATAGCTACATCTGTGCTCCCCCTTGAGAATACTAATGTTGTGCAATACCACAAATCATCTTTATGTGATAATGTCAGTTTATGATGACATAACTTCCTAACAGGATACCAACTATAGTGGGGTTGTTTGTGTTTTGTTTTGCTTTGTTTTTAAATAAAAACCTTTATCTTTAACAGAATTGAGAGCAAGGAAGTGTGCTGGCTTGGCTTTGGTCTTGTATTCCAAAATACTTTACAAATCCTCACTTTATTTAAAACTGCTTCAATAACCTAAATTATAGGATAGGGACATCCCTGAAATTCTTGAAATTAACAGGTGAGAACTAAGGAGAACCAAAGACTAACTGATGTAAATACATCCCTCCATCTCTGACATCAGACCGGTGATTCTCAACCTTTGGGACTCCAGAGGTCATTCACTTCAAATCCCAGACGTCCCACCCAGTATGGCCAATGGTCAGTAATTCAGGGATGAAGTATAAAACCTTTGGAAGATCAAATATTAGACATGACTTTATGATATTTCTTTAAGATAGATAGAAAAGATGGAAGAAACAGATTTAAGAAAATGGTGTCTGATCTGTTTTTTCTTTCTTTCTCCTTCCTCCATTTTTCTTCCTTATGTCTTTTAGATTATGAGCCTCCAGGCAGGATCTGCTTAACCACTGATATTTGTAAGCTGATCTGGGAGCTTTTTAAGCTAAAGGGTAGGATAGAAACACTTTAAGAAAATTAATAAATAGGATGACAACAGCAGGATAAAGGAGGGAGAAGGGATGACTCATAATTTTAATATGTTGTTTATTTTTCAGCTGTCATGCTATGCTGTAAAACTGCTAAGGCTTATAACGTAAATATCTTTTCCCAATAGAGAGAGCTTTGTAATACAACAAAGACTTATGGGTGCAGTATGAACTAACGGATATAAATAACGTCAGGGCAATTCACCTTGCATTTTTAGGCTGGTCATTCTTAATGGAGCGAGGAATTGTTTTCTCCTTTTTGTAGTCATCATCTTCATCACCATCACTGTGTTTTCCTCAGTTCTGAGGCTCAGGAGAGCTTATAAATATTTAAACAGGTAACAGATGAAAGCTCTTGTTAATTAAAATATACGAAAAGTGAAAAATAAAGCATGAGCAGAACAGTACAGCACAATTATTGAAAGCTCTTTCCCCATAATAGTTCCCCCAAACCCACTAAAACAGAAAGACTTTAGCTGCCTATGGAACAACACCATGGAGGGTGACAAACTAGCTTCACTGATAAGTATGTTCAAGAGCTTGGGAGGAACCACTGAGAAGTCTTTGCTTGAGTTTCCACCAGACGTGCTTTTAAAGGTAGTGGAGTGGACTGAGAAAGTATTTCACGAGAGCTGGAAGGTATTGCTAGAACCATCTATTCAACTCCCTGCTACTCAGGAATAGTCATGGGCCTTCCTTCCTAGAAACATAGAGCTGGAAGGTAATGTTGTGCTACTTCAAGTCATTTCTGAATTATGGTCACCATAAGGTGGACCTATCATGGAGTTCCCTTGGCAGTGTTACTGCTTTGTGTATAATGCCCCAATCATATGCGTGTATGCTGGAGAATCTTGCAAAAGATAGGGTTCCTAATACAGCCAACACAAGCACAACACAAGATATCTAGGGACTAAGCATAAACAATCTAGTAAATATTTGTAAGTTGGAACTGGTTCCTGAACTGCACAGTAACTGCTGCCAGGGAGAGGGCTCTTTGTTGGCCTCCATGAGGGAAACCAAGATGCTTTGTGCTTGATCTGAAGAGCCAAGCTGCATCATGTGTGAGGGAGGAGGCTACTTAAAAGCCAGTTACCTCCTCACATGCTCTTCTTGCTCCTGGTTGCAGTGACCCACCCACCCTCAGTGCTGGACACTTGGGGGCTAGGTAGGAATTTTCTCCCTTTACCTGGGTCTTTTCACCTACCCCATAATGTAGCTGCTGAGATTTGGACACCTGGCATGAAGTTGTGTTGACAAATAGGCTCCCATTTCACAGGTACCAAGGGAGAAGTTATGAAATAGGTATACCAACTTGGCATCCTATTTTAATGGAGGATTGAGCTCTGGAACTGCCTCCATGGGACACAGGACTGGGGGGCTTGTGAAGGAGTCTGCCTTTGGGGCTGACCTGGGGGTTTACTTTCTCCTATAAAGACGTAGAACTTGAGAGGGAGCCCTCCAGGTTTTGCATTGCAAAGATGGAGACCTGGTGGCGCAGTGGTTAAATGCCTGTACTGCAGCCACTCACTCAAAGCCATAAGGTTGCAAGTTCAATACCAGCAAAAAGGTCTCAAGCTTGACTCAGGCTTGCATCCTTCCAAGGTCGTTAAAATGAATACCCAGATTGTTGGGGGCAATTAGCTTACAGTTGTATACCACTTAGACACTGCTAGTTCAGTATGAAGCAGTATATAAATGAAGCTGTTTTGTTTTGTTGACCATTCAGTATAGCAACAAATCTATTTGGATCGCCATCAGGGTCTGATGTTTCATCGAAGGGAAGTCTTGGAAAGTGTCTTAAGTTGACATCTGGGCTGCAGCTGGACCCATATCAGGGTGCCCCTCCTCCCCATTTACTCATCCCCAGGACTTAATCATTTAAATAGGTTCTAGGACAATAAGGTGCCCCTTGTTTTAACTCAGTTACTTTTGTCTGTGCTTTATTTTGTGGCTGGTTAACAATAGGGTCTGTCATTGTGTTTCTACTCTCTTTGGGCCATGTATGTTAGTTGTCCATGGCATGTATATTTGAAGGAGGCTTATATCTCTGGTAATCACAAATGTGAATGGTAACCCAAAAAATTATGATACATTTGTTGGAACATTGTAATACTCAACTAACCCCAACTTCCCATAGAGCATTCACTGCTGCAATCCCTAAATTATGGAATATTCTGCTGGAGGAGATCCGTCTTATCACTACCTTAGATGTCTTTAGGAAGGCACTAAAGACGGATCTGTTCCGGCG
Source organism: Sceloporus undulatus (assembly GCF_019175285.1). Classification (NCBI taxonomy): domain Eukaryota; kingdom Metazoa; phylum Chordata; class Lepidosauria; order Squamata; family Phrynosomatidae; genus Sceloporus; species Sceloporus undulatus. The sequence continues at coordinate 186,038,278 of NC_056526.1, read as the reverse complement.
GGCTTTCCCATTGGATTTAGTATAGAGATGATGATTAACATCCCCTTCTCTAAGTATGATGGTATATGAATTGATGTTTGGAGATTTTAAGGAACTAATAGGGATGTATAATTAGTATTAGTATTTTATTGACTTTTCAATTTCATTGTATTATTTTAATGATGTAATCCCGCTTCAAACCTTGGAAGAGGCGGGACATAGAAATTATTATTATTATTATTATTATTATTATTATTAAACACACACCACATATAAGAAATATAATTTTGCATACACTGAAGGACAGGATTTTCAAGTCTTCCTATGAATTTTGCTCTGCATTTCCATGGAGGATGCATTACAAATGTTGGCCACGAGGAAGACAACAGAGGAAGGGCAAGAGAGGACAATGAATTTCAAAGGCAGGAAAATTCAAATGCTGGCAAATGCTGTTTCATGCCTTTTATTTATTTTACATAATCGCCTGATTTCCCTATTTATCTCAGGTTGGATATCTGTGTTTGTTTCAGTCCAGACAACTTCACTTTGATGGGCTTGTTGAATTCCATTGCCCTAAATACTAAACATGAGACAAATCACTCATTGTTGCAAGTTCATGTGGAGATGGTAGCAAACAGAAGGGCAACAGTCGTGTCAAACTCTCCTTTACACATTCTCTGCTATTAGCAAGCTGAAAATTAGGCACAAAGAAACCTGCTGGATTAGAACAAGGTAGCAAATACCACACTAGAACTTGGGAAAAAATATTTGAATGGGCCACAACTCCCAGAATCCCTGGAAATAGTGAGGCAGCATTTCAAGCATCCTCTAACCTTCTCATGAGATCTCTCCTCCAGCACATGGCTGAGGCACCATGTGTGATCGAGGAAACACAGAAGGGTCTTCATGGGCCCTCAAGTCCAACATTTTTCTCAGTACAGAACTGACACCTAAAGTATCCCAGCAGGTAGCCATCCAGCCTATTTTTGAAGATGTCCAGAAGAGGAGACTGCACCACCTTTCTAGGCAATTGGTTCTACTGTCTAACTCTTATTGTCAAGATGTTCCTTCTCATATTCAATCAAAATATACTCTCCCGTCATTTCAAACTGGTCCTACTCTCTGGGGCAGCAGAGGAAAGAGTTGCTCTCTGTGATAGTCCCTGAGTATTTAAAGGGTGCAATCATGCTCTCTTTCAGTCTTCTCTTACCAAGATCAAGATGCCCTGCCCCTTCATGGTTTGTCTGTTGTGGTTTCTGCAGATTATGCAAAATATCTTTTGAATGAAACTGTGAAGCTAACCCCCTTCCTTTAAACATATTAGGATAGGTTGATTAATCACAAAGATGCAAACTGCCTTTTCAATCCTAGACGTACATTACTGCAAGGCAATGCAGTCGGCCCTGGTTAATACTTTAATGGAAGACTGCCGAGGAAGACCAGATGCTATAGGCTCTGTTTCAGAGGAAGAAAATGGCAAAAGCACCTCTAAGGATTCCTTGCCTAAAAACACCTCATGTCCTAAGTTGACAGGTGACTTGAAGGCGCGCGCGTGCGCGCGCACACACACACACACACACAACAGGCATTGCATTCCCCTCCACTACACTTTTATTGTTGTTGTTGTTGTTGTTGTGTTCCTTTACATTGTTTCCAATTTATGTTGATCTAAGGTGAACCTATCACGGTGTTTTCTTGGCATGATTTAAACAGAGAAGGTTTTTCATTGCCTTCTCCTGAGGCTGAGAGCATGTCACTTGCCCAAGGTTTCATGGCTGAGCAGCAAACTGAACCCTGGACTCCAGAGTCATAGTCCAACACTCACTCCATTACATCATGCTAGCTGTACTACACATTATGAAGAAATACAAAAAAGTGTACATGTGCACATTCTCCCCAAGATTAACAATATAAAAGTTTTCCATCTCATAGTGGCTCGTACCACAGAGATCCGCCCTCCCCATTTTTGCCGTTTGTCACACAAGGATAAAAGAAGACAGGGTATGCATTCCTAGTAATGATGTATTTTATGAAGAACATCCTTTATGTCTGTCCCAAACCTTTTGCAAATCAATTTCATTGGCAGTTAGAATACCAATTCTAATAAGAAGGACAAAAGAGCTGTTCCACCCATCCTCTCTGCCTTATCCATAGCTTTACAAACTCTTGCCATTAATTATCCAGTTTGTCATTAGTTCCTCTTGATTGCCCTAGTTTCTGTACTACAAAGCTCCACAAGTTTAATCTCACTGAACAGAAGCAACAGATAAATAGGAAGCAGTTTGAATAGCATTGCTTGACTTACCAGGGAAGGATCTTTATGGTTCTCAGTGGTGTGTGAATGTGTGGATCTCAGCCAGGTGCCATTTCCCTGTGTCTGATCATCTTCTTCCAAGGGGCGTAGGTAAGGCTTTCAGAAGCTTCAAAGAAAAATTGGAAAAACAGCTAGTCAGGAGCATCCTGGTGGCTAGTGGCTGAGACTAGAAGTGGCCTATGTGCAAGCTTCATTGAGGTCCACAACCTGCATATTTAAGAACCCTCATTGCTCCCAGGGCCAAATGATCATTGAATGTCTTCCCTGCCCAGCAGTCTTCCTTTCTCATATTGGATCAAGAGTTATTGTGTAAAGTTTGTTAAAGTTCTTGTTTTGCAGTCTTTGCCACCACTTTAGCATGATGTCTGTATTGATCTAAAAAGGAAATAGGGCATATGTGCCATGTCACGTCAAGGCTTGGGTCTCCTTTTGGGATCTTTGACGTGGGGCATATGGAGTCATGCCCAGCTTGGAGTTGAGGAGATCATCCCACTTCCAGGGGAATCATACATTGGCTTCAATTCATGTGGCTTCCCACTTTCATGATCACAGATATCCCCAGCTGGGTGCTGGCTTTCATTGTGGAAGGTAGGTCAACCAAAGCCTGGCTACAGGCCAAGCTAGAGTTAAGCCTCTACAGCTGTAACCAATAAAGTTGTGGCTTTTTTTGTTCCAAGAGTTTGTTGTCAATATGGTTTTTGGTAAGCGAGAGGGGGCACTTGCCTCTGATTGTGCAATGGTTTCCCATTAGTATTATAGTCTGCAAGCAAGCTGGGGACCAAGCCCCCATCTTTCCTTTTGGAATGCAATTTGAGGAGTCGGTGCTGGTAGGTTCTCATTTCAAGCCTCTAATTAGCAAGGAGGAAGAAGAAATTAACAGACTTCGGGGCTAATAGAGAGACAGCAAAGTTCTGCTGAGGCAGCCTCTGTAATTCACATGCTCCTTTGATGCATATAAAATACTAACTTGCAACGCTTGTTAATTTTTTTTATTTTGCAAATGCTGTATAAAAATTATACCTTCCTCAATATTTTATGCCTTTTATTTATGTTTTATGATAACAAATAAATGCTTGTAAAGTGGCACCAGAAAGCAGGTTTTATGATTCTAGCAAAGGAACCCCATGCCGCATGAAACACCTGTTAAGTAATGTGTCCTATAGGACTGAGACAGAAAGATCCAGTGATTGGAGCTGGGCAAGAGTACAGATTTTAGAAAGGCATCCAGTCTATGCCACTTCCACTGCCAAATTTTAAATGGACCAGCACAATATTGTTCCTTCTACAAAGGATACCTCCCCATGGCCTATTTCTAACCCCAAATTTACCACCAATTAGTTGACATTACTTCTGAAAGGGAACCAGTGGCCTCTGTTGTTTCTTCATTACTGTTGTTATTGATATTTGCTTTTAAATTTTATTTTTTTATTAAATCATTATAAGGAAAAAAGGCTTCTATACATCACATAAACAAGCTTCTAATACACTATAATTCAATATGTTTTCTTAATACATATTATACATTGTTATTCATTTTCTGTCATAATAACCACCATCCCATTATCAATATGTTGAATAAAAGTTTGGAATATACAAAAGCCATTTTTACCTGATCCTCCATAAGCTGAAATATTAAGGATCGATTTGCCTCTTCTCAAATATTCTTTCCTTCAAGTAGATAAATCTATGTTTAGATAAAGCACCACTCGGTTGGCTGGTTGAATATATACTCCACCTTTCTCCCAGGATGGTTTTCTCATTAAGCAAACCTGTATGTTTCACTTCTTCTTTAATAAGATGAGGAAATGTATAAATTTTGGCAAATACATCTGACATGAGTTGAAATAATATTCTACTACAGTGACATAGGTCAAATTAAACAGGGACAGCTATTGCCACCATGGAAAGGATGGAGGAATCTTTCCAAAAAATGAAGTGGAAGTCTTAATTCAACACTCTGATAGTTAAATGCAGGGGGTTTCAAATGATGACTATTGAAGATTCAGCCCTCTGATCCCTGTTTACTTTCTTCTATACATTAGTGGACCCTAATCCATGGTTTTGCTTTCTGCAGTTTTGGTTACCCTTGATCAATTACGGTAAAAAATATTGCTGGTATAGGGTTTGATAGTATCCAAAATTTAAGACATCCATTGGGAGTCTTGCAACATATCCCCTGTGGATAAGGAGGAACTACTATGTTTGATTTTGTCTGGCATCCTCATGACCCTGCCATGCTTAATTGCTGTCTTTGAACATATGTGTGTAAATGTGGCATTATGGGTTATGATATCCTATTGGTGAAGCTGGTAGTAATAAAGATTGTGTATCAGGCAAAGATAATAATGAGCTGATTTGTGGGGAGAAAGTATGAGTATAATTACCAAGGTTGTTCTTGTGGGAGTCTATAGCATGATATATAGGTAAAATAAGGAGGGGCCAAACATGGAAAAAGAATATGTTTTGAATTGCTGACAAATGGGGTGAAGGGTGAATTTTTTGGAGTTTAGGTATACTGCTGAAATTGAGTAAAATTCCTTGGTTATGACAACTATGTTCTGTGATCATTTTTGCCTACTGAATAAAGCTTTTCTGCACTGTTGAAGGGTTATGTTCCTAAAGTGGAGTTACCCTGTGCATCTCTAATCATAGGGTACTGGTGAAGGCTGTGGAGACTTGGATATATTCAACCTGGGCTTGGCTTACTCTATTTTACAAACGAGGACCTGAGATTTCAATGGCAATAGGGCCAGGGTCATCTAGGGGCCATGAAGGTGGTCTGAAATTTGAAAGAAAATGACTGAAAGACAACATTGAGAAATGTAACATAATTTTGCACTTATACAGTTGTGCCATGGTTGTGCAAACTGCCTTCTTAGTGAACTGCAATGTTGCAAAAGCAATCAGTAACCCTGTAACTGAATGTGCACTGCATATACATGCAAAACTGTATGTATTGTACATGGGCATCCATATGCAGCGGTACCACCTACAGAAGTTTACTTTGGCAACCTTGAACTGAATACAGTCTTTCCACATTAGACAAAAATAACCAGCTACTTCTATAGGGGGACTTATGAAATTGTGAGACACCAGATTCCAGCCCTTGTTTCTTTGTAGCTTATTGAGAAGGGGATGGTAGAAGGATTCTGAAGTTTTAAATTGCCTTTAGAATAAAATAAAATGAAGCCTACTTCTTCTGATCTCCTCCAAGAGACATTAGTCACATTCTGCTAAACATTCATTTGATTGACAGGCTGGAAAAGGGTAGCCCCTTTAAGTGTAAATTTGATCACAAGAGCATTTCAGGATGAATACCTTATGGATAAAGTGAACCCGGGCCTTTTTTCCACCTGCTTTTTGTGTTGTATACACAAAACTCCTCCATATTGAATACCCATTGTTTTTCCTGCCGCATGGTGCAAATATGTTGAACAAAAGAAGATAGAACAGTGATATTTCAATGCCAAAACACAACCCCACCCTCATCTGTTCTTCCTGGAAATCAGTCAACATGCCATTCATGATGCAAAAATTCATAGCAGTTATACCAATTTTGGGACAAAAGCTATCCTTTCTAGATCAAAAGGTGAATTTATTTGTGCCTGTGTATTGCATGAAGATGATTGTTGAAGAGGACAGCTCATTGAGAAGGCAAATGGAACTGGACTAAATTAACTGTTTGTGTGCCAGCTCCTCAAATCCTCAGATATCGTGGTTAATGGGAATAAATACACATAAATATAGAATTCCATTGACCACTCATCTGGAAAGAAGATCCAATAAAATATGGTCACAACTTTATTAACAACAAGGATCTGCAATGCAGCAGCAAGATAGGACTTAGAGGCACTTCTACTTGGGAGGTATAGTTACTCCAAGTCTCCCAAAGAGGCTCTAAACTGTGGAATGAATTTTCTATGATTTCTCATCCCCTGTTCCCCATGAAGGGAAGCAGAATAACCACTGCACATCTCCCCTAGAATCAGCTGTCACTGAGGACCATATAGACAAATATTTTCAGCTTGTAGTACCCCAGGAAGCACATCAGATAAGCATGTATGTTAACAGAGTGTCTCCTGTAATGCCAAAAATCCACACTTAGGAACATATTATGGTGTAGGCAAAGCAACAAATCCACACCATGTTCAAGGCCAATGAGGGAACAAGAAGCTGGATGAATTCACCAGAGTAGAACTTGTTCATGTACCAAGAAACACTGGAGAGATACAAACACCTTCTTTGCCAGACAGGAGGAACCAACAGAGCTAGCAATGCTCAGGGGGATAGAAGGAGTCAACTTGGGTTTACAGTTGAACTGACTTCACAAGCTGGAGATTCCAGGTCTAACAATCATCCTGGGGACCAGTGGACAAGAAGTGCCTGCAGGATGCCAGACAGAGGAGCTTAGTCAAGAGAGGAAACCCAGGGGTTATCACTGTACTCAGAGAACCCAGAGGTAACAGGCTTGGTCAGCCACCGAGGGGAGCTGCATCTAAGAGACTGGGGCTTTTGGAAGGCTCACCACAGGGGTTCTTTTCTTTAGAAGAAGAAAATCCAGAGTTGTGATGTCATGGTGTCTTTGAAGAAACCTTAAGACCCACTAAGTTAACCCAGTGAGAAGAAAAAGTGTTACTGAAACAATCAAACCTTTCAAGTCATAGAACTTGGTGTAAATTTACAGACCTCCAAGAGCAGAGTGTTTGTGCAATGGAGGTATCCATTGCACAACTCATGTGCAACTTATGGTTGGATAAGCAGACTACCCCAAATGTAACCATTTCACATGGACCTAAATGCTGCTGTTAGTTTTGAGTACAGTAGAAATGCTGACTCAGTTGGGTTATTCAGTAATTGATTCAGTGTATCTACTGTAGTTGAGGCTAACCAGTATGATTCCAGCTATGAAGCTGCACTTTCTTGTATGGTGCCTAACTGTTCATTGGTACCTTCAGTGTACCATAAACCATGGCTAAATAAAGAACCTTATCACACAGGGGCTCCAGGCATGGGACAAGAATGGAATGAAAGGGTCTGGGAATGAGTAGGGGACACATTTTACTACACACAGAAGTCCCCATTCCCTTCCCTTCCCTTCCCTTGCATTCACAATCTGTCCCAGAGGATGCGATTTTTGAAAACTGTTCAAAACAGTTCTCAAAAATCGTCTCCTCTGGGATGGATTGGGAATGGAAGGGAAGGGAATGGAACGAGTGAGGGACTTCCTGTGTGCAGTAAAATGCATCCCTCACTCATTCCGTTCCCTTCCCAACTCCTTTTGGACCATTCTCATCCCGTGCCTGGAGCCTGTGCAGTAAGGTCCAAAGCTTGGCTGAAATCCTGTTGATGCTCACGTTCCCTGCATGTAAGTTCCCTTTTGTATGTGCTTGGAATTTTTTGGCCATTGTGGAACCAACATGAATGGAGACATGCTATTCCTGATGAAAATAGAGCCATTGAATAAACTGGATGTATCTGCATGTTGACTCACCATCCAACCACTGATTAAATGGGTTTATTCTAGTTGAGAGCAACCAACAGGTTTCTAGCCATGTGGTTGTACATTCCTTTATGGTGCATAATTCTTTGTCAGTGCCTTCAGTGTATAACTTGGGCGTGTTACAGATGCGCAAAAAAGTACGTACTAGTACGTACTGGGTTAGGAAAGGATGCCCTTCCAGACGCCCTAACCCTAGTAAGTACCTAGTACGTACAAATGGCAGCGCCCATTCTACATGGGCGCTGCCATTGGAACATCAAAACTGCACCACCTCCAATGGAATGGCGTGGAAGTGATGTCCTGGCGCTATGTGAGGGGCCTGGGGCACCCTTTCTGCTGTGCCGGAGGAGCTCCAAACAGACTCCTTCCAGGTTTGTGTCACTGTTCAGCCTTTACACTGCCTATTACTTTCCGGCAAAGTACAGGTGTTGGTGATTACCTTAAAGCCCTACATGGTTGGGCCCAGAGTACTTGGGGAACGCCTTCTTCCATGTCCATCCACACGAAGGTCCTCTGAAGAAATCTACTACGCCAAAAAAATCTAGGCTAACATCTGTCTCCCAGAGGGCCTTCTCTACTACTACTCCTAAACTATGGAACGACCTGCCGGAGGAGATCCGTCACATTTCCACTCTGGCAGCTTTCAAGAAAGCACTCAGACGGCTCTCTTCTGGCAGGCTTCCAATTAGTTACCTCCCCAGATATAGAGATATTTGTCCCCTCATCTGTCTATTTCCCCTTGCCAATGTTTCTGCCTATTTTTTGTTTGTTCAATGTTTTTAATGTTTTAAAGGTTTTAATATTATTACTGTTTAATTCTGTTTTAGTACTGGGAATGGGGGGTGGTGGTAGGTCTAGGGTTTGATTTTTTAACTCTATTGTAATTTGTTGTATTTTATTGTTGTAACCCGCCCGGATTCTTCGTGATTGGGCAGGCTAGAAATAAATCTATTATTATTATTATTATTATTATTATTATTATTATTATTATTATTATTATTATTTAAATGGCTGTGCCAGCATCACAAAAGAGAAAGGGGCCGAGCAGCCCCTTTCTCTTCATCCCTGCTGCTGTCGGGTGTCCTTGGGGCATGACCCAAGGACCCCCTTTCCAGGGTCACGGGGAAGCGGCCTTTTGCCGCTCCCCACGGCCTGGAAAGCAGCAGATCGAGGGGAGCCTCTGAGGCTCCGATCTGGCGGGAAAAGGGGCGGGAACAGGCCGCCCAAAAGCGGGTCTGTAAACCTCCTTGATTCACTGAGATTGTAACAGCATTCTCCACTGCACTAAGAGTACAATAAACAGGCATATTGGCATGCACACAGTATTAGTACACAACAGAAGAGTGGTGTAGCCCTATGGTCTCAAACACACTGCAGAACAATCCAGTTTGAGACCACTTTAACTGCCATGGATCAGGGCTAGAGAATCCTGGGAACTATAGTTTTGTGAGTCATTTTGCCTTCTCTGTCACAGAGCTCTAGTGTCACAATAAACTAAAATTCACAGTATTCCCTAGCATCGAGCCAGGGCAGGTAACATGGTCTCAAACTGGATTATTTCTGCAGTGTGTTTTGGACTTAAGTGACTGTAGATTTATACTCCAGGAGCATGTTTTAGGATCTTCTTGGCCATTATGTGTTTTTTCTTGTAATGTTATTGGATTCAAACTCACTGTTTCCTGTGAACATATGTGAACAAATGAAGTTCATTTAGCCATTTTACTGTATATTTTTATGCTATATTGTTGATTTGTAGAACTGCAGGCACATGTAAGGGTATCCCTAACATAAATTAGTATTCTAGGCATGATTATATGCCAAAGATCTATATCTTTAGAGAATGTGGTCCACCAGGATGTTGCTCACTCCTGTTCCAGAAGATAACTTGGGAAGCAGGGAAACTGCCCACCCAATTTCCTCTCAGTTTTCAAAATGATTTTCATTTTCACTGTTACTGTCATCTTTATGCACTGCTACATTCTCCCCAGTTCTTTCATATTTGCCAGATAGACAGACTTCTCCTTACACCTTAAACAGAAAGGCACCAATACTTGACTCTTGCAAAAAGCTCTGCAATAATAACAAAAGATTGTCACATTATCTTCTGAAAGAAAGCCTCAAGGAATATAGCATTTCTCCTTAAGAAATACCTTGTTTCTTTCAGGTCCCATTTTCAATAAGAGTCTGATAAAAAAAAATGGTGATGCATTTATCTTATCTCCTGTGAAGAAAGAAAAAGAAAGAGGAAAAGAATGATTATCTCTGCCTTGAGTATAATGACACAGCTGACGTCTACCACAGTGTGGCCATCAAGTGGGGAGAGAGCAAAATAGGTGATGCAGTTATTTTCAAACTGTGTTCTCTGAAAAACTATCAAGGGTTCCTCAATAAGACTGGGAATGACCCTGAAAGGCAGCTTCTTCTCCATTGCTGAATGCTGCTGGAAATGCACAGCTGCAAGAGAGGTAGAAGTCTTGGACTGGGTCATCCTCAACATCTGGAAAGGCTTTTAAAAAGATGACCTTGAGCCTCCCTTTCTTTGCATACACCCTTTTCTTCATCATTAGGGACATAATTTGTCACAATTTTTCTTTTTTAAAGAAGTAATGAGTAAAGTTTAGCGAATTTCTTCCCTCTGTAGAAAGACTTTGAAAGCCACACTTTTTCAAAGGCTATTCAAACTTTGGGACTTACTCTGCACAAAATTCACTTGTGGTTGATCTTTTGGACAAAGATTCACTCAGAAATGGAGAAAAAAGAGCTACACTTAGAAGATGATGTGGATCCAGAACTATACCTTTTAAATATAACATCAGTATTAGGTGTGGAAAGAGAAAGGAAGTATTGGAGGATAGGTTTGTATTTATTAACTGTTGCAAGATTGATAGTGACAAAAAACTGGAAATCCCCAGCTATGCCACGAATGGAGGATTGGGAAAACAAAATATAGGAAATGAAAGAACTAGACATGTTAGCAGCAATTCTAAATAATAAAGATCTAGATAAATGGGGAAAAGAATGGTCAGTATGGATAAACGTAGCTGAAAATTATTACAGATTTAGAACATGCGAAATAGTCCATCCATGTTTCCCCCCCCCCTATTGTAATGTTTATTATAATGTTTATAATGCTTTCCTCTTTCTTCTTTTTTTTAGAAAAACTCATTATTTCTACTTATTCTTAAGATTTTCATTAGGTGGTTGTGCCTGACTTTGTCCCAGAAAATGGATAACAGAATTCTCAATAAGTTTAATAAAAGAGTGGTAACAGTAAGAGGATCGGGAAAGATGCAAAATTGAAGCTGCTATAGCGACAGATTACATGTTAGGTTGATATAACTTTGTACAAGTGCAAAGTTATTGCACTTGTACAAAGATTTGTCAAATCTATGAATTATAATTTAAATAAAAAAGGGCAAAAAAAATTCACTTGTGGTTGTTTTGCACAGAAAACAGCATCCTAGACTAATGTTTCTGCAATTGTTCCATGTAAAATTCAGATGTAGCCGTTTTGAACAGAAAACTGATGTTCTGCAAAGGATCAACAACAAGCAGTTTGACTGTGAGTAAAATATGTAGCCATTAAAATTGTACTTTGGAAGAAGATTGGGGGAAAGATACACAGAAGGTTGAAGAATGGGTTAATGAATAATAGAATCTTAGAATAATAGAATTGGAAGAGACCACAAGAGCCATCCAGTCTAACCCCCTGCCATGCAGGAACTCTCAGTCAAAGCATATCTGACAGATGGCCATATAGCTTCTGTTCAAATACCTCCAAGGAAGGAGACTCTATCACCCTCCGAGGGAGTGCATTCCACTGTCGAACAGCCCTTACTGTCAGGAAGTTCCTCCTAATGTTGAGGTGGAATCTCTTTTCCTGTAGCTTGCATCCATTGCTCCGGGTCCTAGTTTCTGGAGCAGCAGAAAAACAGTTTACTCCCTCCTCAATGTGACATCCCTTCAAATATTTAAATAGGGCTATCATATCACCTTCTTTTAACCTTCTTTTCTCCAGGCTAAACATCCCCAGCTCCCTAAGTCTTTCCTCATAGGACATGGTTTCCAGGCCCTTCCCCATTTTAGTCGCCCTCCTTTGAACACGCTCCAGTTTCTCAACATCCTTTTTAAATTGCGGTGCCCAGAACAGGACACAATATTCCAACACTGGACACAAAATGCATTATGTTTATTGTTTTGTTATATTCTGTATACAATATGTGTGAGAAATCTAATAAAAATATTAGGTAAAAATTGTTCTTTGGCCTGATGTAACAAATACAAACTGTGAGAACCATGGTTCCCCTATTATTGATTTTGCATAACATTTTTAGTTGCATATTACAAAAATATACACATATTCAATGTAATTTAACAAGTCATAAAGGCTACAGATCAGGATCTAAGGGAAAGAGTGTTTCTAGCTCCAAAGGTGTTACTTGGTGGCAGATATTACAAACAGTAGGAGGTAGAGATACATAGCTACATATGCATTCTAATTGGCTCTGTGAAAGAAATGAAACGTCTTTGAAATGGATTTAGTAATTGTGTGTACACACACACACACACACACACACACATGTTTGTCTTCCTTGGAGGAAGACAAACATTTTGGGTTCATTTTTCAAATAAACACATTATTGATGATCTCCCCCTCACAAAATCTATACAGTTTGAAATGCATTTCTGTTGCACAAAGCACAATACCAGCTTGGAAATGACTTCAGACTACAGAGGTCTGCATTCATTTCTGAAAGATGCAAACTGCTAAAAACCAAATGAAGGCCCTGTATAGACAGGCCATTTCATATATACTCCGTACATACTAGGGTTGCCTGGGGGAGTCTCTTTTAGACGCCTGCAACCCTAGTATGTACATAGTACGTACAAAATGGCAGCGCCCTGTTCACATGGGTGCCGCCATTACGACGTCATGGCTGTGCTGCCTCCACATGGGGCAGCACGGACGTGATGTCTTCGTGCCGCTGAAGGGCACCTGTAGGGCACTGGAAGGAGCTCCGAAATGGAGCTCCTTCCTTTGTTTGTGTCTCTGGCACAGCCTTTACATGGCTGTGCCAACGACACAAAGGAGAAAGGGGCCGAGTGGCCCCTTTCTCTTTTTCCCTGCCACTGTCAGGGTGTCCTTGGGGCATGAAGCCCAAGGACACTCTTTACCAGGCCACGGGGAAGCGGCCTTTTGCCGCTTCCCCATAGCCTGGAAAAGTGGCGGATTGGGGCATCAGGGCTGCCGCTATGGCAACTGATGCCCTGATCCGTCAGAGAAAGGAGCAGGTGCAGGCTGCCCCAAAGGGATGGTCTGTACATCGCTGAAAATTGTAACTGAAATCTGAATGATTAGTCACAAATTAGAATAGAACTGGTATATCTTTTGTTGGATTAAATGACTCCATTGTAGTTGGGACTAATAAAGGAATTTAGGTTGATATCTTCATGCATCCTCTTTTTATTTGAAGCAACTGTTACATATCTTAGAAACTGACATTGCTAAGCCCTGTAATGCAAGCTTTGGTAATATCATGACTTAGGGGCTGGACAGACTGGCAGAAAGGGGTGGTGAGCCGCTGCCCTTTTCTGCCCTGGATGGAGACCATGGCAACCAAATGCCATGGCCTCCGGGAGTCCTAAAAAGAACCTGCTTCCCTTTTTAGGCTGTGCACGGGGTGCCATTGGCGTGCTTGCGCACCATGATGATGTCCGTGCAGCACTGTTTGGGTGCTGGGCTGCATGGACGTCATTGTGGTGTAACCTGTATTGATGGGCGTGCACCATGATGGTGTCCAGAGTGCGCGGTAGGGTTGCTGAGCATGTAACCATGCAACCCTAGTTCGGGGCCAGACAGGCACAAAGCATCCATCTGTACAGGCCCTCAGTCACACCAGTTTCTGAGTCTCCCTCCCCCTTTATTCTTCTTTAGCAAACATCATCATTTTCCACAATGAATCTCACCATTCAACGATATTTCCAAAGTACAATAATCTCAGTTTAATCATTTTGACTTCCAGGGAAAGTTTAGGTTTGATTTTATCTCAGACCCATTTATTTGTCTTTTGGCACTCCATAGCATCCATAGACTTGCTCTTCAGCACCACATTTCAAATTAGTTAAGCCTCTTTCTGTTGAGTTTCCTCAATAGCCACCTTTCACAAGGGAAGTCAGAAAAATGTTTGTGTGGATATTTCTAAGTTAGGTATTTAATTATATATCTTTACATTTTTTATTGCCTGCCCACAAATTATGTTGACAATACATTTAAAACTACAAGCAGCAAATATATACCTCTTGGAGGCTACTGCTGAAAAGACCCTTTATCAGATCATTGCTTGCATAATTTGAAGCTAAACCCATTGAGATCTATATATCAGAGACTGCTGGGGAATCCCACGTATGTTGTGTTCACTCTTCTTAATAACTATTAATGCAAAACTTTGTTGTACCTATTTCCATTCAAGTCAAGTCATTCTATCACTCCATGTATGTTAAGAAAAACAGAGTGCATTCTTCTCATTCTAGTGAAAACTATGCAGTTACTCAGTTCAGACTTTGTGGGAGAAGAAATGAGCAAAACCAGCTGAAAGAGTTGTTCTGACGGTTTATGCAGTGCATACTTTCTTTACTTTTCAAAACAGAGTTCTTGTTGACTCCTGGATAGATTAGTTTTCTATCTCCTTCCTCCTCCCCTCTCTCTTTCTCACTCATCCTCTCAAATCTCATTAAACACAATCAGTCTTGCTCATCATCTTCCTTCTTCCTTCTCTCCAAGTAGAAAATCTTGAAACCATCACTGGAATGTGTTAGATGGATTATCAGCATTTTTGTATGTAAAGTCCCATCAAGCTCAATAAATCCCACAGATCTCTGTATTTTACTTGGGTGGACAATAAACCCTGTCTTTGATAAAAGTGCATCAGATGGATTGTCAGCATTTTAATACTTGTTAACTTCCATTATGTGCAACGGGGTTTGTCTATGTGTCCAGGAGAATTGAGATGGCAAAGAAAAAGGACTCCATTAGTTTCCCAAAACATTAAATGATGTATGTGTGCGTGAGAGTGTGAATGTGAGTGATCATAGGAAGATGTGAGAAGATGAACTAAATTATGTACACCTTTTCTAAAAGTCAACTACATTTAACATTTATGTGAGTAGCATTGCTCCTGCAGATAATGTGCATATTTTCCCCAGTGTTTATTTAAAGTAGTTTTCCACCTAGATTATTTTTTTAAAAAACAGTAATAATAAAGGTTTGTTCATTTTCATGGCTTTGGTGCCAAATTTGGGAGGGGTGACATTCTTGGGTGACCAAGATGGTATAAAGTCTGGAAACAAAGCCCGAAGAGGAGATGGTTAGCTTGGAGAAGAAAGAGAAGTTATATGGCAGCCATATTTAAATATCTGAAAGGATGACATGTAGGAAATGGAAAGAGCTTTTTTCCCCTATAGCTCCAGAGACTAGAACACAATACAGTGGAGTCAAATGGCAAGAAAACAGATTCCACCTAAGTGTTAGGAAGGACTTCTTGAGTGTCTGAGTGGTTCAATGGGGGAGTCAACTGCTTAAGGGTATGTTGAATTCTCCTTCTGTGTAGCTCTTTAAACAGAGATTGGATAGCCATCGCTAGGGGATGCTTTAACTTTGAATTCATGCTTTGCAGAGGGTTACTAGATGGCCTTTGTAGTCCTTTCTGACTCTGTGGTTTTATAATTCTTTCCACAGACCTTTCTGAACCTTTTGAGAACACAATTCAACCATTTGTGGGACATTTTTGAGTACTCGGTCCATCCCTAATCATTGTATATTCTTTGCTGACTCAGGTGCAAACCTATTTATATTTTGAAATAGCTAAAGGGGTATTTGCACCTGAGCCCCAATACATCACAACTAATTCTGTTCATTTAGTTCACGTTCCCAATGCACACAGGAATGCAGACAACAAAGACTGAAGGACAGTAATATCTGTTTATGCAAGCAGATAAAATACAAAGGGAGATGAAAAGAAGGGAGCCATACATACAGCTATCCAGTACAAAAACAAATTAGCAATAATGAACGTGCAGGAAAATATTTGGCTGTATGGAATTTTTGAGCCAAGTGCTACATCCCAAAATACAGGGAAAAATGAATAATCTGAAGGATGACTTGCTTTACAATTGGTGTCTCTGTCTGAGAAGTGCAAATTAGGTTGATTCACTTTAAGCTATAGAACAAACAAAATTCTTTCCCTTCCCAGCTCATGCTAGGTTGTCTTTCACAGGGCCATCCATTGTAATCATCTTCCCAAAAGATAGCTGCAGTCAACCATTGAGTCCTATTGTTAGAATCATTGTGTTTTTGTTGCTTGCTGAGCACATAATGGATTGTTCTTTCCAGACTGCAGCTTATGTGGTTTCATTCTTCACATTAGCAATCGGTAAGGGGGAACATTTTCTTCCCGTTAGTTATACATGCAGCCCTTTTGATTGTGCTCTCAAAGTGGATGTTGCCAAGAAACACTTAGCTCTATTATACTTGTAATAACTAAGATTAACAACAATCCTGCAAGGCAGAATCCCCTATTGTGCCTTATGTGTATCTTAGGCTATGTCTGCACAGGCCAAAATACCCTGGGAGCAGCCTAGAACTGGTCTAGACATCCCCACATTAACTGGGCACACCAGAGTGATGCCAGGTGACTTTAAGCATCTGTGTTCTTCTGTGCCACCTGGCAGTAGTGGCACAGGTTGCTCCCTCTGAGGCTGAAAATGAGGGGCCTTGGTAAACAAGAATTCGATCCTCCCAGAGAAAAAGGAGGCAGACAGTTACCAAGAGAATGCCAATACAGCAAACAGAAGAAATCTAGGTGGGGACAAGTTTCAATGTCCCACTTTCTGCAATTTTGGGGATTGTAGTAAAATTTCACGGGGGCAGAATTCCTAGGCAGGGGATATTCCCATTTTGTTTCTCCCTAATAACGATATGCCAGGTATCTCACCAAACAACAACTTCCAAGATTCCTCAGAGTAAAACCATGGCAGATAAAGTGGAATCATAGTGCTACATTTGTGTAGTGTGAAAGAGCATTAATTGATATGGAGGTAACAGGCCAGCATAGTGCAGTGGTTTGAGCACTGGACCCTGGAGAAGAGGATTCAAATCCCGACTCAAGCATAAAAACCATTGGGTGATTTTGGGCTAATCGCACACTCTCAGCCTCAGAGGATAGCAATGGCAAACCCCCTCTGAAGAAACATGCCAAGGAAATTCTATGATAGGTTAACCTTAGGGCTGCCATAAGTCAGAAATGACTTGGAGGCACATAAAGACAACAACAAAATTAATTTAAAATAATGGGGAATAAGGAAGACTATATCAATAAGGAAGACTATGGCGGGTTACAGATGGGCAAAAAGGGATATACTCATGACGTCATGAAGGTAGAGCCTTCAGATGGGCTTTACCTGAATGCCATCATGAACACGCCCCCCGCACGCCCCAAGCGGGAAGAAGCGGCATTAAAAAGGTGCTGCTTTTTCCCACTTCTTTTCTGTTTGATACGTACTTGCGCAGCTCCGTCTGTAAGCCCCTGCACCGATACGTCAGAATTGCTACGCCGCAAATATAAGTTGCCGGTTTAAAAGCTCCGTGTCAGCTGCGTCGCATAATGGGTCGGGGTCCGGGACATGCGTGGTTTGCAGTCAAGCTTTAATTGCAACGTCCGCTGCCATGGAGCTGTGGAAGCTGAGGCACAGCTGCAACACATTTTAAGCCTCGTAACCCTAACCCTAGAGCCACTTGTGCGCATGCGTTGCTAGAACCGCAGGAAGTTGTAACTTTTGCCAGCGGATGTTTTGGTTGTAGAAAGTGAAAAGGGAAAGTTTGGGATTTAAAGTGACCCCCTACACACATTCCTGCACCATTTTCACCTGGGAACGGGCACAGTTTGGCTGCTCCTGGCACAGCTGTGTGGCGGCTCCCCTTTGCCACCAGGCAGGATGGCTCAGCCATCCACCAGAACCCAGAAAAAAGGCAGGGGGACATCTTGGTCTCATACTGAGACGGCTGACCTCATAGCTATATGGTCCCAGAAACTGGAGTAACTGCAGAAACTGGAGCAGTCCTACCTGAATGCTGACACATATTGAGAAGTGGAAGAAGCCATGAGAGCTGCTGCACCAGTACACCAGAATTGCTACGCTGCTAATTTAAGTTGCCCATTTAAAAGCTCCGTCGCATAGTGAGTTGGGGTCTTGGAACATGCGCAGTTTGCAGTCAGGCTTTAATTGCAACGTCCGCTGCCATGCAGGTGTGGAAGCTGAGGCACAGCTGCGGCACATTTTAAGCCTCGTAACCCTAACCCTAACCCTAACCCTAACCCTAACCTTAGAGCAACATGTACGCATGCGCTGCTTGGAAAGTTTGGACTTTAAAGTGCACCCCTACACACATTCCTCTGCCATTTTCACCTAACAATAAAAAATGCTAAAACTGTAAATATTGACATATGTACAAAGGAGGTGAGGGGAGATGGCAGGGGGACAGCGGTGGCAGCGGAGACAGCTGTGGCTGCACATTGCAGATTCAGCAGGAGCGCGGGGACCAAAGGAGAGGAGGCATCGATGATGATGCTGACACTGGCAAAGTGCAAGCGGACAAGGATGCCAACACCAGCTGATCACCAACTGGCAGGAGACCACCTTTGTTTTAAAGGGGCTTGGGCACTTTAAATGTGCCCATAGGCTTTCTGCCGCCGCTGGTTGGCGCGGCGCAGCTGCGCATTCGCCAGCCGGCAAAGGAAAAAAAAAAGAGACCCCGGAGCTTGAATGTGCCCAAGACCTTTTGATGCCCTCTAAACTTGCCCCCAAAGGCAAAGGGCAACTAGAGAGGGCCTGGGATCAAGGGGCAGGGAGCACTGACAAGGCACTAGGTCCCATGATGTCCCATAAAGACATCATTTCGCCTCCCAGGGCATGTCTTCCCTCCCAGCCCTATCTACTCTATTCTACCCTTCCTGTTCTCTCCTCCCACCATGCCTGGCTCACTGGTCCCCAAACCAGCAATCTCCAAACTCTGTCCTCCCAGGTGTTTGGACTTCATCTCCCAGAATCCCCAGCCACCTTGCCCTGTGGTCTGGGATTCTGGGACATGAAGTCCAAATGCCTGGAAGGACAGAGTTTGGACATTGCTACCTCACACCACTCCTGCCTAGCTTTAAAGTCACAGGGAAAAAGTTTAAAGGGGCTTGGGTGCTTTAAATGCGCAGACAGGCTTTCTGCCGCCGCTGCTTAGCGCTGCAGCTGCGAAGCTGCGCACTTCTCATGCGGCAAAAGGAAAAAAAAGCCGCTGTTTGGGCCGCCCGTGCGGAAGCTGCCTCTCTTTTTGCAGCGTCCTCCGAGGCGGCGGTATGGAAGCTCCGGGTCTGAAACGGACCCAGGTGAGGCGTCTTCACTGCCCCCCCGTGTGGAAGCTCCAACACCTGAAGCACGCCCCCGGGGCGGGCCGTCTGGAGGCTCCGCATTCAGCTGAATACACCTCCAAGACGTCCTCCCCTGCCTGTCTGTAACCCGCCTATAAAAACAGAAAAATCAGAACAAGCAAAGTACCATTAAAGAATCTACACTGCAAACAAAAAGAATACTAAATCTCTTTAGACTTTCTTAAGAAGCAACCCCTTGAGATCATAATAAAAGGACTGACAAGATGGAGGACAAAAGAACAAAGAAACTATTCTCAGTTCATTAAAATAGTCTGGCCATAGGTTGGATGAGCCCAAATAACCCATCAGGGACCTGAAAGGCTGGACACTTCTAAAATCCTGGCATCCAAATGGACTTCTATCAAAATTCAGATGAGCTCATTCTCTCATTAATGCCCAAGGCCTTTGAACAGCCCTGACCAATTCCCAAACGAAGGATAACAAAGGTGCTTGAAGCTTTATATTATGCCGGAGTAGCTTGTCAAAGGTTACAAGCAAACAGACTGGCATAAAATGGAAATGATAGGAAGCCATAGAAATAAAAATGATTTTCTTAGCAGACATGAGCTCCCTTTATTTTAATTAGTTGTTTTAATACATTTCTTTCTTTTAAACACCATTTTACTTCCAGAAAACATTCAGAGGTAGCAGTGTTGGCCATATAGCAAATCAAATAACATCAAAAATAAAATTTAAAAAATCAATCAAACAGTGATACCTTTATTGGGTCATCTAAAAGCCAGTGGAGCATCAAAACTTTGCAATATATATATTGTGAATTTTGGTTGGCCTAATAAAGATATCACTGTTTGGTGGATTTTTGATGTTATTGAAAATACTATTTTACTTGTTTGTTTGGAGGCATGCAGCTCTCTGTGCGGCGCATGTATGTGCCTTCAAGTGGTCTGTTGACCTATACCAATCCCATAAATTTGTAGAGGTATGGAAACTCCAGTCCTGATTTGGCTATGATTCTATCCATCCCTATTGCAATTTACTCCCCTCCTTGTTTTAAAATGGTTTGTCAGACTTCACTGTTTTTGTTCTTTTCTAGCATAGAAATTAATGCATATGAGAGTACACATTTTTTTCTGATATGTGCATTTTAATGTATTTCCCTGAATGACTGGGGTGCACTGGTGCACATTTTTCAAAAATACACATGATAAAGTATGTATTTATTTGTGTATTGTCCAGTTAGTCTGACATCAATACCAGGAAAGATTCTGGAGCAGATAATTAAACAAAGAATCTGTGAACATCTAGAAGGCAATTCCATAATCACAAAAAGTCAATGGGTTTCAGAGAAACATGTCATGCCAGACAAATCTAATCTCTCCCTCTTTTTTTGATAAAATTACCAGCTTGTTAGATGAAGGGAATACTGTGGATATAGTATACCTTGATTTCAGTAAAGCCTTTGACAAAGTTTCCCATGGCATTCTTGCAAACAAGCTAGTTAAATGTGGGCTAGACAAAGCAACTGTTACATGGATTTGTAATTGGTTGACCGGACGAACCCAAAGGGTGCTCAACAATGGCTTCTTTTCATCCTGGAGAAAAGTGACCAGTGGGGTCCCACAGGGGTCTGTCCTGGGCCCAGTGCTATTCAACATCTTTATCAATGACTTGGATGACAGAATTGGGGGCATACTTATCAAATTTGCAGATGACACCAAACTAGGAGGAGTAGCTAATACCCTTAAGGACAGGATCAAGATTCAAAATGAACTTAATGGATTAGAAAGCTGGGCCAAAGTAAGAAAATGAAGGTCATTTTAAGGTCACTTAGGGCGGAAAAATGAAATGCACAGATCTGGCTGAACAAGAAACTTATATGTGTAAAAGGGATCTGGGAGTCCAAGTACACTACAAATTGAACATGAGTCAACAGTGCGATGCAGCAGCTAAAAAGGCCAATGCAATTTTAGGCTGCATCAATAAAAGTTTAGTGTCTAGATCAAGAGAAGTAATAGTGCCACTGTATTCTGCTCTGGTCCAGCCCCACTTGGAATATTGTGTCCAGTTCTGGGCACCACAATTTTAAAAGGATGTTGAGAAACTGGAGCCTGTCCAAAGGAGGGTGACTAAAATGGTGAAGGGTCTGGAAACCATGTCCTGTGAGGAACGAATTAGGGAGCTGGGGATGTTTAGCCTGGAGAAGAGAAGGTTAAGAGGTGATATGATAGTCCTGTTTAAATACTTGAAGGGATGTCATATTGAGGAGGGAGATGACTTGTTTTCTGCTGCTCCAGAGACTAGAACATGGAACAATGGATGCAAGCTACAGGAAAAGAGATTCCACCTCAACATTAGGAGGAACTTCCTGACAGTAAGGGCTGTTTGACAGTGGAACACACTCCCTTGGACACTTTAAACAGATGTTGGATGGCCATCTGTCGGATATGCTTTGATTGAGATTTCCTGCATGGCAGGCGGTTGGACTGGATGGCCCTTGTGGTCTCTTCCAGCTCTATGATTCCATGATTCTATGAAAGAAAAAAAACACAATTATGGCTCCATAGTTTTTTGTGGGTTTTTTTGGGCTATGTGGCCATGTTCTAGGAGAGTTTATTCCTGATGTTTAGCCAGCATCAGTGGCTGACATCTTCAGATAATTTCTATGAAGATGGCAGCCACAAATGCTGGTGAAACGCCAGGAATAAACTCTCTTAGAACATGGCCACGTGACCCCCCAAAAAACCCACAAAATACTATGGATGCCAGTCATGAAAGCCTTCAACTTCACAATTATGGTTTCCTCCTAATTATGAGAAACTGAAAGGTGTATGCTTATGCTTTTGTTAATGGCTTTACAATCATAAATGGGTAGAATTGAAAGATGTAACCATGTTAGTCTGGAAAAATCAGTGTACAAAGTGTACATTTGCTGGTGTTGTAAGATGAGTCACATGAAGATGGATCCTAGGAATGGAAAACAAAATTTGCATTAACTGTTCTGAAAATGAAATTAACCGAATTCATGATTGAGCAAAGGTGTCTTGGAGAAATGTTGAGACTAATGGAAATAAAAAAGTTGGTAACATGAGCTTTTACAGACTTGAGTATTGCATTTTTTTTCTTCAGACATGTCACTTTCCATGTGAGGAAAACTATGGAGGTTGTGGTAATCAGGGCTAGGCACTGCCTTATCTCCATTTTCAGGAAATCATGATGAGGAATGCCTGACCACAAACTAGGAGCATGAGTCAGGGCTTTCTCTGATGCTTCAGTAGAGGCAGTCCTCCCAAGGGATTGTAGGTTGGCTCCAACATTTGCGTGTCTGACTAGCAGCCAAGACTGCATTCTCCTTTATGGCCCTTGGTATTTAAAACTAGAGTTGGATAGGAGACTATTTAAATTATCTGCATGTTTTAAACCTGCTTTCCAAATTGTTTGAGTCTGTTTTTTTTAAAAAGTATTTTTACCTGTTGGTGTTTTGCCTTGGGGCCTTGGCTGGCTGAGAGCTGATAAATACTTAAACAAACAAGGAAATACAATATCTATCCAAAAAGAAAAGGACATTCTGTTCCCTACATCCTTTTAGCTGCTGCTGCTGCTAAATAGATTCACCTGACTGGGAAATGGCTAGGTCTACTGGAACACTACGCCATGCCTATTTTGCAATATGTCTATTTTTTGTTGTTGTTATTTGAATGTTAATATTTATGCTGTTGCTTGAGTCTTCTGTGAACATGCTTCTGTTGTTGTTTGTTTTGGGGATATGCATAATTTGTCTTCTCAGATGTTTCACATGAAGAAACCCTCCCATACATTCCACAGTGCTTTGCTATGAATTCATGTTGCGTTTTGCATTAAAAAAACAACAACAACAACCTGGCACATAGATTTTCTTTCCCCCCCTGAGGTTATTAAAAGTAAACCCTGGCACTCCTATTACGTTGATGGAGAATCACTACCAATGTTTGGAACAGTTAATTTTTGAACTGCAGCTCCTATAATTCCTCATTTCCAATATCTGGTTGCTTCTTCAAGACAATCAAAGAATGTGCTTGATGAAAGAGTAGGTTGAATGTCAACATCTGATAGTGGATTGAGTGTTGGAACTCCAGGAGACCAGGAATTCAATTCCCCTCAGTCATGGAAGCCCAATGAGTGAATTTGGGCATGTCCTACTCTCTCAGCTTCAAAAGAAGGGAATGGCAAACCCTCTTTGAGTAAATCCTGACATGAGAATCCTATCATAGGTTTGCCATAGGGTTGCCATAAGTCAGAAATGATTGCAGACACACAAGAACAGCAAATTCACATCTGATGGTTTTTTCCATTGGGGCATATTGTTCCTCAAAGTGCAGTCTCCTAGGTAATGTAGGCTGTCAATTTATCCAGTACTTTCCACATCTCTTTAAATGATCAAAATTTCCTCGCTGGAACAACCATTTCTGCTTCTGATGTTGTGTGTCTTCAAGTCATTTCTGACTTAGGGCAATCCTTAGGTGAACCTATCATGGGGTTTTCCAAGCCTGAGAGTTTGTGATGTGCCTACTCAGGTCACTCAGATATACGGGTAGACAAAAATAATAATAATACAAAAGTCAGTAATACAATAAACAGTCAGAATAAAGTTACAATCATACATCAAAATTCTTCATCATCCCAATCATCTCCACATATCTAGATCTTAGGTGTATTGCTTTGCTTAAATATCGAGCTGTAATGAAAGGTATTTTTGAGTCTTGACCGCTCATGAAGTATATTGTTCTAATGTGGGTATCCCAGTACATTGTTCGTTTGATATATGGACCAAGATACAGGTCTCTTTCCTGCTGGTACAGTTGGCACTTAAATAATATGTGATAATATACTACCCTAATGGAAAACCTTGGCCTATACACTCATAATGATCCAGATAAATATGTCAATCATTTCTTAGTTTTAGTAAAGTTATTGTTGTTACTGTGTGCCTTCCAGTCATTTCCAGTTTATGGTGACCCTCAGGCAACCTATCACGGAATTGTCTTGGCAAGATTTGTTCAGATAAGATTTTTCATTACCTTCCCCTGAGGCTGAGAGCATATGTGTCATAAATCCAAAGCCAATTACTAATCAATATTCACATCCACTTTAGTTACTGCTCATATTGCTGTGTACACTGGTACCCCGGGATACGAACGCGCCGCGTTACGAATTTTTCGGGTTACGAAGAAAAAACATTTAATTAATTATTTCCGGGTTACGAAGGTTTCCCCGGGTTGCGAAAAAAAGCCGGCGCTATTTTAAATGGAGCCGCGGCGGAGCCGCGGCTTTTCCCCATTAGCGCCTATGGGGATTCGCCTAACGAAAGACTTCCGGGTTACGAAAATGGCGCCGGAACGAATTAATTTCGTAACCCGGGGGACGAGTGTAATTGCTTTAACTGTAGTTCTGCCTGCTTCTAATGGGGGGAGGGGGTGCTAGCTAGCTGGTGCTTGGGAATGATTGCAGTCATGGTTTGGAATGCACTGTTTAATTAACTGGAGACATCTGTGAGGCTTGTCCAAGGTCAGGTTGGCTTCTCAGGCCTAGCTGGCCTGGGAAGCAAGGGGGAGGAATAGTGGGGACTGGCTACAGGAAAAAAGGGTGGGGGCTGTGTGCTTTTAACTTAGGGTTTGAGGCTTGGCTGTTAGATTTCGCTGAAAAGTTTGTCTAGCCACATCTGCTTGTATTTCAATAAAACTTCACTGCTTTTAAGCAAGTTGCTGTTGTGGATTTCTGGTGGAGATTGCTGGATCTTACAATATGACTTGCCCAAGGTCACCAGTGGGTTTCATGGCTGAGCAAGGAATCAAACCCTCATCTCCAGAGTTGTACACAATGCATAAATAAAGGAAGAAAAATGGAGGGCAGACCCATTATTGTATGACAGCCAGGAATCAAAATGTGACTTTTCAGGCACAATGAGTGAATTATTATTATTATTATTATTATTATTATTATTATTATTATTATTATTATTTCTTACTTACCTCTCTCCAAGTCTCAAGGTGTGGTACAACATAGAGGAATGTAAATATTGTTAAAACACTGTTAAAAATGAGTCAAATGTGCCAATGGAAATGTTTGGTGCTGATTTTTCAAAGTGTTTACAGAGAAACACACCCACAGAAGGCCAATGCCAGCATTATTTAGATGGACTTTGTATCATCAGACTTGCTAGCAAAAACTGTGTGGAGGTGAAGAGATAGAAGCTGGAGTCACTTTGGAGGTACTCTAAGATTTATTACAATTTCCATGAGCTTTCATGTGGGCTACAGTTCCATTGAGAATAATTCTGCATTGTCACAATATTTCATTTATTTATTTTCAGTGAAAGCATCTTTATGCCTGCAAATGTCATTGTGTTTATGTGCTTTGTTAGTTACATGTATATCCTGTCTCTTCTCCTGTCAGCTCTAGGGCACTTCTCCTTCTCCCTACTTTCACAACACAATAATTCTGTGATTTATTTCTGTTTCAGATTAAAAGAGAGAGTTAATTGACATGCAGTGGAGTTTCCAACCATTACTGCATTATTCCTTCATTTAGATGCAGCCCTCTGGGAATAACAGATCAGGACCCACCCTGGGAGGCAAAGGATTTTGGATAGCTGAGAAGTTTCTGTCTGCTAAGCAACAAACACACTGGCAACAGAAGCTTCTAATAATTCCACAATTCCATACAAAAACATTGAATATGGGAAGCTTGAGTCAGAAATCTGAGCTCAGAAAAAAAATCTTATTGCTGTTATTTCCTGTGTATGTTCCTTAAAAATGTGATTGTGCTTTTTTTTTTTGCCATTGTGCAAAAGACATGTACAATTCAAGCCTGTGTAAGCAGGTTTCCACAAGTGTAAGTATTTCACCTGGGCCTGAATCTTCTTGTTAGTTATGACTAGAGTACAGTCATTGAATCAATAAGATTTAGCAACATTTTGTCTCATCATTCAATGGTTGATTTAATGGGTTTAATCTTGATGGGATTAGCCAACTGGATTGCAGTCTTGTTGTTTTTGCATTCTTAGATGGCACATAACTATTCATCAGTGCTTCTAATGTATTGTTGGATTCATTGGAATTGCAGAAATTGATGCTGCTGTTGTGTGCCTTCAAGCCAGTTCTGACTTGTGTTGGCCTTAAGGTGAATTTATCACAAAGATTTTTTGGGCAAGATTTGTTAGGTGTGTGTGTGTGCCTCCCTTTGAGGCAGAGAATGTGTGACATGCCTAAGGTCACCTGGTGAGTTTCTATGGTCATGTAGGGATTTGAATCCTGGACTCCAGACTCCTAGTCCAGCACTCAAACCACAACACCACACTGGCTCTCTAATTGCTGAAATAGGTACCGTACTGTGTATTTTCCTTTCACAACGGGGACAGGACAAGGTGCAGTTTTATCATCCTATGCAGAACATATTACACATAAAGCAGGGTTAGCCCTAGCTATGCAGATGATACCATATTACTAGCAGAAGATAGCAAAAACTTAGAACGATTGCTGAAGAAAGTCAAAGAACAAAGTGTAAATGCCAGTTTTCAGTGGAACACATAAATAAATAAATAAATCAGACAATTTTCCTACCTTCAAAGCAGATAATGAAGAAGACACTGGAATAGTTTGAGATTTTCCATGCTTTGGTTCATTAAACAGAGTGGAGAGTGAAATCAAGAAATCAGAAGACTACGACCTGGAAGGGTAGCTATGAAGGAACTAGACAGGATCCTGAAATGTAACGAGATACCATGGAGTGCTAAAGTTGGGATTGTCCATACCATTGTATTTCCCATTTCTATGTGTGCTTCTAAAATCTGGACAGTGAAGAAAACTGACAGGAAGAAAATAAACTAATTTGAAATGTGGTGCTGGAGAAGAGCTCTATGGATGCTGTGGACTGCTAAAAAGATGGATAAATGGGCCCTAGAGCAAACCAAGTCTGAACTATCTCCAGAGATCCAGATTACTAAACTGCAGCTGTCATACTTGGAACGTATCATTAGAAGGCATGACTTACTAGAAAAGACAATTATGTTTGATAAGGTAGAAGGCAGCAGGAGAAGATGAAGACTGCATTTCAGATAGACAGACTCAATCAAGGAAGCCATAGTTGTGAGTCTGCAAGACTTGAGTTGACAGGTCATCTGGAGGTCTCCCATTGGAAGGGTTGCCATAGGACAAAGTCTACTTGACAACAGTTAACAACAACATTCTCCATTTCTCAGTTACTCTTTAGCAGAGTAACACAGCACAACTGCCATGTACCTGACTGAGTATAGATTTATGCAACACAAGCATGATATGAGGTATATTTTGCACTCCTTCTGCAACCTGACACCCCCCTCCCCCGAGTCAAGTTAAGTAAAAAGGAGGGGGAATTCCTAAACCCACAGCCCACTGTGTGAGTTCCACAAAGTGGCTGAGTAACCACTCAGCCCCTGAAGCAGGCAACAGTCCTTCCATAGCAAAGGTGCAGCAATGAATAAGTATAAGTATCTGGAGCTGTGAAGTGAAATTTGGGTTATGAGTGATATGGGAAAAATGAAAAGATAAATCAATACTAATACTATTGCCTCAAACCTAAGTAGACAGAGGTGTGTGTGTTCATTCTGTGGTGACTACTACTGCATGCGAGCAGGGAAATGAAATTTCATCTGAGGTATGTACATCTATTTTTCACAATATTATGAGATGTCTCCTCATAACCTTGTATGCTTTCTGTGCATCCCACATTGTACTTTATGATTCCATAAAGCCATTTCTTTTTCAATCAGATTTGTCAAATATATATTAAAATATATCATCACAAAATCACATTTCTGCTTCATATGAGAATGGTCTTATTTCCTCAATCAACTGCTTACAAGAATAAACATACACATTCCCATGCAAACTCCAAGGGTATCCTTTGGCAAATTTTATTATGTCTGTTCTCTGGTAAAGTTTGAAGTTCTATCTTTTTTCCTAATAGATCTGCAAAGTCTGATGGTTTAAAGAAAAAACTCTTATAAAACTAAATAGCCCATATCATTTCCTGAGAATGTCACTCAGCATAATGATTGCTATATTACACACCAGTTCTCCCTTTTGTTTTAAACAATGCTTCACCACTGTAATATTTACCTGTGCTTTCAAAATGGAATATACCACAGTCTTTTTATGACTGATTTCTAGAATAATACCCTTTTCATTTTACACCATTCCTTCCTTCAGTCTGCGTTATGGCTCACACCACAATGCAAACTTGCGTTGCAACATTTGTTCAGTACAAACTCTGTAAATGATGTATGAATCATGAAATTGGTGCCATACTGCAAGTTCCATTGAGACCACCTCACTATTTTTGGAATGGCTCCTTGGATCTCTTTCTGCAGTAAAGAGGGATCCGAGTTCCATTCTGAGACGTGGAATCTGTAATGCCAGCATTAAAGACCAAGCTCCAAATTGGGCAGAAATCAAGGATATCGCCAAAGATGATTGTCTGTTTGCAGATCTGTTTAGGTTAGAAATTCCCATCTGTCTCAAATCATTTCCCATTCCATGTTTAGAGGGGGTAAAAGCTGATTATGGACTTTATCACAGCAGGTTGCTAAGGCATCACAGTTCTGTTTAGTGAAGGAAATACAAACATACCAGTTTTGGGATAGTAATTTTTGTGCAACTCTTAAAAAGTGCCATGGTGCTGTTATAGTCCCAGGCCCTGTCTTCTACACGTTGGCCATCATAACTCTGCCTTCCTGCTCTATACTCTTTCCACATGCCTTTTGATCTGAAATTTTGTTTTAATATTTTCAATTCATAGTTAAAACAATTGATTAAGTAAGAAAAGAAAAGAAAAGCAGCCAACTTGGCAATAGCAAAAGGGTGTGGGGAAAGAGGTAGAGAGGAGCAGAATCACACTCAATTGCACCATGTGACTGTCGCACATTGGAACTGCAGCAGGAGGAACTTACCACACGTGAATCCTTATATCCAATGGCATGATCAGGATTTGCTTTTAACAATATTTATATATATTTAAAATATTTTCAAGCTGTAGATTATTGAATCTGTGGGTAAGCAATCCATGGATACAGAGGGCCAACTGTACAGTAAATTAAGTTAAAATTCTTCTATCATAAGTGATATAGAACCAACTGCCAGATTTAAAAAACTTAGCTACCTGAAGTATAAATGACTTGTTGGAGCCTTGATACAATATAATTAATAGATACTGTGGAGAAAAGCCTAGGGGAAAAAATAAAACCACATATGATTGGAATTATT
Organism: Sceloporus undulatus; assembly: GCF_019175285.1. Lineage (NCBI taxonomy): Eukaryota > Metazoa > Chordata > Lepidosauria > Squamata > Phrynosomatidae > Sceloporus > Sceloporus undulatus. The sequence goes on along the minus strand of NC_056526.1, from coordinate 186,008,779 downwards.
AGGTCTTTCTTGGCTCTTTGGCAGTTTCAATTGGAGGGGAGAACACTGAGGAATGCCATAGAGGAAACCTTCTTCTGTTTGGGAATAGTTCTCCAGATGAAATACAGCATTCCTAAATGTACAAAACAGGAGGAACAAAATGGGAGGAGAAAAAAACAGGAGAAAAAGAAAGGAAGTGTCTTCTTTCTTTATAAGTAACAGGGGAGGGGGTAGCTAGAGCTAAAGAATGGTGCACAAATATTCTCCATGTTTTGTTTTGCAAATAAATTTCATTAGACTTTAATTGTGCCTTAGGTTTAGGTCTCTCAGAGATCATAAAACTTGTGACTTGGAGTGCATTTATAATTGGGGAAGGATGATGCCACTTTAATTCTCATAGTGCGCTCTGTGGAATTCTCACGTAGAGACTTTCTAGTTAGTCCCTGAAGCCTAGCAGCAAATCTCTGTAAAAGAGAATTCTAAGAACCCTTCTCTAAGGTACAATTTCTAGTGTTCTGTAGGATGGGGTCATGGCAATTAAAGCAGTATCAAACCACTATAAGTGTGCAGATTAGACAAATATGTGTATCATTTGAAACTAAAAGATGACATATGTATGACTCTCAATCCACTAACACTATGTAAAATGTAAACATACAGTACCCAGCCCCTCCAAGTCAGAAATGTGTGTGTGTGCATGTATACATGTGCCTTCAATTTGCCTGCTGACTTATGGCATCCCCATTAATTCCACAGGTTTTTCTCAGATGAGGAATACTAAGGAGTGGTTTTGACAGTTCCTACACCACCTAGTCTCCCGTCCAAGTGCTAACCAAGGCTGACCCAGCTTAGCTTCTAAGATCAGATGGGATTTGGTGCCCTTTGGTTACTTAGAAAGTAATTCCGTTGCTAGCTTGGATTGGGAGGCATGATATACCCAACAAACTATCCTGCTTAAAATGTAGGATCAAGCATATTATCAAGCGACTTTATGCTATTTTTTGTGGCAAGTGAGTAAGGAAGGAGAGGGAGTTATATCCTCTCTTTTGACATTCACCCTCCAATTACTGGTTGAGTAAATTCTTCTCGCATAGCTGCATTATATTTGGGATCCCAATATTTTAATATTTTCCCGTTTGGGGCTATGCATGTTCTTAACAGATCACAATGACCTTTGGAACACCAGATGACTGGTATAAACAGGTGGAAATGACCTTCAAATTGTCCAGTCTCTTGCCAGTTCTTTGAACTAAGCAAATTCCCCCAAGAATCAAATGAGAAGCTGACACAGTTGATGGGGACACCCCAGTCCCCTACCAACTTTGTGGTAACAATTCCCCATATTTTCCTAAGCTGCTGTTTCTACGTCTGGCAAGGAACAGCTGCTGGAAAAAGAAGATAAAGGCAGCTTGAGATGAATCGGGAACACTAGCGATTTCTTTACCCAAAGGGCTTGTAGGAGGATGCTCTCTCATCTTCCCACTCAGCCTAACAGGCAAAATTAAGAAGGTCAGGAAAAGTCAGAGTATCCATGACTACCAAGACCTCCCCGATGCATGCCTGTGTTGTAACAAATTCACAGAAGATTTTATCGTGAAATAAGATCCGCAGGGGAAATTAATGTACATGTGTTGATATGGGAGAAATTACAAAGTTATGAACTGTCTCATTCTATCCAGAGAACCTGAAGGGTTAACCATATTTTAAAGCAAGCATATGTCTTACTTTGATTGGGATGTTTTAATACTGTTTTCATTTTAGAGTATTACATCAATATTAAATTATTAATATGAATGAATATGATTTAATTAATATTTTTTATTTAAAACATTGTGACTAAGATTCTACATCATCAATGTAACCATGATGATGATGAACTATCATTGTAGTTACATCTGATGATACCTTTCCTCCAACAGACTAACTTTGCATCCTGCCAACACTCTGACTGAAGTGTGCTGGAGATCAGGGTGCTAGGAAATTTTGTCTTCAGCGCTCTCCTGGTTGTGGAGCACTTTCAGAACAGGGAGTTGGAGATACCTCTTGGGGTCCTGCCACAAGCACTTTTCTCAAAGTGTCCCACAATTACCTGAGCACTGAAGACATCATTTCCCAGCTCTCTGCTTTCTGGTTTCTCAGAAATACTTTGGCTGGGTCATTGTGTGTGTATATCTGCCTTCAAGTCACCTGTCGACTTATGGTGAGGCCATGAATTGCACATGGTTTTATTCAGCAAGGGATACTCAGAGATATTTTTGCCAGCTCTTTCCTCTGAAATATAGCCTACAGCACCTGAGATTCATTCATAGTCTTTTATCCAAGTATTAACCAGAGCTGACTCTGTTTAGCTTCCAAGGTTGCATGAAATCTGGTGCCTTTAGGGTCGTCGACAGGCTTCAAGGGTAATTTTATTTGGGGGGGGGGGGCATTTGATAAGAACTGTAAACATGAATCCCCAGTAGTTATGGGATGATAAGTCCAGTTTACAACCCCTCAACTGCTGAACAGGATATCAGCCAATAATATCAAGAGCACATGTATTATACAATAAAACAGTAATTGTTCTCGTTAACTGCCATCAGGTTGATTTCAGCTTATGCTGATCCCATGAATGAGAGACCTCCAAGTCAGTCTATCATTGACAGCTCTGCTTAGCTCTCACAGACACAAGACTGTGGTTTCCTTGATTGCGTCTATCCATCTGGATTGCAGTTTTCCTCTTTTTCTGCTGCCTTCTACCTTACCAAGCATTACAGTGAGCCCTTCCCTTACACTGGAGATCCTTTCCAGACCCCGCTGCATAAGGGAAATCCAGCATATGCTGGAGCCCCTTTAGAAATAATGGGGTTCATGCTCATGGTTGGCACATGCACCACAGTGGCATGCCCCATTTCTTCTTCTGGGGCAAGCTAGGGCTTTTTCTGGCACGGCTTTGAGCATATGCTGAAAGTTGCGTATGTCACGCCTGCGTATGATGAGGGCTCACTGTAAGTCACAAAAGTCACTTGAATTTAAAAAAAAAAATGGTCTTAATCCAAATTAGTTTCTCTGAACTAAAGTAGACCTATCACTTCAATTGCTGGAAGAGGAGTCAACACATAGGTATTGATTCTATGGATCGACTTTTAGTTAGGGGTAGCAAAAGGATTCAGGTGTATGTTAATGACAAATCTACTAGGGCAGGTATGTCTTCAGCAGACAGCAGAAACACTGCTTGTTTGGCAGAGTTATCTAGACTATTGAAAACTTACAGTGGGAGCTATTCAGAAAATTGAGGTGATCCTGAGGATAGATGCTACACTGAACCCTGCAAGAATCTTGCTGTGTTTAGATGAAAGGAATTGGATCAGATACTGATAATTATAGTGAAATATTTCACTGATAGCAGGGGGGGAAAGTAGCTAGAGGAGTATTGAAAATGTTTGGCTGTGAAAATTAAATCCTGGGATTTCATTAATTCTGTTATAATACACTGGTGGAAAAATAGTGGCAAATAATACTAATAATTATTTAAAAAATTACCCTAGAAGAGAGACAGTTATTTTGAGGAAGAGAATTCCCTTTAGTATGCTTTCTGGAAAGGGATCAAATATTATACTTGCATACAAGTAAAAGATATTATGTAATGCCATATGTAAATCCACTCAGCCCTTAGCTTCTCAAGGGTCGGGAACCCCTGCTGTTGATTAAGAACATTTCTTGATGGAGCTATAAATATGGAACATTAGTCTGATTAATTTATCATCCTTCTATTGCAGAACTGTATTCAAAAGTGAATCAATACCCTTGTTTGACATTGCATGAGAAAAAAAGGGATGGCATGATACATACCACAAGGGCTCTTGCTTTTGAGAAAGAAAAAAAAGACCAATAATAACCATGGAATTGTCTTCTTACATCCATGGTGAGACTCATTCATACTGAATGTCACATGCAGATCCCCAAGGCTGTTTTTAAATTGCCTGGAACCTTCCTGAATCCTCCCTAGTTGATTTTTTTTATTGCTTCTTCTTTTCCTTCACATTCAGTTCTGTGGTCTTATATTTCTCACTAATATAGGGCACTTAGACCTTCTAAGAGGTTTTCCTTTACTGTTGTTCCTCTTGTCCTTATGGACTCCTTGGCTTCCCAGTTCTCAGCCATATCGACTCCAAAGCATCATTTCCCCATTTTCTGATTTCTAGTCCTTCTCTAAAGATTTCTTTTAAGACCAAACTGAGTCACTGCTAACCACATAGAAGCTGTGAAGAATTTGTACATGCCAAGATGGATTCTGCCAGCAAACCAACCCTCCTTCCCTTCCTCAGTCGCAAGGCAATGTTCTCATTTTATCTCTCCCATTGTTCACTGGATCAAGAAGTTCAATTCTATCTCCTGTGGCTTGAAAAGGAACAAGGGCTTTATCTCTCTAAAGTGGTTAATCAGTTTATCTGTACAGAGATGTCTCTATGACCTCCCAACTTTTATTTGCTCAGTGACTGCTGTTTTGGCAATTGCCACTGCTGTTTGCAGTTCTCTTCTCTCTGGCTATTCTGATTATAGCCCCTACCTACTAGGGTTTATCTAGACATTAAACTCTACAGGTGTTATTTGCACTTAATAAGGCCTCAGGGCCGGATACAATTAATTTAAGCAATTTAAAAGAATTTAAAAATAGAGTGAGTAATTTAAATAAACTAAAACATATATAACAATCTGTCAAGTTAAACCAAGAGAGTTTAATACCACAATTTATGATGATGGCTGAGTGCCTATATCGGAAGACATATGTCTGTTATGTATCTATATCTCTGTACCCATGTATCCCTGTGCTACTACCAAAACTCCTCCTTTTAAGCTATGCAGCCCCTACTCAATATGACAATTTCATTGTGCCTGTTGAACAGGGGGGTCAGCAGAGATACGTTCAGCACATCCAGCTATTTTCTGGATCTGAATGTGCTCCAAGGGCCTTCACGAATCCATGCAGATGATGTCCTTGTAGCAACAGGAAAATAGCATGATGCATCTCCACTGATTCCCCCTGTTCTCCAGTAACATATTGGTGGGGAAGGTTGCATTGCTTAAAAGGTGAGTTTTGGTGTGGTTTTCACTGTTGCATTACCAGGAAACAAATTTGTCCCTACAATGTCTAGAAAATGTGGTTTATAATAGCATCCATTGTGCTAGCATAATCCCCTAACAGAATATTGGCCTATTTGATACCATGCACATGTGCAGATGTGGATTAAATCATCATCATCATCATCATCATCATCATCATCATCATCATCATCATCATC
>NC_056526.1:185889214-186003508 GCF_019175285.1 Sceloporus undulatus | reverse complement strand
TATTTATAGAGTGCTGTAAAGTTTGCACAGAGCTTTACATATTAAGGGTAATAAAGGGGAATAAAAGCCTTGGGCAGTCATATATATAAGGAGAGGCATGATTTAGTTATCAAGATCTCAAGCCATTTAGGGCTTCAAACCTTATCACCAACACCTTGAATTCACATAGAAGTGCAGTGGCATTCTGTGCAATTTTCATCACCCTATATTTGTTAATGTTTTAGCCTATGTTAGGATGGCTTATCACCTCCCTATTACTGTTTGTTAAATGGCCACTCCTAATATGTCAATGTTTGTACCATGTATATTTCTAGTCCCCTACAATGCACTCCCATGTAGTATGTGTGTAAGTATCAACAACAAAATCAAAAGTCTATGCATCTGATGAAATGGTCTGGAGTTTGCAAATGTTTATGCAAAATAAAATCAATTTGCCTTTAAGGTGCAACAAGACTCTGTTGTTGTTTCCACAATAGCCATGTAGGGAAAGTAAAACTGGGAACATGTACATGGGTTGTGTCATCTTCTACATCTTTGGAGTGAGGAGATTATTTGAAGACCTTGGCTGGCATCTGGGGTCCAAAACACTGCAGAAATAATCCAGTTTGAGACTGCTTTAATGGCTCTGGCTCAGTGCTAGGGAATCTTGGGAATTGTAGTTTATTGTGGTGCCAGTGCTATTAGACAGAGAAGGCTAAATGTCTCACAAAACTAATGTTCTCAGAATTCCCTAGCACTGAGCCTCTTTCAGATGTTAGTCACCACACTTTTGTCAAGTACCTAATCTTTCCCCCTCTGTTGTGTCTTTCCTGAAAAGTTTTGTTTTCTTGGAGGTTCTTCATACAAGTAAAAATTCTGGAAAAATGATGAAAGTGATGGGAAGAGGAGGAGGAGGAGGAATTATGCTGCTTCATTTAAACAATGTCTTGTGCATAATACTCGGACAGGACTTGTGTCTGTCACAACAAAAAATATTAAATGAAATGTTTGTGACATTTTGGGATACTACAGTAGCATCATCGTTGTTGGTGGTGGTGGGGTCTTGTACATATGCCCAGATTTTTATTTATAAATAGAAAGTTTCAAATCTTTAAACAGATCCCATTAAATATTGCAGTCTTGTAGAATTCTTTCTGGTATCTCCTTTCACTGTGTAAGATGTTTAATATGAAACACCAGCCTTCCAGGGTAATTTTGCCAGTAGATAGATAAACCCATAGAAAGTCATTCATTGTCTGAGTTATACAAAAGCATTAGACGCCTAATAACTCCAAATCAGTATTTCCCCCTTAGGTTAATGAATATATATCTTTAGTAGAATGGGTTGAATACAGCCGTCGAAGGCTGCGTGGCTGGAATTTTTGCTGGCAAGTCTGCCTCTCCAAGCAATCTGATAAAAGAGCCTAGCTCAACTACTCCCTTGCATCTGCTGTGGTTATTATATTATTGTGCAAAAAGGAAAGGGGGGAGCTTCTGAAATGTTTTGTAATTGCTTCACGTAGGACGTAGCTATATCAAAGCTCACCTCAGTGGAAACATACATGGTGTTGCTTCATATGGCTTGCTTCGGAACTGTATATATATCTGGCCCTCTGAATTATTCATTGGAGCTGAAATGAAAACTACCCCCATGTAGTATAGCAGTTGGCTCCATTCTGGAGATGATTGCACATGCATGCACGCATGCACACCCACCCACAAACACACACACACACACACCATAGAGGCAAAGCTTAGTTCTCAAACTAGCATTTGCTTACATCTGAAATTGGACACTTCTACCAAATTAGAACGTACTACCCCATTTTATATGCTAGATTCTAGATGTTCTGAATCCCAAGTGGCAGAAAATGGAGGCTGGGGCCAGAATCCTGTCAGTGGCAAACACATAATCTGTGGGTATGGGAAATTATGTGCTTTTATATTCATTGCACAAGGAGGTACTGAGAACGTCCTGGCACAATATCCATGCAAGACAGAGCTAGCAACAAGAGTGTAGCTATGGGAGGAAGGAAATGCAGGCTTTGCCCCCAAATAAGAATTCTGCCACTGAAATGAAATATTACTCCAGTCTTCAGTTTTGTAGCAATGAAGAGATATAGTTAGAAAGAGAGAGAGGGGGGGGGGGAGATTGAAAATTGTTAACCCCGAACTTTATCTATTTGCTGTGTTTGCATACCCTTGGTAGCTTTGTTCACCCGTTTTCTTTCCATGCCCAAACTGTATTTCTATATGCTTCACTGAAGTTACTGTGGTGCTAGCAATTTGGGGACCGAAGGCAAATTTCATTTGGGATAGTAGAATTCTTATGAGTAGGAATGCACTCATTTTGCTTCACCCATACCTGACTGGCATGAACCCCACAGCCAGAGTACTCATGGGAGATCCTTTCCTTTTCTCTCAGCTGTATAACTGCAACAGGATGTTATCTGGGCACCCTTTCCCCTGCCAGGGCCACTAAATGTCCACCGGGGGACACATAGAACCTACCTTACATCTGTGCAGGAAACAGAAGAATGTAGATTATTTTATTTTATTTTATTTTATTTGGAGGGATGTAAAGAATATTTGAATATGTCAGGAGGAAAAAAAATCAAAGGTGCTTTTTGAGTTTTTAAAAGCCACAATGAGGATAACCCTCCTCAAGACCCATTCTCACTCTCTTCCCAGTCCTCAAACAGTCTTACTTCCCAAAGTTGCATGATAAGTGGGCAACTACAGCCAGGAAACAATCCTGGAAGGCTTCAACCTGCAGGTTCTCAGGGGCCTTCTCCACCAACCTCCTGATGTCACAGAGTGGAAGACAATGCAAGCTTAGTAAGGAGAGCAAGGGTGGAAAACATCCAAGGATCAAGGAAAGCTGCAGCCTTCTTTCCAGAACCTTGGCCAACTTCCCATCCACCCTCCCAGTGCCCCATTGGTGAAGGGAAAGCCAGCTGAGGATAAAGGAAGCCTTTCAGATCATTGTGTCCTTCAACCTCCTAATGCTATACAGGGATGGGTGAGGGGGGAATAATATCAGGAGAGTAGGAGGAAGGCTACAGGTGCCTTCCTGAGTGTCCTGATTACCTCTACTGAGGGCTGTACAGCAGGGGAGTGTACAATGGAACAGTCCACAGTCTAGTCCAAAGGTTACACAATACCAGTCAGTCAGTCACAGCAAAGGGCAGAGACAAGAGCGTAGTCACAAGGCAAATTCAGAGGTCAGATAACCAGTCATAAATTCAAGAGCAAGGAACACAAGAACAAGGCTGCAACATTGGTTGTCGGCTGCAAAGAATCTCTGCAGCTGGAGGTCTTTTAAAAGGCCTCTGCTTCATTAGCTGAAACCTATTAGCTCCTCTTGGCTTCTAGCTAGATGAATGCCTCAAAGACTCCTTGACCTGTCTTCGCTCCTCAGGTCCTAGCACCTGCAACCTAGAGTCCATAGAGTCTGTTTCTCCCTCTGCAGCTTCCTGATCCAGGAAGCCTCAGGCAGCCTCAAATCTGTCTCAGCCTCCTTCATGTCTTCAGAGTCTGTCCTCTGACTGTGCTTCTAAGTCAGGCCCAGGGCAGTCCATGACACCGAGTCACACTCCACCCTCCCAGCATCAAATTTGGGATGTAAATGGCCCTGTACACACGGGCCCTTTAGCATGTCCTGGTGACATGCTAGGGTTGCCTCGGGGCACCGTTTCCAGATGCCCCACAACCCTAAGATGTCACCAGGATGTCACAGCTGTGCGGTGCCATATACACGGCCCGCACAGCTGTGACGTCACTGCCACGCGCCTTCCAATGGCCCAAATATGACCTCACTAACACTAATACAAACTACCAATATACTTAACCTTTGTGGGAGACTTGTTTCAGCATCTTGGATAGCTCTTTCAAAGTTCAGGCTCCTCTCCACTGGCATAAAAACCCTCCAGCGGTGAGTCTGTTCCAGGTCTTAGCCTGAACTTTGAAAGAGCTGTCCAAGGTGGTGAAACCTATCTCCCATACAGGTTAAGCACCTTGGTAGTTTGGACTAGAGTCCAGAGTTCATTCACCACCTTCTGACATGGAAATTGCCACTGGTTGCTGCCTAGTAGCCATGTGTTGACAATTTTCAGGAACTTAGCAACCCTTCCATTTTTACACATTCTCCCCAATGAAGCAGCAAATCTGGGAGATTATAAAAACCATGGCTGCCTACCTTGCATGCCTGGTTAGCAGAGTTTGGCTTTATGTTCATTTGTTTTTTGTTTGTAGTGCTTTGTTCTGCTCATTTGAGATGAATTTTACCAATATCTTTTATCTGCCACCATGCCCACATAAAGAAATGTCTCTTTAAAACCACCCTGCTGTTTTCCACATTTGTGGGAATATTATAGCTCACAAATTATAGGAATAGACAAAGATGGGACAAGTTTTCTAACTATTAATAATCCCCAACAGACAAGACGCAGGACAACAACATCCACATTTGTTCTTAATAACTCTGTGACCATAAATATCTCAGTGTATGCAACTAGGGTTCTATATTAGGGAGTTTCTACATCACGAAGCATGATTACTCTTATTTCAGTTTTTCTGCAAAAAAGGCAATATATATTCAGTACTTTGGGCATCCTGCCATGAACCTGACTCACTCCTGGGGAAAATGAACTATAATGGGTTTGAGTACATCTTTTTTTTCCCCCTGAAAAAAAGAAAGCAATATCTTGCCATTATGATTTATTATGAGTATTGCTAATTTGCATATCCATAGCTTTGCAACCAGTGATGAAACAATGAATAAAGCAAGAGCACTCAGTTGCAGTGGGGAGACCATGAAATTGTACTTGGAAATATTAGGAAAAGGTTTCACAAGACATCAGGTCCCAGGTCAGACTGCTTGAGAAAGTTATGTGATCAAAGGGGAACAAACCTTACTTTTACCCTTGTTTTTTTTCTTTTTGCACACTGCTTTAGTCCCAACCCCAGTAAATCCATTGAATCCACTGCTGAATGGTAAGCCAGCACATATTCAAATTCCACTGATTCAGTGGCTCTACTGTAGTCAGGAGTAACAAGAAGAATTTGGAGACTGTGGAGCCAAATTTAGCAAACTGCCACATTGAGAAGTTGTTTTGGGCTATGTTGGGGTAATTTTTCACATCTGCACTTTTTGTGCAATAACTCTGGGGGTTCTTTGGGGATATTAAGATGCCACAGAAATTGAGCTGGGACTATGGACCTTATCACACGCAGTGGTTGAAATGTCATCCAAATGTTGCAGAAGCGCCAGGAATGTGATCGTGCCTAGTGCTTCTAAAGTGTAATCGAGGTTTTCCACTGTATTCCCGTCATGGAATTGTTTGCGGGGAAGCCAGGAGGAGCCATTTTCTCAATAACGGGATATCCCATTATTCAGAAAATGGCTTCCCCGTGAACGATTCCATGACAATTCCATAGTGGGAAGCCTCAATTACACTTTAGAAGCACCAGGCACAGACTCTGACTTGAGCCAGGGCTATAAAGACTCCCATGAACAACCAAGAGGACAAACAAATGGGTCCTTGAGCAGACAAAGCCAGAAATATCCCTGGAAGCCAAGATGATCAAACTGAGGCTGTCATACTTTGACTACATTATGAGAAGGCATGAATCACTGGAAAAGACGATAGTGCTAAAATAGAAGTGGGAGGGCATGACACTCCAAATATTGACTACAACACCTATAATTCCTCATTGTTGGCTATGCTGGAAGGGAATTCCAATTTAAAATCTGGAATGCCCCCCATTCACCCACCTATGGGCTAACAAAAGAAAGATGTTGTCCTTGTGTCCTTCTTGTGAGCTTCCAACAGTCATCTATTTGAAGTTGGAAGAGTCTCCCTTCATAGCTGGTAGTTAGTTCAGTTTTCTCATTGGAGGTTTTTAAACAGAGGTTGGATGTCCATCTCTCTGTGGTATTTAGTGGTGGATTCCTGCACTGGTAGATAGTTGGACTAACTGGTACTTGAGGCCTCTTCCAGCTTCCTGATTCTACTTCCTTGATCACTCAACATGCTGGCCTAGATGAGGTCCTTGTTAAGATGGATGAATAGATTAATGGATGGATACAAATGGAAGTCCCATCTCCATGATGTGATCCAACTTTTACGTGTAACAAATACACCTGTCTCAAGATGACCTTAAATTCTCTGCACTTCTCTGGCTTAATTTTCTCATTTGCATTTAACCAAATTCACAATGTTATCCTAAAACAGCCAATACTTTTAAAATGAAGATTAACATCCTTTGAACTTTTTTTCTAAATCTCTGTGGCAGATCTCTGGTGCAATTTAAATACTGCTTTTTAAACATCCCATTTTCAGATTTTTTAAAAAAAGTTTTGAAGCTTCAGCAGCTTCCTATCAGCCATCACCTCTGACTTAGTACTTTTGTTGATAGTATGAATTCACTTATACTTGCAAGTACTTTCTATGTGCCCTATATCAATGGATTGAACCATCTATGGCATAAAAACATTTTCAAATACATAAATTCCAAAAAGCAAAACTTGATTTTGACATTTTATATAAACGGCATGATTTCACTGAGCCATTGTATTTAACGAGACTTGAGTATCCATGGATTTTGATATCTATGGGAGGTTCTGGTATCAAACTCCAGCAGACACTAATGGCCCACTGTACTTCCTCCCTAAATGTTGCTACTATGGGACAACTCCAAAACATATACGTTAAAGAAGCATTAGCAGTATTACATCTCTCTCTCTCTAAAGAAAAGAGCATTTTCTGTCCAGAAAAAAATGTACGTGCAAAAATTTCTGCAAAATAAGTCCTTAAGATTTTAACCTGTTTTTATATAATGTTTTATGTAAGTGTATTATTGATTGTATATTGTTCTGTAATTTGATGGAATGCTGTAAACCGCTTTGATCTTTTCTTGGAAAAGTGGTATAGAAATAAAGATATTATTATTATTATTATTATTATTATTATTATTATTATTATTAACTTTAAAAATTCTCAACAGTTCAGGGTTCTTTTCACCAGAGTTTCCCAAAATGTAAGAAACATTTTTCATTTTGCTTTGTAGGTCACGCTGCTCCCATCCTAGATGAAAGCTGATGATGATACAGCTGTCCCAGCAACACAATGGCTGCAGCCAGTGCAGTAGGATTTTTCATGGGTTGTAGATTTATTGAATTCTATTTCTGGGATACTAGTGTGAAAACTACAGTAAGCTTTAATTTTTAATTTTCCTTCCAGAACTGATTTCTGTTGGAATCTCACCCCACAACCATACATTTCATGTGCTCCTTCTCATATGAAACAGATTTTTAACTTGAATGATTTTGAATGACCACATTTGGAGCACTGCAGGAGCACAGCATAGGGGGGAAATGAATATATTAAAGGTACTTGAAGTTTAGACAGAACAAATAAGAGCTTTTGAGATTTCTTTTACATTTTTGCCTTTCAAACCTGGAGTGCAAAAATTAAATGAAATAAAATAAAATAAAAAATCCCATCTTGGCTGAACACACACACATTAGAATCAAAGGCAATTCCACTTCTGTTCTGTTTTCAAAGGTCGATGGAGACACTTAGCAATGGCAATGATAACCCCTTCATGGATGGAGGATTTCTATCTGCCAAGGAAGGCAAAATGGGTGGTGTGAGGGGAAGGAGTGAGGTGGAAGAAAAAGATTGTATAGTTGTCCTACCTCAACAACTCCTAAGGGGTCTTTATTACACTAGGTCTCCATGTGGCCAGCACTGGGATTCTTTCTCTACATCCAAGTGGTTGCCTAGCTGGCCATTGAGAGATTTTGCATGAGAGCTCAGGCAAAATCGTGAAGTCTTACAAGATTTCAGGTGGGATTTGCAGGCCATTTATAGGCCTGCATGTACATATGGCGCCAGCCATTTTGGGCTTGGCATTGATTGATTTATGAGGGCATATGATTGAATTATGATGGAAGTATGAGTGATTTATCCCTCCCCATGATGGATTTATGTTCCTATTTATGATTAATTTATGCCTTCATTATGACTGATTTATGACTGTACCCTTACTGAGTTGTTACCCATTTATGAGTGATTTATGTTTGCATTATCATTGATTTATGATGGCATTGTGACTGTCTTAGAACCCTTGTAAATGGTATAGTGGTTTGAATGTTGGACTGCAGCTCTGGAAATCAGGGTTCAATTCCCCGCTTGACTATCAAACCCATTGGGTGACCTTGGGCAAATCACATGCTCTCAGCCTCAGGGGAAGGCAATGGCAAACCTCCTCTGAACAAAGCTTGCCAAGTAAACTCTGTGGGGAAAAGCCCCTTAGGGTTGCTATAAATCAAAAATGACTTGAAGGGACACAACAACAACAATGACAACAACAACAGTGCATTAAAGTTGTGGTCATCTTCATAACCCATGACATGGTGTCTGGCCCCTTATTCTGTCACAGCATAATAATTCTCCCTTCTGTGCTAGTTTTATTGAGTGAAACCATTGGGGCAAGGCAAGGAGCCATGCAGAAACCAGTGAGATACAGAGGTGAAGGCAGAGGTTCATGCTGGTGCTGCTGAGGTTCAGTAAAAGCAGGAAGAGATAAGGAAGGAGGTTGGTTGGAAGGAAAATCTACCAAAACCTGAATGGCACCCAAGCAGTCAGCTTGTTATACTCAGAGCAAAACTAGGGCAGCATGACATTCCTGGAGATATTCTATAAAGCCCAAAAGGCCACCCAGAAGACATCATGGCTGGATGCTTCGTAAAGTATTTACATCCACTGAATCCATTCTGACTGTAATTTCTCTTTGAATGCAAGATCTCCATCAGAAGTATATTTGCACTGCTTTATTACTACCTCTCTTTTCTTCCAAAAGTGTGACTCTGTTTAAACAGAAACACAAATAAAAACCCATGTACATAAAACTTACAAATAATTCTGTTGATGGTATTATAATTGTCTATGGAATCAAAATCACTTAAAATATCTTCATTTAAATGCAAAGGATAAAAGCATTACAGTACACACACACACACAAGCCTTATTTTTGGGGGTAGAACAATTGTTTCCGAAAGTTCTGTTGGAACAAAAAAATATCTTCAGCTGATGACAAAAGGATAATGAGGGAGTCAGTCTAGTGTTTCTAGGAAGGGAGTTCCAAAGCTTAGGGGTACAGTAACACCCAAAATCCACAAAACAGTAATACATTTATTACTCAGCCAATCAAAATGCACACAATATGTGAATCAAGCTCCACTGGCTTCTTCATCAGGCAAAAATGTTAAAAATCAGGCAGAAGAATATTTTTTAAAAAAATGATGTTAGTCACAGCCTGCATTTTGTCACGATGTTGTTGGTATGTTGTTCTGTGTTAAGATGGTGTGGAGAGATATCTATGTATTCAGGCCCTTCCTCCTTCTGACCCTATGGCTCTGGGAACAAACCACTCACCTTCTTGTACTCACTTTTTTGTATTGCTAATGGAATTCAAATGTTAGCTCATGGACTTTGAAATGTTTTGTTCCCAGTGGCACATGATCAGAAGGAGCAGAGGGCTGTCCTTCATAGATCCACACTACCTTGACACAGAACAACACATCAACAACACCTCAACAAAGTGCAGGCCTGTGACTAACACTGCCATTTTATCCCCCACCCCCAGTATGATTTTTGACAAATTTGCCTGATGAAGAAGCCAGTGGAGCTTTGAAAGCTTGCATCATGTATATTGTGCATTTTGGTTGGCCCAATAAAGGTGGATTTTGAATGTTATTGTAGTTTGCTATACGGTCAATATGGCTACCCCCTGAATATGCTTAGGGGTTTTCTCATGATAAGATGAGAACACCCTGTCTAATGTTTCTACAAAACACGCCTGTCAACAATGGCAGGACCAAGAAGAACATTTCTCAAAGATTTCAGAGCTCTAAGAGGCAGATATGGGAAGATACAGTAAGTCTTTTAGGTAGGCTGGACCTGAGCACTACAGGGCTCCATAACTAGTCCTTTGTATTGTACTTGGAAAAGACTGGTAGCCTGTAGAGCTGTTGTAACAAAGGGGTTGTGTGTTCCTTGCAACCAGTCTCAGTTAACTGTTCTCCCACATCATTTCCTTTTGCAGTTGAAGGACTATTATTTGAAAGATGTATATTATTATTTAAAGATATGAAAGATGTTGTGAGAATGATTCAGCCTACCTTGTGTATTCTCTCTTCTTATTTCCTATGCCCTACTTATTTCCTTGGGACCCAAAGGTCTTCATCATATACCCTAGGGTATCTGTTCATTTCTTCCTTAGGAAAACATTATTTTCTGCCTCCTTAAAAGAAGCTGTGGATCGACCAAACACGCATTCTGCGAAATCTTGGAAACTGCAGGGGTATGATGTGTCTCTGTGTGAGATGTAAGAATTAGACAACTGCATGGAAGACTGTTCCAGCAACAACTGTAAACCATAACACTTAAAAGAAACCTTTATGTTTACATGCAGTATATCTCTGAACACCTGATAACAAAGGTCTGGCTACAGGAGGCGGGAATGAGGACATATCCCTTCCCAAATAAGAATCATGACCTTTCCACCATGAAATTTCCCTTTAGTCCCCAACTTTCCAATACTGTAGCAACTTAAAACGTTAGTTAAGCCTTTAGAAATACAGTTGAAGTTTCCAAAGAAAGGGGGCAGGCAAAGTTAGCAAGGGAATACAAACATAGCAAATGTAGGAGTCCTAGGTGCAAATGGGTTTCAGTCCCTCAGGTCTAATCTGCATTGTAGAAATAATCCAGTTTGACACTACTTTCACTGCCGTGGCTCAATGCTATGGGATTTTTGGATTTTTAGTTTGCTGTGGCACCAGAACTCTGTGACAGAGAAGGCTCAATATCTCAGAAAACTACAAATTCCAGAATCCTATAGCCTTAAGCCATGGCAGTTAAAGCAATGTCAAACTACATGATTTCTTCTATGCCAATTCCACCTCCATCTCTGCAGTGCTTGAAATTTGGGGAATGAAGAAAATTTCCCTCCTCATTTTTTTTGCTGCCATAGATGCTCTCCTACCTGACACTGAGCAAACAGGAGAAGACCCTTGCTTTCACTCCTTGTTCATTTGTCTCTAAAAGACATCTGGATGGAAATGCAATACTGCACTAGAATAGATTCTTGGCCTGGCTGACTAGGTTCATTCTTATAACACTTATTTCTGTGTGAAGTAGGCTATGGGAAAGAGCATCAGAGCAGCATTCATGTGCAATAAGAAATATTACCCCATTAAAAGCCTTTGGACAGAAGGACTCTTGTTTCTGTGCTGAGGGCTTAAGTAACTCCACATCCCTCTCAACATCCCAGCACCAATATTTATGAGGAGACCATTGCTGATAAGGTAAATGATGGCACATTCATGAATAAAGAGTTGAAGACTGGTCTTCCCCTGTTCTTAATGGGGAACATTCAAGAAGAGCTATTTACCACATGGCTATTTTGTGTAAAAGAATGGAATGTTAAAAGGTTCCTCGTGGCTTCCTTACTAAAGTATATTTCTAAGAGAAGGAGTAATTCGTTCCTAGCAAACTGTGCCCTTTCAAACTGAAAAGAATGCTTTGGTTACATACTGAGTGCTATTCATGCTGGGGAATTGATTCAAGCAAAGGCCTTTGGCTCTGTTTGAAAATAATTATTCATGAATCTAAAGAATGTGGCTTCATAATAGAAGAGCCAGAACTACTGAAAGCCACAGTATCTTCCACAGACACTGGAGGGAAAAACACACATCACATCCAGTATTTAAATATATTATAAGCTATACAAAAGAGATGAAAGGCATAATGGCAGAAGGGAAGAAGCATCATATGAAGTGAACCCCAAATTCTAGAAAGTGAAGTGAAAGCTCAAGTAAAGGAAATTAAGAGGAATAAATCACCAGGAACAGATGGCGTACCAATAGAGCTACTGCAATCTCTAGAATCAGAATCAACCTTAGTTCTAACTGAAATCTGCCAACAAATATGGAAAACAAAACAATGTCCCACAGAGTAGAAACAATCAATACAAATCCCCATCCTCCAAAAGGAGACGCAAAAGACTGTAATAAGACCATTGCATTGGTTTCTCACACAAGCAAAGTCATGCTCAAGACTTCTACCATGGAGAGAGAAATTCCAGAGAAGCAGGTTTTGTTCAGGAAGGGAAGAGGCATTAGGGATCACATCACAAGCATACAGTGGATAGTGGAGAGCAAAAGGGAATTCCAGAATAAAATTAGCATGTGCTTTACTATACTATAGCAAGGCCTTTGACTGCATAAATCACAAAAAGCTATGGATTGCTTTGAGAGACTAGGTTTTGTCAATATTTGTCTCGATGCACAATCTAGGCTCAGGACAAGAGGCTATCATACCAACAGAATAAGAAACAGAGCAATTACAAGTTGGAAAGGGTGCTAGACAAGAGTCCATTTTGTCACCCTATTTGTTCAACTTATATGCAGAAAATATCATAAGCAAAGCAGGCTTAGACGTGGAGGAAGGAGGAGCAAAGATCGGAGAAAGGAATTCCAACAACCTAAGATATGAAGATGACACCATAATACTAGAAGAAATTGAAAAAGACTTGGAACAAGTAGTAAGGAAAATCAAAGAAGGAAGTGCAAAGGCAGGTTTAATGCTGAATATTAAGAAAAGTAAAATAATGACCACAGAGGATTTACACAAATTCAATACAGACTATGAGGAAATTGAAATAGTTAAATGCTTCCCATATCTTGGATCAATCATTGACCAGAATGGAAACTGCAGTCAAGAACACTAAACTGGGGATTGTCTAAGCCATTATATTTCTTATCACTATATATGGTGCGAGAGCTGGACAGTGAAGAAAGCTGATAGGATCCATAGATTCTTGACCATTTAGACTGCCCATCGACTTGTCCAGGCTTTGGTTATAATAGGCTACACATAGGTGCCAGTTCAGTCCAGGGCCCATTTCAGTCTTTAGGATTTTGCATTTAGGGCTCTGTGCTCTAACCTCCTGCTATATCTGGCTGCTCAACTAGCATGCCAAGTAGGAATTTAGCATCTACTGGTAAAGGTTTAATGGCTGTTCCACTGCCCTGCATGGCTCTGTCATGGGTGCAAGCCATTCAAGATCTAGTGCCACATTTTTGGAACGGTCTTCCTTTTGACCTCCAGCTAGAGCAGCCTTCCACCCATTTTTGAAAGGGGTTGAAGATTTTTCTCTTTCATTCTTTGGATTAAGCTCTGAGCTGTGCCTGGCGTTGCTGAGATGGGTAGTAGCCAGTGGGATATTGGGGAGTTTATGTATATTTATAGTGTTATGTTTATTGCTTCTGACATTGATTGCATGTGTTTGATGTTCTGCCCTTTGGTGGGAAGGGCATTATAAATAAATGTTGTTGGTGTTGTTAGATAAACATACATTGATATCAGATTGATCCAGAATGATTTCTTTAATGAATATCTACTAATAGCATCTTTTAAACAGCCTGGTAAAATTAACCTGCTAAACAAGACTCTTCTAAGTGGTGGCAAAGAGCAAGAGGCAAATGAAATACCTTTCTCATCATTAAAGAGCACATTGCATTGTTTATCACTAATTGTCTATGCTGTGTTTAGTCTGACTAGTGTTCTTTATCAGCAGGAAGTAACTTGGTGTAATTGTATTTATTTTGCTAATCCTCCTGTGGTTTAATCTATAACAATAAAAGGCCTTATTTGAAGGAACAAAAGAGATTGTCACTGGAACTATAGAGACAAAGTAATTAGTGTTCCATAGTGTCCTGTATACTGATCTGCTGAACATTGGTTTTTTCCCCCTCCACTTTCAAAAATCAGTTTATTTTGGAACTGTGTGTTCTCAGACTCAAATGTAATGTGTGGGTTTCCCTGGCTTTGTGTTTTTCCCCCTTGTTCTTAATGGCCTTCAGTTTAAACCCCATTTAGGGAAACCTCATAGGGGTTGGTTTTTTTGAAAGATTTTATTCAGAGAAGTTACTTGCAGAATGTCATCCAGTGCTTTCTCAGAGCTGAGCAGGGATTTGAACCCTGGTCTCCTGGAGTTGTATTCCAGCACCCAAACTACCACACTACATTGCATCATGATGTGGCTTCTAATTATTATTATTATTATTATTATTATTATTATTATTATTATTATTTTGTATTTCCCTGCCTCTCCCTGCAGATCGAGCCGGGTTACAACCTGATAAAAACATACAAATACAATCAATAAAATGCAATGAATCCAATACAGTGCATCATCTCAGCAATAATAATATGAAATAATAGCTAAGCTAATCAAATAAAAGCTAATTTATCATAGTACGACAGTTTTATAACAGAATTGTACAAGATCATCATCAAGGATTAATGGATGGATATCCTAAACAGGGTCAGATGGATAGACCCGTATAGGTAAAGGACATTTAACAATGGGAACCCATCATCATCATCATCACCACCACCACCACCACCACCACCACCCTATTTATTTATATCCTACCTTCCTCCCAGTACAGGGATTCAAGATGGCTGTACAAGTCTTCAAGGACCCAGTTAAAGTCAGAGCACATGTTTAGGTCAAAGTATAGAGAGGACACCAGAGATCCTGAAGCTTCATGGAACAAAGTTAAAACTTCACTTTACCAAAACTATCAAAGGAAATAAAATTTTCAAATCTGAATGATGGTATGTATGTGCCTTCATGTTGCCTCTTGACCTCACAAATTTTGTAGGGACACACACACACACACACACACACCTGATGTGAGCTGTAGGATAATAAAGAACCAGGAATACATGTATCCAGTCAACTAAACTAGACTGTGTTTCTATTTCACTGAGGTTCCTTGTCCTACATATATGAAGTAGTCTTCAGTTCATTATGTTTCTTTTATTCCTGCATTCCTGCCTACATTTTTCCTGTTTTTGTTTAATATTATTTTTTGAAAATTTGTGGGGAGGAAATGTTCCATAGAAATTTGTATGCATTTTAAATGTGTTTCCCCCCAATATGTACATTGATTTGTGCATGCTTCTTGTCTCTTATGCATATTTTGGATCATTACCTTTAAAAATGTGCAGAATTTGCAAAATGTGCAAAATTTGCAAAATGTGCAAAAAAATTTGTTTCTTTTACATATTCTTTAAGCCTTGCAGACATAAGAATCATTGAAGTGACATGCATTTCTTCTCATAATGGGTCCTGAAAGGTGTGAAAATGTTTATTTTTGTCTAGATTTTCAAGTTTAATAAATTTCTTTTCCATTCTTACCTCTGCTGTTATCATATGCCTTCAAGTCAGCTCTGATTTATGGCAACCCGATACTTGAATGCTTTTCATTTTTTTACAAGCTTTATGCAGAGGATATTTGATAATGTCTTCTTCTAAGGCTGGATTAATATGTGGTCACCAAGTGGATTTCCAGTGGTTGAGGTGGTTTCATAGAGCATTAGTCCAACACCCAAACAACTGTAGTACAATGGCTTCCTTATGTTTCCTTATCAAAGCCATATTGTACTTCCTTGGTCCAGTCCTCTCAAGTAGTTCACCAGTTTTTGCAACTCTGGCTTTCTTTCTTTTATAACTCACTAGTCTTCCTTCACTGATTTGGGGCGCGGGGTTATCAGTATGTTGATGACACCCAAATATGCTTCTCTATGTCCCTGACTGTTACAGTGACTAAGGATGGCATCTCCCCTCTGAATCCCTGCCTTGAGTTGGTAATGGGCTGGATGAGGAAAAACAAACTCATGCTGAATCCAGAGAAACCGGAGGTACTTGCCATAGGCTCCTTAGGTTTGGGGAAGGAAATTTGTCCCCTGAAGGATAAGTTCGCAGTTTGGGAGTACTTCTGGATCCGTCTCTACGTTTGTCATCTCAAGTGGATGCGACGGCCAGAAGTGCCTTGTATCAACTTCGGTTGATATGCCAACTGTGACCAGGACCTTGAAGCTGTAGTACATGTTCTGGTAATCTTTCAGCTTGATTTCTGTAATGCGCTCTACATGGGGCTACCCTTGTACCAAGTTCGGAAGCTTCAACTAGTGCAAAATGCGGCAGCCAGGTTGGTCACTAGCTCTTCGAGACTTCACTATCTTGAAAGATCTACACTGGCTCCCAATTAGCTTCCGGGCACAATACAAGGTGTTGGTTATCACCTTCAAAGCCCTACATGGCTTGGGCCCTGGTTACTTATGGGAACACATCTCCCTATACAATCCGTCCCGCACTCTTAGAGCAAGTGGAAATAACTTTTTAGAGATATCAGCATCCAGACAAGTTTCCACTTCCCAAAGAGCATTCAGTATAGCTGCCCCTAGACTATGGAACGGACTCCCAGATGAGATTTGCCTTGTCACATCTTTAGAAATTTTCAAGAAGGCAGTAAAGACAAAGCGCTTTAGCCGCGCATACCCTCCTGACCTCCTATGAAGACCATTGAAATGGAACGAGAGCATCTGACCACGCGATTGATTGATGAAGTTTGATGTCTTACATTTGATGTTTGATGTTTTTAGCTGTGGTTTTAATTGCACGGTAACTAATGTTGGAATATTGTAACTGTTTTTTAACTCTGTTGTGATCCTGCCTCGATCCATTGGGAGAGGCGGGAAGATATAAATAAAAACTTATTATTATTATTTACAAATCTTTCTTTCTTTCTTTCTTTCTTTCTTTCTTTCTTTTGATACTATCTTTTAAAAAGTCTTTTATCTGTGTAAGTCCAACCAACTCTAAACATTTTGCTGAAACTCACCAACATCAAAATGGGCAAAGGAATTTAAAAATCAAATCAAATCAAAATGAGCCAAAATGAAGGACAACATTGTTCTTTCATGGGACCACTGAACAGTGAAGATCAGGAAGGGCTATGACATCCTTTTGAGGGCACAAAAAGAAGCTGCATTTCATGGATTCTTTTCATGTTCTTGAAAGACCGGATTGGAGCCATGACATGAATTTGCTGCAGTCCCAATCCAAGGCAAAACAGGGTGGCCTGTAGAGCCCCTTAATTCTATTGCCTACTGGCCTAAACATCCTGTTCCCCTCATTGTTACCTCAACACCCACAACAGAGCACAAGGCAACACCTGAGGTGCAGTGCAAGCAAGCATTGGAACCATTAAATATTCCTCCGCCACTATTTAGTAAAACCACACCATCATAATTATGAAAATAATTAAAACAACTCAATTAAAAAAGAAGTGATGTTATCCCTTCTGATGTTACAACCATGATGAAATGTTACAACTTTGCTATTGGGGAAAAGGAATTGTAATGAATCACTTTCAAACTCTGGATATAGTCTTTTGCCTTCTGCACTCTCATACCCTCCAAATGTCCCAGTTTGGCAGGGACAACTCTGATTAATCCACTGTCATCCCCACTTTCTCTCTACTTCTCCCACTTTCCCCCTTTGGCATTGTTTTACTTCAATTTCTGAAAACTGAGTTCAAAGAGGAGGTGGTGGAAACTTTCCTTTTCTTGTCGAGTCTGGAAAAAGCAAACTGCTTCAGCATCTTCCGGAGTGTATGTTCTTCCTCATTTAATAATATTTGGCATCTCTCCTGTAGTCTCATGTTGCTTAGTCACACATGTCCTGTTTTTTTATCTGTGAAATGTTGGAGGGCAGGCACTTTCCATTAGTTTTTTGTTGTTGTTGTTGTTGTTAACTACCCCTGAATCAATCTTGACTCATGGTGACTCTGTGGATAAGACATCTCCAAGACTCCCTGTCCTCCACTACTTTCCTTAGTTCTGGCAGATTCAAACCCGTGACTTCCTTAATGGAGTCCATCCATCTAATGTGTGGTCTTCCTTGTCTCTTACTCTTTACCTCCACCTTTCCTAGCATTATGGTCTTTTCTAATGAACCATGTTTCCTTGTCACATGGCCAAAGTATGACAGCCTCAGTTTAATCATCTTGGCTTCTAGAAAGATCTCAGGCCTGATCTGTTTTAGGACCCACTTATTTGGTGTTTTGGCTATCCATGATATCCCCAGCTCTCTTCAACAGCACCGCATTTCAAATGAATTTATTCTCTCTTTGTCCATTTTCTTAACTATCCAGCTCTCACATCCATATACAGGAATGGGGAACACAATTGCTTGTATGATTCTGACTTTCATGTGTTGTTGCATATCAGCACAGAACAGACCATCAAAAAAGGACTCCCGGTGCCTAGTTTTGGTTCGTGGGGAAGCCAACAGCCTCCAGACAGCGGGACTTTCCCACGGACCAAAAAGAATCCACGAAAAGCAGGTTCTTCTTGCGATGCCATTATGACTTCGCAGTGCACCAGTGGCACACTTGCGACATAATAATGGCACTGTGATGTGCGGACGCTATGTAATGATGGTGATGCCCATCTGTAAAGGGCGCTGCCATTTTGACACCCTTGTCACATGCGAGGAGCGAGGGGCATCTAGAAGCGCAGCCCCTCGCACGTGACGAAGGCGTCCTTTCACGTCCATCTGGACCGGGCCATCTTTGCTCTTTATTACCTTTTCTAGTTCTTTTAAAGCTGCCTCCCCATCCTTAGTCTTCTTCTGATTTCTTGGCTGCATTCCCTGTTCTGATCAATGTTTGACTCAGGTATAGGAACTCTTATACTATTTCTATTTCCTAATCCTTGCCATTTCAATAATCTCAATACCAAGAAGCAACCAGGAAGAGAAGAATTTGGAGGTCTGGAGTGGTGGTGCACTTTTCATTACCCGGATGTTCCTTGTGATATAGGGAGCATTCTGGTTCCACTTCATAACAGAACCAGGAAGAAACATGAAGAAGCAAATATGGCTACTCTTACATCTAGTTGTGGCCTTCACAGTGAGGGAGCTACCTCATTTTTCCTAATGGATGCTGATGAGCAGAAGCAATGGAGCTTCATGTTTTGAATTGGTGTGTTTTTGAAGCTCACACCTGCAATTGTCAGGGTGTAAATCAAACCATTCTTTGCTGAGCAGCATGGAAACCACATTTCCCCTTCTGAGTGCTTTGTTGTTCCTGTTTCCAATTGCAGCTAACTAATGTCTAGCACTTAAATCTGTCTCAATTAAGGATGTTTCCATCGAAGTAGAGAATGCATTTCATCTGTGCAACCATTAATCACATCCTCATTAACTTAACTATTGTCAGGAGTTTTTTTCTTTCCCCCTTCTTTTTTCTTTCTTTCCAGGGGAGAGAGAAGTGGAATTTCTATTCCACTGCTTGCAATCATACAATGGGGAAAAAGCAGCAGAAGAAATCTTTGTCAACAACTCCAGTGGAGCTTACCAGGGAAAGTCTATTATCTCTCTGCACATTATAGAAAAGTGTTTGATGGGGCCAGACACCCAGAAATGCTGCATTTGTGGAATAAATTGAAATGCATTTTTTAAAAAAAATGGAGAGATTTTTTGGGGGGGATTCTCTCAATCTAGGCATTTTAGTCTTTAAACTGAAATAGCTTGGACCAAGTAACCAGGAATGGCTACTTAAATCGAGCATTTCCATTTCCACCAGAAATGGAGCAAAAATGAAGTCAGTGGGTGAGATTTTACACTCTGCTTGTGCAGTGTAAATTAGGGATGCCCTTGTTTAAATGATTTGTTCCTGTATGGGAGAACAAATAATTTAACAATTTTCTCCCACTGCATGAACATCATTCAAAGACTGTGAGAAGAAGGTCTCTCCCTCCTGACTCAACTTTTTCTTGCACCCAAATATGGGAGTAAGGTAGCCGATGATCACTGTTGCCTGGATTCTGATAGGCAGCACACAATGATGGCGTCATATTCTGGGACCTCCAGAGAGCACCAAGAGATCCCTGAGAATGCCTGTGTGAACATGGAACCCCTACCCAAGTTGGCCCCACATTTCCATCCCTGGAGATCCTGTCCTTAACCTCATCCTTTTAGCCTCAGGGTCCCTCCCTAGATCTAGTATGTGGGCAGCAAGGTAATGGCTTTTCTGGACAAGTGGCTGTGTTGATAAGTGGATTCAGTATGGTAAAGCATGGCCACTTAGAATCATTGAATCATCCAGTCCAACCTCATTCTGCCATCTCATGAAAAATGACTATCTAGCCTCTCTTTAAAAACTTCCAAAGAGGGACGCTCCAGTACATGTTGAGGTGACATATTCCACTGTGGAACAGCTCTTACCATCAAGAAATTCTTCCTGTTTAGGTGGAATCTCTTTTCCTGTCACTTCAATCCACTGCTCCATGTCCTAATCTCTAGATCAGTGGTTCCCACCCTGTGGGTCGGGACCTTTGGGGGTCGAGCGACTCTTTCACAGGGGTCGCCTAAGACCATCGGAAAACACATATTTGCATGTAGCAATGAAAATAATTGTATGGTTGGGGGTCGCCTCAACATGAGGAACTGTATTAAAGGGTCACGGCATTAGAAAGGTTGGGAACCATTGCTCTAGATCATCAGAAAACAAACTTGCTCCTTCTTTTACAGTTGGCTCTCCACATCCAAGAATTCCTTATCCATGAATTCCACCACCCACAGCTTGAAAACATTAAAAAACACAGCACTGCCTTAACATGTGATGTTAACTGCCACCTCTCCTTCAAAGAAATGCACACATTTTGGTAACTTTGAAAAAAAATCCACCTTTCCAATGATGTTTAGTGTATGTAATTCTGGGGGCCATGGTCATTGCTTGAGAAATTTCTTTTTTAGGCTTCTTCTTCCCAGTATGTTGTAATGGTTTGAGCATTGGACTATTACTTTGGTGACCAGGGCTCAAATCCCTACTCACCTATAGGTACCCACCAGGACAAGTCACATTTTCTGAACCTCAGAAGAAGGCAAAGTTAAACTGAACAAATTTTGCCAAGAAAGCCCTGTGATAGGTTTTCCGTATGGTCATCACAAGTCAAAAATGGTTTGAAGGCACACAACAACAACAGCAAGAACAACAGCCACCTCTCCAAATCTCTCAGCCTGCATGGTTACTATTTGGGGATTTCTGGGAGTGATGATCCAAAAAGTGACTTTTCCAAGCACTAAATACAATATTATACAGAACACAGAAGAAGTAAACTATGTTTCTGAGTAGGGGGTAGCTTTGTCCCACATTCATTTTGTGAAAGAGAAATAATGGTGTATTTCACATTAATGTTTTCTTCCAAAAACACATTTTCTTTGAAGTCTGATTGATTTTGACGGCAGTAATGTTCAGGTAAACATGCTAAGGATGGCAGCTTTATTTAAATTTCAAGTTTGTGATTCATTTATAATTCCTAGGTGCTGACAGAAGCTTACTTCCCCCCACACCCCACCCCAGCTAGTGCATAATGATGGAAAACTTATTTTATTTCACACATGGGTTCAGCAGTGGCAGGCGTAATGGAGGTGGGGGATAGAGCTATTTGTCTGCTGGGTAGTTACTTCTTTTGCCCATCCTTCAGCTGCTTAGCACCTGCTATGAATATAAATCAAATGCACACATGATCTTATTTATATGCCCATTGAATGCTGGAGTCTTCTTGGTGTTCTATGCCTTGCTAAATGCTTTTATGCAGGTATTGTACCTTTGATGCAGTTTCACATTGGGCATATTCAGTCCATAGCTGTGTAATCAAGGTTTAGCAAATGTAACTGTGTAAATAGAGCAAATGTAAATACAACTGAATGAACATGTGAATTTGCAACCAAGTGCGCATACATATCCATATGTGCCTTTGCAACTGCATGTGCCACGTGCACAACATTGCTTCTACATATGTGAATTGAATGCAGATGTTACACATTGGACAAAAATGTCCAACCACTGCTATAGGAGATGCCAGAAGGTTTCTGGGCAATGTTTGTTTTTACACTGAAAAGCCTTACCTGCACATTTCTGAAGATAAGGCTGCTGTCAAAAGCACAAGAGGAGTCCAAGGTGTTTATTATTTCTGACTGTGCAATTGACAACCTCCCAGGAGATCCAGATCAAAACATTTGGGTCCCACATAGATAGCATTGGAAATTCCACTGCAATAATGAATAATGCTAGAGAGCCGAGTTGCATGAACGAGAGCTTAGAAGCATTACTTTTATGTTCTGTAAATCTCAGAATGGACTAGCCAGTGGCCCATGCTGGCATGAGAATTATGGGAGTTGCTGAGCAAAATAGATAGATAGATAGATAGATAGATAGATAGATAGATAGATAGATAGATGTTTTAAAAGGGAATAGTTTTTCCAACACAGCCAATATTGTATAGTGGCTTGAGCATTTTACTATGACTCTGGAGAACAGGGTTCAGATCCCTGCTCAGCCATGGAGATGCAGTGGACAAGTCATACAAGATTATCGCACCTTCAAATCCTACTGTTATAGACATGGGATTGAAAAGTCAAAACTGGGTGTTATCACATGGAGCTGAGGCCAGCTGAGTGCAACCCATCTGCAGCCCAGACCCCAGCCATGCTTGTCCAGGAGCTTTTCAAAAATGGCAAGCTCCAGTTTTTGAAAAGCTCCTTGATAAGTGCGGCTGGGGTCCAGGCTGCAAACAGGTTGTACTTGCCTGGTTTCATCAGCATGTAATAACACCCGGTTTTGACTTTTCAATCCTGCATCTATCCCAACGGGAACTGCAGATGTGATAATCTCCATACTCTCTCATTCTGAAAGGAAGGCAATGGCAAAACCATCTCTAAACAAATCTTGTGGAGAAAACCCCATGATAGGTTCACCTGAGAGTCACCATAAAAAGAACTTGAAGGCACACAACAAGAAAAGTCTGATCTACACTGCAGAAATAATGCAGTTTGACACTGCTTTAATTGCCATGACTCAATGCTATGGAATTCTGGGGTTTGTAGTTTTGTGAGTTATTTAACCTTCTTTGTCAAAGCTCTGGTGCCACAACAAAATACAAATCCCAGGATTCTGTAGGATGCAGCCATGGCAGTTAAAGCAGTATCAAACTGCATTACTTCTTCAGTGCAGATTGGAGTAAAGTTTTTCCAAGCTGTGGTGTGAGCTAAAAAAAATAGATCATTCCAGTCTTCCTGACCATGATTACATGTCTGGCATTTGTCAATATTTCACCCATCCTTTGAAGTCCCTTATCAGCAAAACTGGTATAGTATGACTGATCTGCATGCAGAAAGTCTCTATTTTAATTCCTAAAATCACAAGTTAAAAAAAAGAAATAAAAGAAAATCCAGAGCAAATGATTGAGAAGACCTCTGCTCGAAAGTTTGGAGAATCATTGCCAATAATAGAAGAGAAGATTTGGCTGGATGGACCAATCGTTTGATTGCATGAGGCAGCTTCCTGCCTTTCCCTCTAATCTTACAATGAAATTTCTGGAAATCATCTTGAAATGTGTCATTCCTTTGAGAAATCTTCCATATTTATTGAGTCATAAATGTGCATTACATGTTAGGCTATACAGTGTAGACATGCCAATTTTTCAAGCCATCTGGGAAGTAATGCTTTTGAATGGAGACTTGCTATGCAGGAAATGCCAAATTGAAAACCTACATAGCAGGGGGGAAATACTTCTGATAATTACTGCATATCAAACAAGTAGGAAAATTGCAACTAGTTTTAAGGTCTGATTCCCAAATCTGGATGCTATGTTCCCCCTGCTAGAACAGGAAGTGGACATTTTGAGGGAAACACTATGGACACAAGACCACCAACAACTTTTAATAGAATCAGGATTCTTCTTTGGTTTTGATTTGATTTAAACAAGTATAAAATTATTTGTATTAGAGTAACAAAATTCTGAGTCTACATACACACTGATGGAATCTGAGTTGGCCATAACTAAAAAGATCTTAGGGTTGGGATACCTCCTTTTATAAACCCATTAGAACTCTAAGGTTGTGTTTTTGTATTGTTTTTAATTTGGAGTATTTCAAATTTGCTGTTAGCCTCATAGAATCCTTGTATCAGCAAAAAGGGGGGGATATAAACAAACAAACAAACTCAAAGAAATTATCAACCTAGTATGCATTTGCTGCAGAATAGTTCCACTTATAGAACTCTGCTTATAAGGTTGAGGATTAAATGTTGGGCATAATCAATTTGAAAATAAAACCTTTATTGTAATCTCATACTGCTTGCACCCTAATCTATGGTGTAACCATACTTACAATACTGTTTACATTATTGCTCACTGTACCTGGAAAAGGGTATTGCAGAGATGGAAAAGGTGCTTTAAAAAGGCCAAAAAGAAATTATCAAGGGGATGGAACAAGATCCCATTAAGGGATTGCTGAAGTATTTGTAATTGTTCATCTTAGCAAAATATGGTAAAGGGAGACATAGAAACATAGAATCATAGAGTTGGAAGAGACCGCAAGAGCCATCCAGTCCAACCCCATTCTGCCATGTAGGAAATCTCAATCAAAGCATCCCCAACAGATGGTCATCTAGCCTCTGTTTAAAGACCTCTAAGGAAGGAGACTCCGAGGGAGTTTGTTCCACTATCGAACAGCCCTTACTGTCAGAAAGTTCCTCCTAACGTTGAGGTGGAATCTCTTTTCCTGTAGCTTGCATCCATTGTTCCGGGTCCTGTTCTCTGGAGCAGCAGAAAACAAGTTAGCTCCCTCTTCAATATGACATCCCTTCAAGTATTTAATCAGGGCTATCATATCACCTCTTAACCTTCTCTTCTCCAGGCTAAACATTCCTAAGTCATTCCTCATAGGGCATGGTTTCCATTTTAGTCGCCCTCTTTGGACACGCTCCAGTTTCTCAACATCCTTTGTGAACTGTGGTGCCCAGAACTGGACACAATATTCCATGTGGGGCTTGACCAGGGTAGAATAGAGTGGCACTATTATTTCCCTTGATCTAGACACTATACTTCTATTGATGCAGCCTAAAATTGCATTGGCCTTGTTAGTTGCCACATTGCACTGTTGACTTATGTTCAATTTGTGGTCTACTTGGACTCTTTCACACGTAGTCTCATTAAGCCATGTGTCATGATGATATGGTGGGGCTCATTGGAAAATGTTGTTGTTGTGTGCTTTCAAGTCATTTATTACTTATGGTGACTCACCCAAGATCACCCAATGTGTTTCCATAGCCGAGCAAAGAATCAAACCCTGATCTCCAAAGTCATAGTTCAGTGCTCAAAACACTACACCATGCCAGCTCTCAGAAAATGTTACAGTGCTTGGTTGAGTGGTAGGCACAAGAAGAAGGAAACTTGCACTACTATTGATTCAACCAAGGAAGCCATGGCCCTGAGTCTTCAAAAGCAGAGCAGGGCAATTGATGACTTGGGATCTGGGAGGTTTCTTGTTTACAGGGTCATTAGAAGTCAAAGATGTTTATCACACTATGCTCTTAAAGAGCTACTATTCCAGTGTGACTCCTCTAGCAGCCTCCTGTTGCATGCTGGGATTGGCAGTTTTAAGGAGCTGAACTTCTCTGCCTGAGAATTCTAAATACCCCTCCTTAAAACTGCCAATCCCAGCATGCAACAGGAGGCAGCTAGAGGAGTCACACTGGAATAGTACCTCTTTAAGAGCTCGTCTGATAAACACCCAAGTCATCTTAATGGCAAATAACAACAACAAAAGAGGAGATATTACTCAAGGTAGAGATGTAAATAAATATTTGTCAATTTTCTTCTTTTCAATGAGAGTGATTGTCTTGGTAGACTCAAACTCCATCAAGAACATGCTGAACTGCCATGAAGTTTTTGGTATTTGGGTACGAAGTAAAAAATCTATTAAAAACCTTATTTTTGCTGCAAACCTTAGTCAAAATCCTCCATCAAGCTTGCATAGTGTAAATGTGCAGTCATGTAAAGCAACAGTTGTGCTAAATCATCTTTCTCCTGAATACAAATATTGGGCAACTCATTGATACCTGAAAATGTGCACAATCCAAAATCCCAGTATATCAAGTGGTATTGCGCAGGCATTGATGCAAAGTTATGCACCATCCAAGAACAGACTTATGTGAAATAGTTACACTTGTAGAACTCTGCTTATGCTACTGTATAAAAAGAACCCCAACATGATGTTGTTGGTTTTTGTACATAAAATGGTGAAGTTTTGCTTTCTGTGTAAAAGATTGTTTTTTGCACAAACTCTGTGGTTTTTTTTTTATTCATATGATTTTTCCTACAAAAAGTCCTAAAATATGAAGAAATAGAAAATAGAAAAATCACAAAATCTCTCATAATCTAGAACAGAAAATAGAAAAAACAATTTCTTGTAATCTTGCCCATCCGAGTTTGGGCCCTACCAGCCACTGACAATCAATTGGTATATTTCTAACTCACTATTTTTTTTTTGTTTTGTTTTAACATTTGCAATAGATGTGACTAGATTTATTTTCCCCCAATGATCACAGTAATAGTGATACTCATGTAATTCTCTATTCTAGCCTCTTTTGTTGGACAGCAGTCATTCCTGAACATGAAAAGAAGGGGATGAGGATGTACCACACTTTGCTCTGAACAACTTTGATGCTAATGTAAAACATCACTTTAGGTAATTCAATAGACTGCTGGCTGCAAACTTTGTGTAGCTATAGAACTGACCATAAAAACACATATTTTTCATTCTATATAATTATAGAATGCTTTTATTGGAATTTTCCAAGCAGTTTGCCTCCTGTTGGCTGCTGCTATGAGCAGGACCCCTTAACAACATCTGCTACTGCAGACATACTACTTCTGAGAGGCATTATGATATAAACTGTTATGCTCACAATTAGAAGCTATTCTAAGCATGATGCTCCTTTCACTCCCCTATTGTGCAATGACATCAGTGATAACAGTGCATTTTGGCCTCACATAGAGAGGGCATTGACTCAACTGTGACTACAGTCATCTGTGGCCTTTTTGAGCCAAGTACATAGCAAGCGTTGTTAATAAGCATCAGATTCCTTTCCCAGTTGGTGCATTGTGATCGAGTCTAATCTCCTTTCAGAAACCATTTTAAGGTGCATCTCCACTGTAGAAATAATGCACTTTGACACCACTTTAATTGCCATGGTTATAGAATCCTGGGTTTTGGCGTTTTCTGAGGCACTAGCACGTATTGGCAGAGAAAACCAAAGACCTTGTAAAACTACAAGTGCCAGGATTCCATAGACTGGACCTACAGTACTCAAAATGGTGTCAAACTGCATTATTTCTATGGTGGAGGTGCACTGTCTGGATTCAAAATCAGGATTCCCTGTCTATTCTGTTTTTGCTCAGGCTCTTCTTTCCTTTATCCGCACCCCAACCCCTTGTTCCCAAGGGATTTGGAGGCCATTTATATATTCTAAATAATTACATGATACAACTCAATACACAAAACCATTATATAGTGCTTTGGACCTGGACTCCAGGGGACCAGATTTTGAATCCTTGCTCAGTCATGGAAACCCACTGGGAGACCTTGAGCAAGTCATGTTTTATCAACCTAAGAGGAAGGCAATGGCAAACGTCTTTTGCATACATCTTGCCAAGAAAATCTTGTGACAAGGTCACCGTACATTGGAGTTGACTTAAAGTCACATAACAACTGCAGCCTTGTGTGGAGGAATGTACTACTTCGGTCTGTTGCTGTACGGGGAGCACATGCTGAAATGTTCCCCCTGTGTACAGAGTCTCTGAATTTGGAAAACATCTGAAAAGCAGATTCCTGCTGTTAGGAAAACATTAAGCACTTTCTCTGATGTGCTAATTTGCCACAATTTTTACAAAAGCATGGAACATTTTCTCATGTGAAGTGTAAAATGTCACAATCCCAACTTGTTTATGCGACATGATTGTTCTAAAGCTGTAGAAAAGCTTTAGCTATTTGGAGTGTGGCCACCATTTATAAATATGCCATAGGGGATTTGTGAGCTGGCCTTCTGTAACATTGAGGTGAATGGTAACCCTTCACCCACCCTAGTATTTTAGTTTTCTTGTTGGTTGCAGAAAGTAAGGAATGGCAACATTTACATTTTAGCAAGAATGGGCAACATTGCCTCTCAAGGAGAGTTGGGGGGCTGCATAGCCTACTACATGACTACATTTGGGGGGTGGGGTATGCTCAATAATGCCCTCTAGAAAGAATGTAGAAATTTCATCACACATTGAACCTTTCTGGGCCATTTGGGAGAGCCATTCCCCCCTCCCTTAAACAAGCATTGATCCAGAAATTTTCTGAAACATATCCTGTTGGGACAAAAGACCCCTCTTTGGCCTAAAATGGCCCAGGTTGGGTCACATGTGTGGCAAAATTGCTCCCCGTGTAATACAGGGAGTGTGAACAGCATTTGATGCAACATAAATGGGGGCCACAAAATAGCCATGGGGCCCCAAGTGACTTATGGGACAAACATTTCCTACCTCTGATTATACAGTCTGGCTGCATTTTGCTGATAGCCTTAATCACCTTTCCATTGTATCCCCATTCTGGTTGCCAAGAAATGTTAAAGAAAATATGAATCTAGTATGTATTGGAAGCACACTAAGGCTGCAACTCTGGACATATGAATAATAATAATAATAATACGTTTTATTTATAGACCGCTATTCCACGATGATCATAGCGGTGTACAGTAAAATCGTAATATAATACAAAATACAGTTAAAGGAGGGAGAAGTCTCGTCCTTCAGGCAGACCTTGATGTTGCTGGGTCTGCCTGATCGCTCCCTCTGAGGCCGAGATGACAGTTGAGGAGGGAGGGGCCTCTTCCTTCAGGCAGACCTTGATGTTGCTGGGTCTGCCTGATGGCTCCCTCAGAGGCCGAGAAAATGAAAATGGCCCAGGTTGGATTAGTGGAGATTATTTCTTTTGATCCATGGATAGGATTGTGTTTCCAGTCTCCAACAGATGAGTGGGTACATATTTGTCGCACCCATACTCAAAGAACCAGCCAAGTGGAATGCCACACACTTTTTGAGCAGTTGACCACACCATGATGACAACTTCCCTTTAAATGTTACCACTGCCCCACTTCCTCAGAAGTATTTCTTTGCAACCACCCCCGACATACTAACTGTGTGCAATTAATCAGAAACTCCTGGTAATTGTACAGGAATTTAGGTGTAGTTGTTATGACTGTATGTTGGAAGAGTTCTTTTTTACATTCTTGGCCTGTTCAACGCTATGAGCTTCCAGTGATAAACAGACGGCTGCCCTGGCTTATAGAGTCACTGAGTATGCCTATAGGACACAGTTATAATAATACTTCAAGTGCCATGGCTCCATCATATGGAATTCTTGAATTTGTGCTTTGGAGAGGGATATACTATGCAGAAATGCACTGGATGGCACTGGGACACCTTTCTGAATTAGATGTGAAGGAAGTGGACTAAATCCTTCTAGTAAAGAAGGGTTCTGTAGGAGGCAGCACAGACTATGAAAAGTCATGGGGAAAAACTAGAAGATAAAGAGTTAAGCAACCTGAGTAGTAAAATGTAGCATCTTCCATCAAATTTCTAAGACCCTTGACAGGTGCCTTGCCCCAGAAGTCCCACCCTATCAAGATGTCTTCACTGGAAGTCCTACAGATGGGGGTCATGAGACCTTTCACAATC
This sequence comes from Sceloporus undulatus, assembly GCF_019175285.1. Taxonomy (NCBI): domain Eukaryota; kingdom Metazoa; phylum Chordata; class Lepidosauria; order Squamata; family Phrynosomatidae; genus Sceloporus; species Sceloporus undulatus. Next base: position 185,974,034 of record NC_056526.1, on the reverse strand, counting down.
ATCCTCTTCCTATTGGTATTTTGTGCTGGGATGTGTTTGTTGAGGGGTGACTTGGTTCTTGAATCTTGGGAGGGGCTGTGGAAATGGCTCCTATGGGCACTTAACAAATCAGGAGACATGTTGGAAACTACACATCATTTGGATATTTCCAACCAGACCAGTTTCAGGGCTCTGCAGACTCTTCCTACTGGTCCACAAGGATGTCATTTGATTGTATAGGGATCTCATAAATGACACTTCAGATAATTTTCATCCACATGGCTCATGGGGCTCCAAAGCCCCTTACTGCTGGTTCATGAGGATGTCACAAGATAGTGGAGGACCAAATGACCCCCATGGTTGTCCCAAGTACAAGCAGGACCTCTGGCATGGGCAGGACATACAGTTAGAGTAGTACTTCTGGAGAGGTGCACCTGTCAAGGTGTAGGGCTTAGAAGTTTGATGGGAGATACCACATTTGACAACTAACAATAGGATTTTCTTAGAGTAGAAATATTCAGAGACTTTTTTTGTTTTGCTTTTTCTTTGCTTTGCCTTCCTCTGGAATATATCCTACAATACCTAGCATTCCTTGGTCATTCCCCATTCAAGTACTATGGTTGACCCTGCTTAGCTTTCAAGATCATACAGGATCTGGTGTCTTCAGGGTATTTAGGCATGGTTTAGTATGGGGGGGGTATATTTCTATACTGCTTACCGATCTACTAAGCACTTTACAAAGTGTAAGCTACAGTAATTGCCTCCAACAAGCTGGGTAATCATTTTATTTTTATTATTATTAACCTTTATTCATAAAGCACTGTAAATTTATACAGCACTGTACATACAATCCACAGCTTATGGAAGGATGCCAGGCTGAGTCTACCCAGAGCCCCTGGCTGGTATTGAATTTACAGCCTCGTGGTTTTGAATGATTTGCTGCAGTACAGACATTTAACCACTGCGCATCCAGGTCTCTTATTATCTGTTTTACTATGCTCTTCTCTTCAATTGTTTTGTAATATTAACAATTGGCAGGTGTTAACTTCCTGACAGTGGTACAGTGAATCCATTATGAGTTTTGTTGTTGTGTGCCACTAAGTTGTTTTTGTCTTACGGCAATCCTAAAATGAACTCATCATGGCTTTTCTTGACAAGATTTGTTCAGATGGAGGGTTTCCATTGCCTTCCCTTGAGGCTGAGAGATTGTGATTTGCTCTGGGTCACCCACTAAATTTGCATGGCTGAAAAGGTTTTTGAAGCCTGGTCTCTTTGAGACTAGTCTAACACTCAAACTACTACACCATTCTGTTTCTCATTCTGCCTTTTCGTCCAAACATTAATAGTGTTCTATAAGGTTCCATTAAAGTTTGGTCTAAAAGCCAGAGTATATTTAATGTTCCACTGGCCTGGAAGCCATCAGTCACAACTGTGTACAACTCATTGTGTCTTCAGGAGTTTTTTTTTTTTAAATCACATTGTGAGGTACCTTGGTTCTTAATATTGGGAGAAAAGTGGAATAAGAATTTAAAAAACCACAATCTTTTCTCTGCACCCATTTTTCTAGACGATGCAACTGCTCCCGACTGTTTCAGCTTTATAAAATGTAAAAGAACAAATTACAAAACATTGCACAGTGTATAGCTGTAGTCTCAGATTGCCTCGTTTCTGTGCAGAAAACCAAGCAAATAGGTATGTTACTGACAAACAAGAGAGAATGGCAAGGGGAGAAAATGCATTGCTGATTTTGTTATTGACTTTTCACATCACAATTGTCAGCACGCTGAAGCCAAATGAATATTTGAACTGCTCACCAATACCCATCATGTCAAACAGGAAAAGTGCATCTACATTTAATATGCAAGCACTGGGAGAGAAGGAATATATTTATGGCTAATAGAATATAGACCTCAAGCTATACGTCTTTGGCTTTTAGTTTTGACAAAAGATTTCCATGGAGAGATAGCAACTAGCCCCTGAATGTTTGTATAGAGTGCATGATGATTTTTCTTTTAGCCATTAGCTCCCCAGAGGCCTTGAGCTTCAATTGACTTACTGCTCGTGCCACCATTTGTATCTCTGCCTCATGAGAGCAAAGTGCTGCAGAGCTGACATCCTGACATGGTTGCCCTTCCTTTTCTCTAGTGTAATTGGCTTAGTTTGGAGCTATGTCTGTGTAATGGGAGAATGATTGCTCATCTTATTGTAGCCTCCATTCACAATCCTTATCTCACCACCCACTCAAATAAGGATAGCCTGGAAGTTTGAGCAAGGATTAGGCATAATGATTCAAGCGCTTTGAGGTGGATAGTTGCAACAATTATTCTTGAGATGAACAGGCAATGCCAAAACTTGGCAAGAGAAGAGTTACATTCATAGAATCACAGAGCTGGAAGAGACCACAAGCTGAATTCCCAGCCATGCAAGAAAATGCAATCAAAGCACTCCTGACAGATGGCCATCCAGCCTCTCTTTAAAAAGCTTTTAAAACTTCCAAAAGAAAGAGACTCCACCATGCTTGGAGGCACCATATTCTACTGTTGAACAGCTCTTGCTGCCAGGCAGTTCTTCTTAATAGTTAGGTGAAATCTCTTTTCCTGTAGCTTGTATCCATTATTCTGTGTCTTATTCACTGGAGCTGTAGAAACCAAACTGGCTCCATCCACAGTATGAGATCCCTTCAAATATTAAACAGAGCTATCATGTCACCTCCCAACCTTCTCTTCCACCTAGCTCCCATAGACACTCCTCATAGGGCATGTTTTTCAACCCATTCACAATTTTGGTCATCTTCCTCTGGAATTCTCCAGCTTGTCATCAACATCCCTCTTGAATTGTGGTGCCCCGAACTGGCCACAGTATTACACTTGAGACCTGGCCAAAGCAGAATCAAGTGGCACTGTTACTTCACTTAATGTAGACACAACATCAATGCAGCCTAAGATAATATTCGCTTTTTTAGCTGCTTCCTGAGAGTAATGACCAAAACAGGTATAATTCTACACTAACATAATAAAAAGAGGTCTTGTAGCATGGTTGAGATGGAGATACAGAAGTGTGTAGCAAAAGCTTTCATTGACTTAGGAGCCAAGCAGACTGGCAGCTTGGAGTGGCCCCTGGCTGTTCCAGCAGACAGGACTATGGTGACTAGATGCTGCAGTTCCAAAACCGACCATTAATGCTGTCCTGAATGGGCTGCCAAGAAGAAACTATTTTTAGTACAGTACTCCTTTTGCTAGCAGCCCTGGGCCACCTTAGGTGGTCATGGCATGGCATCATGCCAGTCTGGGGGCATGTATCATCTGTATGCTATACCTCTGGATTGGCCCAAAGCTGGCACTTTTGGCCCATGTATTTCAGGCCTATATCAATGAAACCAAATCAAATAAATGAGACCTCATTACACTACTGTTGCCATTATGCCAGAAAAGATCAAGTTTGTCTCTTCTTGTTACAAACATAATGTAGTTATATCTTTATAACATAATGTCAATAATGAGAAAAGGAATTTGTTACATCATCAGTGTTTTCTATTTCTGCAGTTCCAGGGAATCAGATGGTACATTTATGTCACTGATGAGTAATTATGTACCATCTAAGAATGTGTAGCTGCATGTGAAATGGTTACAATTGTGGAACTCTGCATGCACAACTGTAAACCTTGGCTAAAACAGTACAACCACATGCATAAGAAAACTTAGATTTCTGTAAAACATTAGAAGGATACTAGCTATAATTTTCATCTTGCAGAGCTCAATTTACTCCTTTACCTCCTCTTGGTCAGATTGTAGTCTCTCCCTTGGGCTTTCCGATATTCATTCATACCTTGAGCACATCAACACATATATCATTGCTCAATCCCACAGACCTAAATCACTGTTCTGAAAGATGGTATTGCTTCACCTTTTGTTGATTCAGGCTATTTTCATGTTTTTCAAACAACATTTTTCAGGCTGCCTTGTTTTCACTTAACCTTTTGACTTCATCTTTGCCCTAGGTAAGGCATAGAATGATGTTTGATATGCTGGTTAGCATCATATACCCAAAGATGAACCAAATTACAAAGGCTACATCTGAGGATGTGACACCTGTTGACAACTGGTTATGTAGCCAGTGGTGTGTTGAGTCTCCCTTGAATATACTGGTAGAACAAGTGTTTAGGGAGAAGCTTGGCATACCTGAAGCTCTGCTGGTGTGGCCACAGCTGTTTTCTCTGAACCATCACCCTTCCTAGATAAGACAGGCAACAAACATTCTGCAACCACCAGAAACAATGTCAGTCACCCACTCCACGAGGGACATTCAAGCCAGCTCAGAGACGTAACCTGTTCCTGAGTCCAGCATACTTTTCTGTATGCTCCCTCTTGGATTTGGTTCCCCAGCTTCTGATTGATACCTTGACTCTTGACCTTCAGTCTAATAATTGACCAACTAGCTTCTCATTACTTCATGTAAGCTACAACATGGTGCTGTTTTTCCAGTAAAAATGTTAAAACTAAAGTATAGAAATATATATATAACAGAACATATAGACATATACAAAGTGTCTTAACTTCTAAACCATCGCATCCCCTGGGATAGACATATAGACATAGAAATATAACAGGACATCTGCTTCTGTGTGTAATTTGTTTTCCATTTATCTCACAGAGGTCCTATATTTTCATGGCAAAATCAATACAAAATTATTTTGCCATTTATCTTTGGCTTCTTATTATATGGTAGTGATGGTGGTAGTGGTGGTGGTGAATGATGATGATGATGACGACGACAACAGAGGTAATTTGCATTAGCCCATTGACCTCCCATTTCCTTTAGTTATGCTTTGGAAGATCATTTACTGATATTCTACAATAGTTATCTAGTTATATCTATGTAACTAGGTACATCTATATATCCAAGCAACGTCTCCTGGCTCACCCTCCTGCCCACCTTAAGAGCTAGCAGCTTGGTCCAGCCAAGGAGGCCCATGAAGCAAGGAGGGCAACATTTCCACAACCGCTCACCAGTGAGCAAGTGAACAAATACATGTGCAAATTAGAGGGAAAATGTTTCAAAATAGCATGAATTTTACTGTGGGCAGAAAAGACAAAACAAAGGCAGCACTGAGATGAGAAATTTTCAAGAATAAATAGAAGTAATGGATGACATCCTGTTAGGTGGTATGGTTGCCTAAGCTAGATCTTGTTAACAGTTGTGTATACACATTTACAGTCATGACATCATTGTCATAATCACAAATGCCCCTAATTGCCACAGTAAAAAGCAACACAGCTTTTTCTTAGAAAATTTATTTAGAGCAGGTTTGCCATTACCATCCTCTGAGGCTCAAAGAGTGTCACTTGCTCAAGGCCCCTCAGTGGGTTTCCATGGCTGAGCCAGGATTCAAACCCTGGTTTCCAGAGTCATAGTCCATTGCTCACACCACTATGCTACACTAGTTCACACTGGCTACATTGGCTATGTAGATATAAATATGTAACTAAGTAAGATCTCCTGGACCAGCCAGCCAAGCCCACTCTAACAGCAAGCTGCAATATCAAGCAAAGGAGGTCTGTCCAGCAGCCAAGAGGGGAATAATGGCGTTTTTAGTCCTCTCCAACCAGAGAGAGAGGCTGTGACAACCATACACAAGATCCCCTGTCACAAATATTCACCACAGCCTCACTCACTAGTGATAGCGGGCTGCAAACATCATCCTGATTGCACTCCAGTCAATAGCTAAACAGACCTCTTTGCACATTGTGCCTTCTGGATATTAGGTCTGCATTTATGGTCATGGTAATAGTCAGGATCATTACTATTGAGTCTTACTCAATATGGAGCAACTATGGATCTAGTCCTGTTGTTGTTGTTGTTGTTGTGTGCCTTCAAGTCATTTCCAACTTATTGTAACCCTAAGGCGAACCTATCATGCTCAAACCTCTACACCATGCTGGCTCATCCAGGTTTCAAATAACTGCAACACAGAATCCAAGCCAATATTTATAGCTAACAAAATCAGTGAGAGTCTTTCTAGAATCAGGCAATTTTCTTTTGGTCAAGTAAAAATGTGCACAAGTTGCTTTTAAAAAGAAGAATAAGAAATGGAAGTAAGGAGGGGGGAAGAGAGAAGAAGATGGACAATATCATTTCATGAATTGTGAATAGATGAATAAATAAAATGGCTACCCGAAAGTGTGTCTTAAATAGATTTTATGATAGTAGCAGGAGCAGATGTGCCAAGTAAATAAATACACACTTTAGTATGAGGGATATTTAGGAGGAAAAAGAAGATTCAATAATCAATTCTTCCTTTTGCTCCATATCACTTTATGTCCACTCTAGAAGAGACTATAAAATGCTTCTTTTGGGGAAGAAAAAAAAAGTTGGAACACATTATACTGATCAGTTTCAGATTATTTGGGGCTACTATGCAAATAAAAGCTCATGAGTAGCAAACTGACCTTGTAGAAAGTTGACAAATAAAACATATTTTGCTTCACTGCTGTTGGCCAGGGGAAGAAAAGTAAAAAAAAAAAAAAATTAATGGGAGCTGTTTTCATCAATGCAAAAAAAAAAAAAAAAAGGTCTCTTGAATATAGTGCCATAAAAAGGGTAAAATGAACATCACGCCATCAGAACTGTACAAAGATCTGTTCCCCAGAAAATAAAAAAAAATGTATGAGCTAAAGAAATGCCTTGTAGTGAAATGGAATATAATATGATTTAACATAATATAATACAAAATAATATATTGCACATACACACATTTGTATGAAATGCTATATGTATTGCTGCTATGAGTCAGTGGGACTAGCGTATGTCAAGAATATATCACAAAACCCTGGCAAAACTGTGATTTGAGGATCATGTTCACATCTGAAGAGAACTGAATCATTCTAGAGCTGAGCTGAAATTTCTCCAGAGACATTTTTTCTGAAAAGACTTTCTGATATTTTTCTGTTCCATGCACCCTCACCTCACCCTGCCTGAGAAATAATAGTCCATATGTTTCCAATATTTTTGTTGGCAGGAACAACCATTCCCTTCCCCTTACAATTATTCTGGGGCATTGTGAAGAATGCAAAATTGTGGCCAGACTATAAAAAGGGTTGCTACTGATGCTTCTTGAAAGACCAAAACCAAACACACACACACATACATGTTCATATCTACTCTTAAGATAAGTTAACCATTGATACCGTTGAACCCACCCCACAGAAACTGTTGGAGAATTTCCTCTTGTAGAAACGGATGAAATAGTTTCTAATGTTTCATTGTTAATGTTTCTATCCATACGCAGAGTGGAAAAGTTTGAAATGTCATTTGAGTTCATCTTCAAAGAATTCATTCTGCACCCAAACAGCTTTATCATGGCTCAAATCCAATGGCTATTTTCAATAAGAATGACAAGTCAACATTCATGCAAAACCCATTGTTTTGCACAAATGTAATTAGCTATTGGATTTATACATAGGTGACTTACTAAGGTCAGTCAGTGCATAGGTTTCAACCGTCTTAATGTACTTTAATGTATTCTCCTGAAAACAAAAGAAAGCATGAGCATTGTGCAGAGCAGGTGAAATGAATAATCTCATATCTTCTCTACTTTGTGAGTCCAGTTACATCTAGTTAACATCTAGTTACCAAAAATATGTTGCCAAACCCATACCCCACCTTACTCTATTAGCTAGCATATAATTGGAGGGGAAACTCAGAGTATACTGATGTGTATCTATTAGATGAACCAGTAAGGAGTAAGAGTGTTGGACTAGGAGCCTGGGAGACCAGGATTGAAAAATCATAATTCAGGATGCAGTCATGTGTCAACCTGCCCTCTAGTCTTGGTCTCAGGCTTCTTGAATATATATATATATATATATATATATATATATATATATATATATATGGAATGTGATGAAACTGTAAGCTAAGATTTATTCGTTTGCTTCTTTTTTCCTTTAAAGAGAGAGAATTGAATTGACCTGCTTTGGTAAATTCCTAATGTAGTGTGGAAATAGGTTTACTGCCCATAGATGGTGTCATCTGGTTACCTGCCAAGTAATGTTAAGACTCTCTGGAAATCCTATTCAGTGTCAATTTGGAAATTCCAGTGAAGCTAAATGGCTGTTAAATGAAAAGGTCAAAGGAGTGAGAATCATCAGCTGGATTTCAGCTATTTCCATTGCTGTCTGTATGCACCATTCAGCCAGGCTTTGTCTGCTAATCCAAACTGATTCTATTGCAATTCTTTGTATTAATGCAATAGTGTATCAGTAGAATGCAAAGTTATCTGTCTCTGCTGTTCACAGTCACACTTGATCTGAGGACGGGCTGCTGGACTTTGAGAGGATGACAAAAACCTTGTCTTAGTGCTAGAACTGCTGCCACCAACTACAGAGAACCAGTCTGGTATATCATGACAATGGACAAAAGTGGACTTCCAGACCATTTTGGCTTACAACTCACATTAGTCTTAAGCAACCAATGGTGAGAGGTTATGTGAGTTTTAGTCCAAAAATACCGGGGAACTCATCCAGTGGTGGTGAACCTATGGCACTCAGAACCCTCTCTGTGGGCACACATGCTGTCGCCCTAGCACAGAGTTTGCCAGAGTTTCTTACTAGAAAACCAGAGGCACATGGCACCTTGCAATAAATAAGTGGGGTCTGGGTTGCAGTTTGGGCACTTGGTCTGTAAAAGGTTTGCCATCACTGGAAGAGGACTGTAGAGAGACATATTCTACTCCAGCCTCAGTTTTGAAGATCTCTGGATGAACCTCACACTAAGCAACCTCAAAGGTTGGTTTGTTTTTTATGTGCAGAAAACATGATGAGGAAAGGTGTGAACTCTGGAGGATTCTGAACTTGGCTTAGCTTTTATTCATTATTTATTTATTGAATGTCTATAGGGCTTAGAAAATAAAGATGAGATTGTTTGCCTGCCTGCCTCCATTCCTCCCTTTTACAGCTTGGCTTATTTTTGGAGCTAACCTTACTTAAGATAGGGTGTGGGTGTTGGTGTGGGAAGTGCACAACCGTTACTAGTTCTCAAGCACCTGGCAGAACACCACACATAACAGATGGCCTGGATTCAGTATAGAGCATGACAAGTCCTGGAGGTGTAGGAGGGGAAGCATCAACAAACACTCCCACCAAGCTTTCTTTTAGAATATTTCCAAATGATTACAAGAAAATTCAAAGATGGTAGCTGGAATCCTCTATCATGGTGTATATTACATAATTTGACATATGGTTTGTATGCATCGAAGACACTAAGAAACCCTGTCCATGAATTATGAAGGTGGATAACAGAACACCAGCAAGAGCATTCTGATGTGCATAAACACTCCCTAGACAGTGTCCCAATGCATATCAGTCCCAAAGTATATCTGTTATTTTGCTGGGTCCCCTACATAATATGACAGCAGTCCTTTACTGGATATGGACGTTACAGAACTGTCCACTTCTAATTCCCTAAGACATAAGTCCACTTATAAAGATGGAAGTGGCCCATAGGACTCCAGCCCATATCAATTTCTTCTAGGGGAAAAATCCAGAGAACGTATATATCTGTTACTTGTAATGGTGAAAAATATTCATAATTCATTCACAAGTATTTTTTTTTAAAAGTTTCCACAAGAGTAAGGAACAATAGTTCCACTCTCCACTGGCTGACCTTGGGTAAGTTGCACTTTCATAGCATGAGAGGAAGGCACTGGAAAAAACCCTGCAAATAAATCTTGCCAGATTTGCCTTAGAAATAAACTGAATTCACACAACAACAACAATGCAGCAAGGTAGCAGATATTGGCCAGGATCCTATTTGGATGCTGGTGGCATGTAAAGCTCCACTACCATTCTTATGTTGGTGTTCTGGGAGGCCTTTTCCTTAGCTTTGCAATGGGAACTGGACAATTCCTGGGAACAGCCATAGAGTGCACTCAGGTACTTTCTGGCTGCCAATACATAGCTGGGACAGGGGTTAAGAAGCAAAGCTGGGGAGGAAGCAACAGTCTTTGCTTCCCAGCTTAACTCCCTGTGGGGAGTGTGCCAGGACCCAACCAAATATCAAATGCCATTTCACAACTTATTCAAAGGTGTTGCACAAAGAAGAATGCCTCCTTGTACAACTCTCTCTATTGAGAGAGAGAGAGAGAAAGAGAGAGGTACAGATACAGATACAGGTACAGGTACAGGTACAAATGTAACCATACTTCATAAACAGGATTCTGGCTTATATGTAAAATCCTACAAGTAGCACAAAAATGATTCTTTTTAATGCAAAAGCTGTTGAAACCAACAGAAAATTCCTCACCCGTCCTGCAGGTGAGTGTCATATTTCTTTCTTGTTCTTTAGAATTAATGACTTGAGAGCTACCTCCTCTTCATTACTTGATACTCTGCTAATGTGTCTGATAGGTGAGTCAATGGATTGTTTTGTCTCACTCATCTTTCTTTCCCACTTTTGACTCCTCTCTATTTGTCCTCCACTGTAGTAACAAGGCCTTGAGGCTTCTGTTAAGTACAGTAGCTGCTTCTTCTAGCAACTTATTCAGCAGTTGAAGGGGCTTATCGTTCAAAAGCCGTACCTTGAGTGAGTCCTGATCGATGAGCATCCACCCATAAAGAACATTGACATGAAGGGTACTAATTATTCAATTGGTCAGCAGACACATTCAAGACAAATTTAGTTTGCTGACCAACTCATTAATAATGAGACCAGACACAGAAAACTGGATTATAAAATGGGAAATTTTATTTAACTCAACTTATTTAAACTTTTTCTTCAAGAACTGCAAAAAACCAGGGGGGAGAACCTTGTGTAGGAACAGCTGGCGGATGGTCTGCTCCAAGACCAATTCCCCAGCTTCCAAAGGGTGAAAACACCTGAGCCCCAAGGGCAATCCATAATTGGGTTGCTCCCCAGCCGGCAACCGGAAGGCCAACCCAAGACTCCCCCACTTAACTTGCAAGACTTATGTGAGGGTTTAAATCTCAAGCCAGCCCCAAGGCAAGTCTCTTTCCCTTTGTGTTTACTCGCAAGGCCTAAACGTGAGTTCCAGAGAACTACCTTCACCCTTTAGGAGGGTGCCAAGTGTTCACTAAAACATCTATCTCCCCCCGCCTATGCATGGAACCTATTTATGACCATACCCATGCCAATTGTCAAAGTCCTCAACCAACAGTGTGGTGTAGGCGAAAAACCCTTGGAAAGGGGAGAAATTCCTACCTGGCCCCAAAGTGACCAGAATTAATTTTCACACTGATGTCGAGGCAGGAGGGTGGGCCAGCGTTTGAAGCCAAGTGAGAGGAGTTTGGGCAGGCAAGCCTCAAGCAGGCTAAACCCCACCCCCTCCTCTGCTAACAGACAGCAGAGCATGCTGTTTTCCTTTAAAATGCTGGTCTCTCTAATGAGAGGCCAGCAAAATCTCCTCCCCAGCCCAGAAGGTCAGGGAGAAGCATAATGGAAAGGATCAGCTTTGACACTGAAATGAGACATTTTTTAACATTGTATCTTCTTCTTCTTGTACTATAGTTTCCGTCATGCAAGTCTGTCTGGCCCAAATTAGAAGCTTGCTTATCCTCATACATTTTTCTTCATGCCAAGGAAAGGTGAGACAGCCTGTTTCTGATCTGAAGTACCATATTGTATAGTGCACAGCAGCAGCTGATGGCTCCTGTGTGAGTGAGTGAATCCACTCTGGGACTTAGTCCAAAGTTTAAAGGTACCTTTTCAAGTACAAGGAATGGAATTCAGGATGCTGGCTAGCTCCTTTAATATCTGGACCAAAACCCAAGGTGGACTCACTGGTCCACTTACATAAAAAAATACCTTAACAGTAATAACAATAATAAACAATATGTGGGAAATCATGTTATGTGGTTCAGGCTTTCCTGGAAGCATTTTCTTCCATGCCCAACATATTATTATTATTATTATTATTATTATTAACCTTTATTTATAAAGCGCTGTAAATTTACACAGTGCTGTACATACAATCTTTTTAATTGGACAGTTACCTGCCCTCAGGCTTACAATCTAAGGGACTCTAACCATGCACAGAAGCATCTATTGCTTTATCCATCATGCAGCTATCCCAGTAAACACCTTCATTTTTGCACGTTCTTGCTAAGCGTTCAGAAACCCCTTGGTGTTTCTCTGAGTTTATTTAAACCAAATTTAAGCAAAATTTAGTGGCGACTCATGTCCCACATCTTATCACCTTTAGTAACTGTGTAAAAAGGTTTTCTTATGAGCCCTGTATTTCCAAGAGAATAACTGGTGCTAATGAACTCCTGATGTCATCTACCATAAAACTTTAATAACAGCTTAAGTCATGGTTTGGTTGAGTCCAAGTGTTTTTGAGTGCAAAAGAAATTGGTTTACTTAAACGTCTTTTAGTGTTTCTTGAAACTCCTCAGATGTTTCCCTTAGTTGGAACCATTCTCCACAGAAGGTCATTTTGGGCATGTGGAATGGTAGAGCTGCTAAACTCATGAAATGGTTCCATACCCTAAAGGATCTTATCAGAAATAAACACGGACAGGCTTGAGGTGGTGAAGAGGTTAGAGAAGGGGTGTAGTGATAGAAAACATGTTTCGCCTATAGCAGGTTCCAAGCTGAAGTGAGGCTGTGAAGGTGTCTTGTCTCTTAGAATCATAGAATGAGTGAAGAGAACACAAGGGCCATTAGTCTGTGCAGAAATACACAATCAAAACACTTCCAACTGATGGCCACCAAGCCTATGTTTAAAAACCTCCAAAGAAGGAGGCTCCATCTCATTCCAAGGCAGTGTGTTCCACTGTTGAAGATTGGAGGTTCTTCCTAATGTTACGATGGATTCTCTTCTCCTGTAGTTTGAATCTATTGCTCTGTGTTCTAGTCTCTGGATCAGCAGAAAACAAACTTGCTCCTACCTCCATATGATATCCTTTCAAATATTTAAATGTGAGTATTTTCCGCAGACCAAACATATCCAGTTCCCTAAGCCGCTCCTCATAGAACATGGTTTCCAGACCTTTCATTTTTTTTTTTTTTGTTCCTCTCCTCTGGACACACTTCGGCTTGTCAACATCCTTCTTTTATTGTGGATCCCAGAAAAAGGACACAGTGGGCCCGTACAGACAGGCCAAAATAAAGCTGCTTCGGGTCACTTTGGAGGTAACTGTTTAAATGATACATATGTCCTAAGAGGCCAGAAGCTGTGCCAAGGCTGCGCTCCAGTCCTTAGGACTGGAGTGTGGCTTTGGCATGGCTTCTGGTCTCTTAGGACGAATGCATCATTTAAGCAGCATACCTCCAAAGTGACCCAAAGCAGCTTTATTTTGGCCTTTCAGTACAGGCCCAATATTTCAGGTGAGATCTGACCAAAGAAGTACAGAGTAGCACTATTACTTCCCTCAGTCTACACACTATAGTCCTATTGAGACAACCTAAAATGCCTTTTACATTTCTAGCTGCTGCATCACACTGCTTAGTCCTCAATCCCTTACTATGTCTCCTCAGTCCCTTTCACATGTACTGTTGTCAAGCCAGGTGTCACTCATCCTATATCTGCGCATTTCATTTGTTATTCCTGAGTGTAGTACCTTACATTACTCCCTATTCAAATTTATTTTGTTAGTTTTGGTCCCACCCTTTAAACTGTTAAGATCATTTTGAATTCTGATCCTGTTCTCTGCAGTATTAGCTACTCCTTTTAATTTGGTGTCATCTGCATATTTGATAAGTGTTCTCTCTAATCCATCATCCAAGTCTTTGAGAAAGATATTGAATAGCACTGGGCCCAGGCCAGAATCCTGCGGCACCCAGCAAGTCACACCTCTCCAGAATGAGGAGGAGCCATTTTTGAGTACCTTTTTAGTTTTGTTGGTCAACCAAATCCACCTAACTACTGTATTGTCTAGCTCACATTTTACTAGCTTTTGACAAGGTTATCATGGGGGACTTTGTCAAAGGCCTTACTGAAATTAAGATGTGCTAAAATATAGCATATCTTAGGTAGCTTCCCTTCATCTACCAAGCTTGTGACTCTGTCAAAAAAAGGAGATTAGTCTGGCTTGACTTGCTTTTCGAGAAACCCTTGTTGATTTTTAGTGATCATGACATTTCTTACTAAGTACTTACAGACTGACTGTTCTAGAATCTGCTCTAGATTTTTTTCTGGCATTGATATCTGGCTGACTGGGTGATAATTATTTGCATCCTCTTTTGTCCCTTTTTTGAAGATGGGGGAAACATTTGCCCTCCAGTCTGGGACCTCCCCTTTTCTCCAGGAATGATTAAAGATTATTGCAAATGATTCTGAGATTACTTCTGTCAGTTCTTTTAATATCCTTGGATGATGTTCATCATATAAATGAGACAAAGTAGAGGCTTTCTCTTTCAATGTCTTCATCATACACTTTAATGTTATGCAAATAATTTGTTATCACTATATTTGTTTTCTTCTTTTCTGCTGTAACTCTTCTTTTGCACTCCCTTCACTGACTGTCTTCAATATGCCTCTCAGAGGCTGTTACCAGGTAGTAATCACCCAGTTTCCTAGTTTTTATTTTATAGCCTTGTTAAAGATTCTTTGCATGAAAAGAACTAGACACATCAAACCATTACCATACTCTTTGTTGGATTTAGGAGCCTCTGTTGGAAAAGTGCCACTGATACTTCTCTTCTCTTGGCTAATGTAAGACATCACTTAATTTGTCTATACAAATTGAAAGGGAATTTATCATGGTTCTTTCCTCTATGCAAATATGCATTTCCTTAGCTACACTGGCAATTTATTTCTTCAGAAAATAAAAAAGAGCCCACCTTTTCAGTTAACATTATTACGAGATATACAGGTACACTTTAAATAGTTTGGAGGTTTTTCAAAAGGGATGAGATTCAGATGTGATGATTCATGCTTTGGTTTCTTAATAAGAATTCACAGAAGTGATGTATAAAAATAACACTCCACCATATATATATATATATATATATATATATATATATGTATGTATATATACACACACACACACACACACACACACACACACATATATTACTGCTTCCTGAGAGTTGAACAAAGTCCTCCATGTGAAGTCGAAGGCTTTCAAGGCTAGCATCCATAGTTTTGTGTGCATTTTTCAGGCTATGTGGCTGTGTTCTGGAAGAGTTTATTCTTGATGTTTTGCCAGCATATGTGGCTAGTACACTTCCATGTGATTCTAGTAAATATTTATGGGTAGATTTAGATACATATCCTGAAAGTAAAGCCTCATTTACAATGGTCAGATACTCCTTTTTGACCATAGCTGTGGCATTAGCTTCACAAACCTTGTAATATGTTTTGTTGTTTAGCTGTCTATGTACCTTAGTTATATAGTCTTCTCTATCCATTATTACTACTGCCCCTCCCTTATCTGATGGTTTGATAACAATATCAACCCTGTTTTTAAGGACCTTCTTTTTCAATCCTTGTCAGGTTTTGCCACATCCATGAGACCATCCAATTGCTGCAAGTCTTGCAACACTAACTCCTGAAATACTTTAATGTTAGGGTTGTTAGTCTGTGGATTAAATGTTAATTTTGGTTTAAAAACCTTACCTTCTGCTGGGGTTCCATCACCAGTAACCTTAAAAAAAAAATCTGCTAATCTAATATTCCTAAACATGTGTGGTATTTCAACCATTGTCTTGAAAGGATCATACAAGGGTGTAGGAATAAAAGATAAATCTTTTTTGCAGGATCCCTATTTCTAAATTGGAGAATTATGATTTACTACCATTTGGTTCTGAGTGTTTTTCTCTGGCTGGACATGTGGTGGTCTGAGGGTTGGTTCCTTTTCCCATAAATCTTGCCTTGGCCTGAATTTAGAACAGACCTTGTTGGATTATATCCATTGGATCTCATATGTAATGATTCAGTATCATTGAAGTGGAAACTGCCATCAGTATTCCCATCTCCTGTAGTGTCTTCTATACTACTGTCAGATGGCAAATGAAAAGATATTGATTTGTTTCCCTTTTTTTTTTGTTTCTACCACCCAACTAATTATAGACCTTATTGTCCTCATCAACTTTGAGGTCTCTTTGGAATTTACAGAATTTTAGATTCTTCAGTTCCTCAAATTGTTTCCGTAAATCCATATCCAGTCCTGAGGCCTAGCATTAAATCTTCTGTCAGAGGAAGATAGTGAAAAACTTCCTTTGACACAACAACAAAAATGACCACAACAGCAATGGGCCGGTTTGATCTTGTCCAGATATTCATGTGTTACAGTTTTAGGTTGTTTCAAAAGTGTTTAAAGCAATGTCAATTGGGTAGTTCAAATGTGGAACATTGTTACGTGCAAAATAAACCAGTGTGAAATATTGCAATTCCACAAAACTATGAAAATTGTGAATGTTGCACAAAACTATAGTCTACTATCAATTTTTTCAAGATTTTTTGCATCAGTTAGTTCTATATTTGCTTGCTCTCTTCCTGTGCATTGCTTCAGAAAGTAAAATAAAAACTGCCTCAAATCCAGTTGCTTAGTCCCAAACAGAGTATCATAGGCCCAGTACAGACTGCCAGTTTGTGGCAGCCTGGGGCCAAAATTAGGGCTCGGGAGTGCGGAGTATTCACACGCTCCGGATCCCTAGCGCGTGGCAGCATTGCCATCATGGTGGCCTCCCATCCACAAGGGGGCTGCCATGATGATGCAAGCATGATGCAGAATCTGCACATCACGATGCTGCACTTGCATCATCGACATGTGGCAGTGAGTCCATGGCGAACTCATGGCGATGGCCATGCACACCAAGAAGAACCTGCTTTTAGTTGCACAACTAAGGAGCAAAAATGGGCGGCTCCAGCCCGCCCTTTCGGGGCAATCTGTCAAGCCCCGTAGAATCATAGAATCATGAAGATGGAAGACATCCAATCCAAACCTTGCCATTCAAGAATACACAATCAAAGAAATCCTAGCAGATGACCATCAAGCCTCTGTTTAAAAACCTTCAAAGAGGGAGACTCAGGGGATCTCCAGACTGCCCCAAAGGGAAGGCCTTGAGTTGCGCAGTTTCCCTCTGGAGGGACGCTGCAGCAGCCAAACCGTGTGGTGTCCCTCCAGACCAAAAAGAACCCAGAAAAACTCCCGAACCCTAATTTTGGCCTGAGGATGGCACTTCCCACCCCTCTGTCTCGGGCCTTAGTCACTCTCCAAGGTTCTGTATTACACTGCTAAACAGCTTTTACTAAGTAGACCCATTTAATCAATTGTTGAATGGTGAGTCAATATGTAGGTAAATCCAACTGATTCAATGGATCTATTCCAGTCAAAATTAGAGCCTTTCGGCTACTAGTCTTAACGTCTCTGGAAAAAATTACAGAAAGTTCATAGAAAAGCAGAACAGTCTTTATGGTGTTCTTTTGTTGGATGTGAGAATTCTTGTTGATGCTGTTGAAATCTTGTCAGACTGTCTCAGTTTGTCAAAAGAGTTTGTTTCACTAAGAATAAGAAAGGTTGCAAATATTCTTCACAGCCCTTTTGGAACGTAACAGTGCTTCACTGCCAGAATGATATTATACAATTTTGAAATCTTGTCATGAAGGGAACCATCACAGAGAATCTGAAGGTCCCTTGGTTTTAGTTCCAGCAGATCCTGTTTATTTTTACTTACACCACTTTAACGGACGTGGTTCCATCCTACAGAATCCTGGGATTTCTACTCATAAAACTACAAATCTCAGGTTTCCATAAACTGGAGCTACAGCACTTAAACTGGTGTCAAAGTGTATTCTTTCTACAGTGTAGATGCATCCCGAGTCAGAATCAAGATTTGAATCCAGCTGCCTCTAGATCACATTCAGTGCTCTTTTCATCAATCTTTCCACAGAGTATCTGCATTCATTAGTGGCATTTTTAGTATAGAGGTTTTCCAGTCAATTGTCTTTGTCCCTAGGATTTATCACACAGCAATTTAGTTAAGGAAGCTTAAAAGTAAAGCAACCATTTTAAAAAAAAAATCTGGCAGAATATCAAATGTCTTATTAAAATATTGCTTATCAGTGTAATAAGTGATTATCACATTTACATCAATGGCATTAGTAGAATTAATTATGTATATCAACTAGGAAGTGAATGAAATGATACCATTTTGCTTGTGGGAGGGATGCCTTGAGGAAGGCTGCCAAAGGCAAGGTATCCCCTGCTCACAGACATCCCATGCGCAATTGTGTCTGTTCTTTTGGTAACATCCCTTACATTGTGCCAGCAGGTAGCTGAAATGATGCCCACGAGTCATATTTAAGTAATTTAATAGATTTTTTGTCTTCTAATGATGATTTAAAGTATTTAATTTATATAAAGTATTTCTGTCTCACCTTCTAGCACACAAGGGCTCCCAAGTTCTGGGGGAAAGAAGTAAAAATAAATATGTGAAGTCGAAGGCTTTCATGGCCGGCATCCATAGTTTTTTGTGGGTATTTTTGGGCTATGTGGCCATGTTCTAGAAGACTACATTCCTGACATTTTGCCAGCATCTGTGGCTGGCATCTTCCCAGAATGCAGTCTCTGAAGATGCCAGTGACAGATGCTGATGAAACATCAGGAATAAACTTTTCTAGAACGTGGCCACATAGCCTGAAAACTCCACAGAAAACTAAAACTAAAAATCCTTTAAAAAATGAGAAGAAATATGCCAACTTAATTTTGGCAGTCAGGTATTATCTATCAGTTGATCCATTCCTGTTCCACATCACTTCTTGCCTCCCCCTGGTAAGAGGTAGAGAAAGTACAATGACATGATAACTAGGTGCTGAGTTTCTCTAAATGTATTTGGGACAAGAGGATTTGGCAGATGCAGATTTTAATCCTCAATAAGCCTTGGGATTCGTGGATTACATTTGGGCCATACATTCCATCACAGAATAAGATCCTACATGAAGTAGGAGTGATACTTTGTCCATGGAGTCTTGTGTTGTCACTACCTGTTAACTGTCACATCCCAAGAAGGAGTACTATGGCGGCAGTTTACTAACATGAAGGGGAGGGAAAGGGAAAGAAAGGAAAGGTGGAAGATACAGCTGGTCTGGCCTCAGAGGGAGAAATACATGAGAGTGTGCTCCCAGATGGAGTGTACACTTCTTTGCCTTCCCTTGGAATGAAGGTCTGCCATTTCTTCTTCCTCTGAATTCTCTCATCCCTTCGTTTACCTTCAGAACAGGAAAGAGTAGCATAGCTCAACATTTTTGGATCAGAAGGGGTTGAATGGGCAACAACAGGCAACAAAACAAAGATGTCCAGGGTGGGGGAGAATCAAAATGTGTGTGTGTGTGTGTGTGTGTGTGTGTGTGTAATCTCATTTTTTTTCTGAAAGAAATGAAAAATATGCACACTTTTTTTTCATCCTGGGGAATTTTTTTTTAAAATTTCTTTCCATTGTTTCCTCGGTTTTCACATCTTTATAAGAGAATACCCCCATTCCTCATTACAAAAAGAATGATACTCAGCCACCCATACATATGTGTAAACCACTAAGAGGACTCTGCTCTCACTGTGACAATGATTGTCATGAGGATAAAGGAAGAGAGAGCTATGTGCACTCCTTTGAGCTAGGAGGTGGCTAGATAATGTGTTCCAGGATTTTAACTATCATCATGCCTCCAAATTAATCTGCTGATAGCCAATAGCAGCATCAGATTAATACTTCTCTAGGTGCCATATTGAGAGGCAGCTGGAGACACTGTGAGGCTGTGGTAGGCAGAATGTGGTGATATTGGAAGGTTTGAATGTTCTCTTGAGGTCTGTTCTAAAATTATAACTCTAAAAAGTTTTGCATGCCAGTTCAAGCCACAGACTTTCTATTATTTACTACATCCTTCTTCCACCTGGTTCCTTCCAGATATTTTGGACTACAAACTCCTTTAGCCTTGACTAGTTGTGTTGTCTGGCGCTAACAAGAGTTGTAGTTCAAAACTTCAGATTGAGAAAAAGTGCTTTACCTTTTTATCTGCTGCTTGGCATGCTTTAGAGGTCATTTCTCAATTGTTAAATTCCTTTTTTATGGATGGGTGGTGAAAGCTGGACAGTGAAGGAAGTAGATAGGAAGAAAATCATCTCATTTGTGATGAGGTGATGGAGAAGAATTCTATAGACTTCTAGAAAGAGAAATGAATGGGTACTAGAGCAAATCAAGCCTGAACATCCCTCGAAGCCAAAATGTTATTATTATTATTATTATTATTATTATTATTATTATTATTAACCTTTATTTATGAAGCGCTGTAAATTTACACAGCGCTGTACATACAATCTTATTAGTTAGACGGTTCCCTGCCCTCAGGCTTACAATCTAAAAAGACATGACACAGAAGGAGAAGGGGGTGGTGACGGGAAAGGGTAAGAGGTCCAGCAGTTCCTCTCAACCTCCGAGGCCTGGACCAAGGCAGATGGACTGAAGGGAGGGCTTGGCTTCAAAATGATTAAAATGAGTCTGTTGTACTTTGACCAAGAAGTCATGCCTCACTAGGAAAAAATAACAATGCTTTGTAAGGTGGATGGAAGTAGAAAAAGAGAAAGACCACATTCCAGATGGATAGACTGAATGAGAAATGCCATGGCCTTGAGTCTGCAAGACCTTGAAAAGAGAATTCTCTGGGGCAGGAAGACAATAGGTGTATCAAACACTTTGAATATTTCTTTTATAATAGTTTTTCACAGGATCTCTCTCATGCATATTTCCCTCCCTCCCCAAAGATGTGCAATTGTCCTCCTCATGTAAATGAATACCAGTTACACATTAGCTACATTCCTGTTTCATGATCAATGTTTTTTAGCTGGCTGTCTAGAAAAACTGGCCATTATCATGAGACTTGAGAATGTAACCAGTGCTATAATTCAACTGCTAGGGGAGCCGGGGAGTACATGCTACATCAGGAATAAAATATAAGTTTATAGATGGTTTATCCTCAGGCTGTTAAAAAAACATAGAAAACGGATTAGGTGCCTCAGTTAGTTCCAGAAGCCTGGGGAAACCTCATGACCGATTCATCATCTTGTCCTGCTAGCATTACTGCTTAAGACAGTGATCTTCTCATTCCATGTTAGAACACTTGGTATTCTCCTGCCCCAGAGATAACATCCCTTATTTTCTCTTAGCTGGATTTTCTGGTTGGTTTTTTTGGGGGCAAACTCTGAAACATCATTTAAATGCTAAGATTATCCTTAAAATCTCTCTAGGGTTCAATAATCTTTAATACTACTTGTTCTATAAAAAGTAGGCTCAGTGCTTCCCTTACTATTCCATCAACAATACATATGTAATGGTAATGAGGCAGAGAGGAAAATGTATTGTATATAATAAAATTTTATTAAAATATGGTTTGCTATAGTTCCATGGTGGTTTCAAGTCATTCCTGATTTATGGCCACTCTAAGGGGAACCTATGCAAGGGTTTTCTTGGCAAGATTTGTTCCAATTGATTTATTTGCAGGAGGTTTGGCATTGCCTTCCTCTGAGGCTGAGAGTGTGTGACTTGCCCAAGGTTACCTAGTGGCTAACTGCAGATTTGAGCCCTGGTCTCCTGGAGTCATAGACCAAAGCTCAATTTATACCATGCAGATTCTCTAAATAGCTCTTTAATATGTCTGCTCTCCAAGGGACATAGCCAGAATTCTGGGAAGGGGGGGGGTCCAGACTAAGTGCCACCATTATAATGGGGCTTGGGTGCAGCAGTGCAGCAGCACGCACCATTCATTGTATCTAACGGAAGGGGCGGTCTGGACCCCATGGACACCCCCCTAGGCTATGTCCCTGGCTCTGGCTTATATAGACATGTTTTGGATGAGGGAACAGGGGAGAAACTTCTCAGTGGCTTCTCCAAAGCTGTGGATCTCTCTTCCACAGGAGGTTCAGTTTCCCCCCTCTTTGTATACATTTGTGATGAGGTGTTACAGTAGTTCTGTCTGCAGAAGTCAAGCTGATAATTTCATTTTGGTTGCTGAATAAATGTTTTGTTGTTATCTTAGAGAAGACTGGTTTACTGCTTGGAAAGGACTGGGTAGCACCTGCCACAAGTCTTGCTTTGTGGCAGAATCAGAGGGAGAGACACACAGATAGTGGATGAGATCCTACACCAGTGTAGTGAATTGTAAAATTCTGCCAGGTTGAATTAAGTTTCCTCCTCCTCTCCCCACATACTTGATCTTTCTGTTTTCTGGCTGCCCCAACTCCACATCGAGTCAATGCCCAAGGAAGCATAGGATCAGGCAGTTAGTCAGCTGGCCCCATTTCTGCAGCCAGCTACAGGATGAAGGTGTCAATCACCTGGATCTCTGGGGACCAATGGGACTTCTGGAAGAGCCAAGAGAGTGTGTTCCCAGGTTCTCCCCAGCCATTGAATGGGAGTAAGAAGTGGCACAGAGTTAAAAAAAATGGGTAGGTAAATATAAGAGGACATCATAGCAGGTGGAAATGCTGAATTCCTCCATCTGCCCAGCTCAAGAAATACATATGTATCCTATTAGTGACATAGTATGTCACCAACAGGATGCCATCCATAGTGTTTCATAAAACTCAACACATTTTCCCTGAAGCTTTCCATCAAAGGAAAATGTAAAGAAGGTGAAAGACACAATGTTTAATTATTTAAAGATATAGCCATGTTTGTCTGTAAAATCAGTATGTAAAGAGATCTTGTAACACCTTTGAGACTAACTGAAAGAAAGAAATTGGCAGCATGAGCTTTTGTGAACTTAAGCTTACTTCTTAAACTTGCATCTGAGGAAGTAGGCTTAAGTCTACAAAAGCTCATGCTGTCAATTGTTATCTTTCAGTTAGTGTCAAAGGTGCTACATATTCCCTTTACATAATGTTTAGTTATGTGACTGACAACTCTGTCTTTTAACTGAGGAATACTGTACTAGAACTTGATTTCTTACTTCTAGGACTAGTGCTTTTGGGACAATTGCAGACAGAACCTATGAGAGGCCACTTTTTGTGACAGGGCGCTAGAGAGAACAGTGGTGCCCATACCTTCCAGGGAAGGCTTTGTTTAATAGAGATGCAATTCTTCAGTATCTCTCTCTCTCTCTGGAAGCAAAAAATAATTTTAGCATTTTTTCCCCTCTGTGAGAAAGCCACAGGGTTTTTGAAAACCACACAGTTTTTGAAGTCTATGTGCACCTGTTTGTTTTGCTCAGGAAATGCCTGGGCACATTTGCACAGAATAAATGCTGAACTGCAATACTGCTCATTGGTCCAGGATTCTTTTCATCAGGATTTCTTGTCTTTAAAGAAATAACTAGGAAATGTCTGTACAGTGCTTCCTAATACAGTGCCTGACTACTGATGATGCCAACTGCCCCAAACTGTGGGATTGGCCAACTGTCCAATCCAACAAGCTCAGTCAAGGTGTCCCATCATTTTACTCTCTGGCTTCCAGAATGTGGAAGATAGGATACTGACTTTCTATTAAACACAGTATCAAAAAGGAATAGGTGTGGGGTATGCACAAGTTTCTGGTAACTGGGAAGATAACTTGGTAGTCATAGCGTTAGCAATAATCTGCCTTCCATCTGATGAAAGCTGTTGTTGTTGTTGCTGCTGCTGCTGTTGTGTGCCTTCAAGACGTATAAAGATAATGAGGCAAACATATCATGGATTATATTTTTATTATTTTGGCAAGATATTTCCAGAGCAGTTTGCCTTTGCCTTCTGTTGAGAATGAGAGAGTGTAACTTGCCCAAGGCTATCCAGTAGGTTTTCATGGACGATTGGAGTTTGAACTCCGGTCTCCCTGTGTCCTAGTCCAACTCTCAAACCACTATATCATGCTGTCTGATGACTGCTCTCTTATGGGACAGTGAATGTGGATGCAAAGCAAGAAAATCAACTCATTTGACCCTGATGAGAAGAATCCTGAACTGACAATAATCTTTACAGTTGCAGACTTAAGCTATACAAACCCTATGGAATCCTGGCATTTGTATTTTTACAAGGTCTTTAGCTTTCTTTGCCAAAGAGTGCTGGTGGCTCACAAAATTACTAATCCCAGGATTTTGTAGGACTGAGCCATGGCAGTTAAGGTGGTGTCAAAAGGCATTATTTCTACTGTGTAGTTGCATTATTAGATTTGAGTTTTGTCCACCAAAAGAGGGTTTCCTCTCAAAAAAAACTCTGGGTTTGAGAACAGAAAGCTGGACAAGATTGGCCTTGTATCTGAACCAGAACAGTTCTCTAATGTTCTTAGATTCAGAAATTCACAAAGATTTTGAGAAATTATGAAAGTAAGTTCATTCCAGTGGGGAGGGGGGTGTTTGGTCTTGTAGACGTCTGAAGACTTGTAGCCTCCTGTTTCCATTTTTTAAATAACATCTGAGTCCTGTTTTTAAGTTTCACCTCTGGGTTTTTCACAGCTTAGTACGTAACAAACAAGGCAATGAAGAATTGCTCTCCTCTTCCATCAATTAAAATTAACTTTAAAGCCACCCTATTTAAAGCTGTCATTACATTACAAATTACCTCTGTAACTCAGATTAATGAGAATGCAAAGCACCTTTGAATTAAGATGCTTTTGATTTTATAATGCATTTGATTTTAAATATGGGACCTGGTGTTTATAGTAGGGGTGCATTTGCGGAGAATGTCAATTTAGAATCAGTGCCAGGAATTGAAAGCTCACCTCTGATTGTAACTATTGAAATCTGGTGTCTAAAGTATTTAAAATGCCATTAATAACCGTATCAACTGCTACTCAGCCCTTCTTAGCTATCGATAATCACTGGAACTTCTTGGAAACAAGCAGGAAGGTTACATAGGCATGCTGCCTAAATTCCTATGTTGTTGTTGGGTACTTCAAGTCATTTCCAAGTTATGGTGACTCTTAGGTAAACCTATCATGGGGTTTTCTTGGCAAGATGTGTTCAGAGGAGGATTGTTATTGCCTTTGTTTGAGGCTGAGAGTGTGTGACTTGCCTCAGAACAGCCAATGAATTTCCTTGGTCAAGTAGGGATTCAAACTCTGGTCTCCAGAATACTAGTCTGGCACTCAACCCACTACACCACTGTGGCTCCACTACACCAGGCTAGTTTAAATTCCTATGTAGTATGTAGTCTGTCTTCCAGAGAGAATTAACAAGCAAAATTGCTATTTCCAACAAGATTTTGTTGGAATGCAATTGCCAGTAAGCACCCCTAGCCAGCACAACCTATAGGCATGCTATTTACACCAGTTCCTCCCTGCCCTCATGTTGCCCTGTCCGCACAACACAAGGCCAAAACCCTGATTCTACTGTTGACAGCCTTCAGAAGGGAAAGTCAGTTCTGCATCAAATCTTGGTCATTCCTGCTTTAAACCACACCTTAAAACTCACTGTTTAGCTCTGGATTTTCTAGGATTTCCAATCCAGAGCACTCTGCAGCAACACCAGGCAACTGTTGACATAGCATCCCACTGTGCTACCTGGTGCCACTGCTGCTAGTACAGGTCACTGCTAGGCATCTTCCTGCCAAGAGTATTGTAGTCAGTATAGATCCACCCTATAATGAGGAATTCTGCAAGTTGCAGTCCAATACAGTCACAAAGGTTAGAATCATAGAGTTGGACGAGACCACAAGGGCCATCCAGTCCAACCGCATTCTGCCATGCAGGAAATCTCAATCAAAGCATCCCCCACAAATGACCATCCAGCCTCTGTTTAAAGACCTCCAAGGAAGGAGACTCCACTACACTTTGAGGGAGTTTGTTCCACTGCCGAACAGCCCTTACTGTCAGGAGTTTCCTCCTAATGTTGAAGTGGAAACTCTTTTCCTGTAGCTTTCATCTATTGCTCTGGGTTGCATGACTCTCCTACCTCTCTTAGACAGAATCACATGTAAGCATGTAATACTTTCCTAATATTTTCCTTTTATAAAGCAGTTAAGAATGTTAGCAATTTTCTAACCATCATTTTAAAAAGTCTTTGAAAGCTGCATTCAATGGTGTTTTCAGTGGGGAAAAGATCCCATGTGAATTTTGAATAGAATAAATTCTGAATTGTGAAAATTGTCATCAGTCCAGGGTACTTCTTGTCAGTGTTTCTCAACACTTCAGAAAAAGATATCTTTTAGCCATTTTTTGTAAATTTACTGAAAATGTGTCCTTACACTTTGCCATTCCTCTAGACAACATTTGTTCAAACTCTCTTGTATGTCATAGGATCACATGTTTTGGGTGGGCATTATTTGATTTTATTATTTCTAGTATTATTGTACACTACGTTGGGATTTGGAGACATGTGAAGGACTACAGAATTGCTGCAGTAATAGTAGTACTATTAGTATGAGATGTGGAAAATCCTCCTCCTCCTCAGATATGGGAAGAATGAATTGCTATGCTATACCAGCATTCAGTGGTCCTTTCTCTATGAGGCTGCTCCTACAGAGGAGAAAAGAAAATTTGCTTTAGACATCTGCTGCTTTCAAAAAGCAACAGAGATTCCCTTTCTTATGTACATTCACCTGCCCTCCCCCTGCTTTTTAAGCAAAAGTTGTCAATATTTGATGTTTTTCTCCCTCAGGTGGATGGTGATGTAACTGGTTCATCATTTGAACAGAAGAAAAATATCTCATGCAAGCTGTATGTTTTTTGAAGATTTTCCATAGCTTTTGTTAATCCCTATCCTGTACCTTGCGACTACCCCTCCGGGCAATTATGCAGCATAGATGAGAGCATTCAAATGCCATCTTTACAGATTGCCATGTGGACAGGTTCCAGAAGGATTTGTATATATGTAAAGGAAAAATTTCCCATCTGGAATGATCAAACTAACCATCTGGCTCTGGTTAACAAATGTGGTTGATAAATGCTCTGCTAGATGAGGTTTAGCATGCATCCAAATAACCATTCAAGCTGTAGCTGTGGAGCACAGATACACCGATACCTGTGCCATTTCCTCCAGCCGTATGCATAAATAGAAGTAACTTGAAGCCCTTTCACAGTACTCATATATATATATATATATATATATATATTCCATTTTAACTGCCATGGAAACATCCTATGAGATCCTGAAGTTTGTAGTTTGGTGAGTCATTAGAGTTCTCTGGCTGATAATTGTCAATACCCATCCCTAAACTGCTAATTGCAGGATTCCATAGGCTGTTGCCATAGCAGTTTAAATGGAATCATAGTGCTATAATAATATAACATGATGACTTTTCTGATGAGTCAGTCAGATTATTGTCCTCAAAGGCATATGCCATAATACATTTCTTAGGAGGCATCTGAATTATACAACTGTATCAGTTTAATACCACGTTACCTGTCATGGCTCCATCTTACAGAATCTTGGGGTTTGCAGTTTGGGAGGGGACATTTGGTATTCTCCCTCTAGTACACCACTCTGAACTACAACAGTAAAAGTCTTTAATAGAGAATTACAAGGATCTTCCCCAACTACAGTTCACAAGATTTCATAGGAAAGAGCCACGGCAGTGGTATTGAACTGGTATGATGGTGTGGTATGAATACACGTAGGGAGCCAGTGTGGCATAGTTGTTTGAGTGTAGGAATACAACTCTGGACACCAGAGTTTCACTTGGACATGAAACTGGATTACCATGGTCAAGTCAAACTCTCTTAGCCTCAGGGGAAGGGAATGGTAAACCTCCTTTGAACCAATCTTGCCAAGAAAACATTATGATAAGATTTGTCTCAGGGTTGCTATAAGTCAGATAAGACTTGAAGGCACACAAGAGCAATAATGGATACAGATCCTCTCCAAAGCTGGTTAGGTTCCAGGTATCTGAGATAGTGGCACCAATAGTGGCAAATATAGCAGTGGTTCTCCTCTCACTTGGACAAGTAGGACAGCTTGGGCTTCTACTGTTGTTGTAGCTCCATAGACTTTGCTGTCATTTCTCTGCTCCAGGCTGATGAATCCGGGGAAGATGAAGGAGGGGGTGAAGACACCATTTTATGTACTGCTTCAGGTATCAACATGACTAGTGCTTTATCAGTGCTTTAGAAAGGGATTTGCAGAACACCAAACAGATCATCCACCAGTTTAAAGAGACTAATTATTTTTGGATTCATGCAATAGAGCGATTAGGGACCCTATTTCTTTTGCACCTACATTTTTGATTGTGATCTGAGAAATGGCAGGTTAGGAGGAGATTAACAGAACATGAACACAGTGTACCATTTGAGAACACGTTTTTGTGTGTGACAAGGGCAGAAATGGGTTCAATCAACTGTCACTTAAGTGGGAAGCATTATTATATACTAGCAAGAAATGCACCAGATGGTGGGTGCACATATGGAATGTGGCCATAAAAATGTTCTGTAGCTGAGTGGGTGGAGAGCTTGCTTTGCAGCACCTTCTTGCTCTTGAAAAAATACTGTCTAACAAGTGAATATTTGGGATCTATGTCTTTGCTTTTTTTTCTTGGAAAATAGTTCTCAAATCAAACATCCTCTTTATATCCATCCACTCATTTGTCCTAAGAACCAGAGGTGATATTACACTGCCTGATCTGCAGAAGATCCAGAAGAAAACATTGCCTTTTTGTGTCCAGCTGCAGAAATACAGCCAGACAGTGCCTGAGCACCTCTGCCTTTCCCTGAACCTTGAACAACTGTGAAGATTCAGTCATCAGCTAACACTTTGGCTGTGTACAACTACCATGATGGGGGAAGGACATACAGGTCTGGTGGGTAAAACTTACGCTAATGTATGTTTGTGGCCCTCATATATTTCTGCACAGTCAATACCTGCTGAAATTTGAGTATTATAGAAAACCTTGTGCTTCCACACAATGGGAGCAATATCATTGGGATTCTCCATTCTCGGTCTTCAAGGACAACGTATGTGAAGATTTACATTCCTCCCAAATGTGATAGTAGGTGCAGAAACTAAAAGGTGTGTGTATGTGTGTATGTGTATACACACACACACACACACAGAGAGAGAGAGAGAGAGAGAGAGAGAGAGAGAGAGAGAGAGAGACTGCTGAACAAAGCATTATCCTTGCATCCCCTTCTCCCACTTGTTATGAGAACAATGGGGTTTTAGAAAGTAAGGGGCTTCCAGTATGCCTCTTTTCCCATTTGCTCAATCATTAGATATAAAGCATGGGCATCAATATGTCTATGCTTCTGCAAAACCAGACCATGTGATCATAAAAATGGCAAGGTATGTCTATGTCTATGTCAATACTCCTCCTTCTCCCCCTGTCTCTAGTCTTTCTTTCTCAAGATGGTGAGTACTGGCTCTTTGGAAGACTGTCTCTACTTAAACCCTTCCTCTAGTTAGCCTGAGATAGGCAATCTAATCTAATCTAATCTAATCTATCTAGTTATCAAGCAATCTATCTATGTAAAGGTATTTCCCATTGACAAGGTTGTCAAGTTGTGTCTGAACATAGGGGGCAGTGCTCATCTCTGTTATTAAGCTGAAGAGCCAGTGTTGTCAGAGACTACTCTGTGTTCATGGGGCCAGCATGATTGCATAGAACGCTGTTTACCTTCCCACTGGAGTGGTACCTATTTATCTACTTACATTTGCATGCTACACACACACACACACACACACACACACACACTATACAATTTAAAGTTTTTCTAGTTAAGTAATTTGCATACTACCTGTATGTAGAGAGATCTTATAGCACCTTTGAGACTACCTGAAAGAAAGAAATTGGCAGCATGAGCTTTCGTAGACTTCAGTCTACTTCCTCAGATGCTTTTGCATACTATCTGTTTGTTTTATTGTCCTGAAGAGAAATGCAAGAGAGTCAGAGCTTTCACTTGCATTCTCTACTGAGGGTAATTGATTCTTAATTGAACCGGTCTTCATCTTTCCCAAAAAGGGGGCTAACATTCCAGGAATCCACTCCTAAATCCAACACTTTTTTCACTCTTACATGCAAACACATCCCCAAATGTCATGAAATGCAAAAAGAGAGAGAGAGAGAAAAGAAAAAAGAAAAAGAGAAGAAAAGAAAAGAAAAGAAAAGAAAAGAGAAGAGAAGAGGAAAAGAAGAAGAAGAAGAAGAAGTCTTGTGGAGGCTGATCATTATCCAAACAGTTTCTCAGTAAGGATAAGAAGGTTTTCCAGTATTCTGTATTGTACTACAGTATTACAGTATTCTGTCTGTAGTGGTTACAGCAATGAGTAGATAGCTATATGATTGACACAAGGCCCAGCAGATCAGCACTTTATGCAGGCTTGATCTCAAAAGAGAATTTGTCACTGAGACCAGTAGTTTTGAAGATGAGGTCCTTCACTCAGCAGACTAAGCATCAAGACCACCCAGTGCAAGAAAGTTTTCATCATTCTGCATGCAAAAATTTGTATCTATGTATGTATTTCTCAGTACAGTATATGTTTCATTTATGAACTGTCCTCACATCAAAAAGAATCAAGGTCTCTCTCTCTCTCTTTCTCTCTCTCTCTCTCTCAAAATAAATAAATAAATAAATAAATAAATAAATAAATAAATAAAATGGACCCTTGTTATACGCTGGGGTTTGGTTCCAAGATCCCCCGTGGATAACAAAATCCATTTATGCTCAGGTCCCATTAAATATAATGGCATAGCAAAATGGTGTCCCTTATAAAAAATGGAAAATCAAGGTTTAGTATTTGAAATTTATACTTTTTTTAAACATTTTCAAACCGTGGATGCTTGAATCAGTGTATAAAAATCTGTGTATAAGAAAGACCAACTGTAAAACTTTCCCACTTCCTGAATGGGTTAGTGAATTCTGTGTTTGTGTAACAACTTATTTTTTTAAATCATTTTTATTAAATCTAAACAGCCACAAACCAATTGTATACATATATCTAAAACAAGTATAAACAAAACAAACTTAACTAAGGCCTGGTACATACTGCCCTGAAAGGGAGGGCTGGAGGCATCTGGGTTTCCTGCAGAGGGACTCCGCAGCAGCCAAAATGAGCTCCATCCTTCAGCCCCCCCAAAAACTGGGTTCTTCTTGAGATGCCACAAACATGTCACAAGTGTGCCATTGGTGCACTCATGACATAAGTGATGTGCAATAATGTCTATACGCTGCACATCGCTTACATCACTATGGTGGCCCCTGTATGGATGGAAGGCCACCATTACGCCACCGCCATGACGTCCTAGAGTTAGGGATTGTGTGGTTGGTGTGTGGTCCCTAATCCTAGAATTGCCTCCAGGACGCCGCTGCTTGGCGGTATGTACTGGGCCTAAATGACTAAACGAAAACAAACGTACACTACTGACTTCTCCTACTCACAACTGAAACTCCACTGTTTGTTAATTAATTTAGACACTATTTTATTACTGTTTGTGAATTATGTACAGTGGTACCCCGGGATACGAAATACCCACGTTACGAAATTTCCGGGTTACGAAAAAAATCCATTGAAAATAATTGTTCCGGGTTACGAAGGTTATTTCGGGTTACGAAAAATTTTTTGGTGCTTTTCGGCGCTTTTTCGCACGAAATCGCGGCTTTTCCCCATTAGCGCCTATGGCATTTCGGCTTGCAAATGCTTTTCGGGTTACGAAAGCGGCGGTGGAACGAATTAATTTCGTAACCCGAGGCACCACTGTATTGTAGTTGGAGGGAAGGATAATGGTTTTTTAAAAATGAATTGCTGTATTTTATTTTATCTTATTTTATTGCTGTATTTTACTGTTTTATTGTCATTTTTTATTATATTGTATGCCACCTCGATCCTCCGGGAGAGGTGGGGTAAGAATAAAATTTCTATTCTGTTCTATTGTACTATTACTATACTTCCTTATATATGAAAATATATTTATACGTCTACAACATAGAAACTCTGTTACAAAACCCAAAACTGATTCATATCCCTAATCAAACAATATTTCCCAATATTTCTCAAAATTATTCTCTTTAATCAACATTGTCAGTTTGTCCATTTCATCAGGTTCAGTCATATTCATCAGCCAATCTTTTTGTGTCGAGGTATCTACGTCCTTCTACCTCTAAGCAAATATTACTCTTGCTGCCATTATCATATATGTTATAATCTTTCCATATTTCTTCTCAATTTTATCAGTCAGCATTTGAACCAAAAAGTCTCTGGTTTCACCTGTATCTTGACTTGAAAAATGTGTTCCAATGACAGAAGACAACTGGGATCTATTTATAAAATATTGGAGAAAGAAACACATTATTTTTTTAGTTTAATTGGTATAGAAGATGGTAGAAGAAGAATCCCACACTTTTATTTGGGGGAAAAAGCTAGATAAAATATTTAGGCTAAAAAAATGGAGAGAGGTAAGAGAATATTTAGGCAAGGCAGATACGTTAAGAAAAGAATAGAGGGATATCAAATCAAAGAGATTGTTTAGCATATGTGTATATAAGGGAATAAAGAAAGAAAAATTATGTGTAATCTATTATGATGTTTCCAAATTAAAGGTAACAAGAGCATTAAAAAATCCAATTACATCAGGAGGAAGTTATAAAAGTAGATAGATGTGTTTTTATGAGTTAGGATTATTTGTCTCTTTATCTTGTTATGTCTGTTTTTTAGGTCAGTGTTTTTGTTTGCTTCTGTATTTGTTTTGTATTGTTTACACTTTTGTATTTTTAAAAGCATTTTTTTCCAAAAATTAAAAAAGCAACTGAAAAATAATGGATTAGTAACACATCAGTCTTCAAATTAGGAATAATGGGGAACATGAGTAAGTTACTAAAAGGTAACAAGCAGTAATAAATTAGTTTTAAAAAATAGGGAGGGAGTGTTCCAACATTAAATTAATTTGAGTCCAATATCTCTATGCTTTATCCCACCACATATGGAAGAAAGACCCTATCATATATTTCCATTTCCATCATTTGTTTGAACTGTTCTTAAACATTTTCAATAACCTGTCCGGTGTCAAATATCATCTGCACGTTATTTTATAAAAATTCTCTCTTAAATCATAACTCAATGTAAATTTCAATTTTGTAATTATGTAAGGAGAAGAGTTTGCTTTTAGACTATCCACATTTGAAGCAATCCAGAGGAAGCAGTTGAAATGATGCATTGGTTCTTAAAGCAACAAATTCGGAGCTTCAGAGCTTCCTTTTTTGAGATTCTTCCTCCTAGAGTCTCTCAGCAAGTTTGGTTATGCTGGTCCACCTTGTTGGGGAGGGCTGGATTCTGGAGGTTTGTCATCCCACTCTCAGTCTCTGCAAATTATGACACCTGATTCCCTGTCCTTATTCACATAATATTCCACCCTCTCTTCTACTTGTACTTTATGAAATATTCATAAATTCATAGGCATTAATTAAATATAGCCAAAAGGTATGATGATGATCATCATCTGCTCTAGTCTTCCCACTTAATGTGGCAATTGAATTTTGAAAAATGACCCTTTAATCAGGGCTACCAATCTCAGTGTGAACTGTGACACATTGCTTTGTGAAAGACATTCTGGCAAGTTTAAAAAATTTAAAGGGAAAGGGAAATTGCTACCTCTCATGGCAATCCATCCCAATGACTGACTATACTCAGGGCCTGAACAGATAGGCCAAAATAAAGCTGCTTCAGGTCACTTTAAACAATGCATACATACTAAGAGGCCGGAAGCCATGCCAAAGCCATGCTCCAGTCCTAAGGACTGGAGAGCACCTTTGGTGCAGCTTCGAGGCTCTTAAGTTATGTGTCACATAAACAACATGCCTCCAAAGTGACCCAAAACAGCTTTATTTTGGCCTGTCTGTTCAGGCCCTCAGGCCCCATAATGTATCTCTTAGTTCTGGGTTGATTTCTCCCTACTCCCATCTCTACTTCTAAGTATGGAAATTTTAGACCTATAAGAAGTGATGTTAAGAGCAGTGCACTGGTTTTACTGGGGCATTTTGGGGTGGGGGGGGATGGGGAGCTCTTCCAGACAGTAACCATCTGCAGGATCTTGCAGGCTGAGGGTTTTAAAAGTGGACAATTAACCAAAGTGAATCCAAGTAAAAATGAGGTAGAAGGACAAGATGATTCTACTGCAAAAAATATTTTATTTATTTAAAAAGACAGAAAAAGATAGCAGCAGAATCCAACAGAATAGTCGATACACAATGCAAGCTGTTTCTCAAAGTAAAAGCAGCATGGAAGCTTTAAAAAAATCCCTTCTCTTAACCATTCTAAGAGGGAAGAGCTAGTCTCAAGGTACTTTAAGCCAAAACACACACATGGATTTTCTCACCATCCAACATGAAGGAAATTACTGAAGACCAGACCTCAGAGAGAGGGAAAGGTCAAAGAGAGAGCAGCAAGTCTAAGATGGATGGAAGTCAAAAAGAGATTGATTCTCTCTGTGTGTCAGTCTTTTAGCCTCTTCCTAACTTAGGGGGATAGTTTCTTAAAAGTGAAGTCGTGGGCAAAATAGGACCTAAACATGTGCATGCAAAAGGGCAGAGGTGAACATGCCCTTCAAATTCTAATAATGGTTTTTAAGTGGTCTGGATAGCATACACCAGACAAAACGACAATCAAATATAGATATTTACCCTCTTTGAAATCCAAATAGATTGACAACCTCTCTGAAGGCTGCAGAATACCTCACAGTGGCTGTATGTGTGTGCATGTTTGAGCCAGTATGACAGATCTCCATTCTGTGGCAGTAAAGAAGACAGTTAAGTGCTGAGTGCTCTCAAACAATGCAACCACTACATTGTCAGCCATGTGTGTGTGTGTGTGTGTGTGTGTGAGAGAGAGAGAGAGAGAGAGAGAGAGAGAGAGTTTGGTGTACAAGTTAAGACTTAACTTTCTGAGTTGGACAGGGTCCAGACCAGTACCCCACATGTCCATTAAGCTTTCTTAATAATTAATGAAGACATTGGCAACAGACAGGTTTCCAATCTAATGCATCAAAGTCTAATATTCGTATTTATTGAGCATAATGTGAAATAATGCAACTTGTGGTGAAATATTGCAATGTGGAGTGCTTCTGGATTCTAGTCAACTGTGTTCCCTTACCACACATCCCAAGGTGCCAGACCATCAAAATTCTATGCACAATGAGTACATTTAGCCCTCATTGGACTATGTGTTTTGAAGTCCCTTCAGGTGTTTTGTACTTCTGTAAGCTATGGTGCTGTGCTAAGCCTGTTGCTTAGGGGCATGAATGATGCCCTTTTTAAAATAAAAAATACCTTAGTTATGCACATCAGGAGAATGAGATTCCTATTAACATACAGCAGTGATCAGTTAAATATAGCCCCAGGATGAAGTAAAGGTTATATGAAGTCCTCCAGGCTATTTTGGTGGGCCTCAGGTTCATAGTGAGTATGGCTTCTTCCTCTGGGAAGTTAGATAATAGAGTCCTTCCCAGAATTATGACCAAGTGTTAAGAGCTGTCCAGTGACATAAAAAGAGGTTTATTTTGTGTTCAGTTGTTGTTTTTGTTAGCTTTGCTCTGATCAAGTGTGACTCATGGCAACCGTGTGGAGGAGACATCTCCTATCCTCTGTCACTCTGCTCAGGTCCTGCAGGCTTAGGCCCTTAGTCTCCCTGATTGTCTCTAACTATCTGGTTTGTGGCCTTCCTCTCTTTCTGCTGCTTTCCATTTTCCCTAGCATCATTGCCTTTTATAGTGAGTCTTTCCTTCTCAAGGTATGGCCAAAGTACAATAACCTCAATTTAGTCATCCTGGCTTCTGGGGAGAGTTTGGGCTGGATTTGTTCTAGGACCCATCTGTTTGTCCTTTGGACCATCAGCAGTATCCTCAGCAACTTCTCCAGCACCACATTTCAAATTAGTCAATTTACTTTCTATTTGCTTTCTTTACTTTCCAGCTCTCCCTTCTGTACATGAGGATGGGGAAAATGTCTTGGGCTATCCCCACTTTATGTCATGACCAGCCAAGAGCAGGTCTTGGAGGACAGGGAGGAGGAGGTGATTACTCCAGTGCATGGGAAAATTGAGGCTACACCAGGTGCGAATTCTGCTCTGCCAGATCCCAGCTGCGATCTCCCAGCCCCAGAGAAGGAGGCTCAGCCAGGTCCTAGTGCTGGTGGGATTCCTCCTGAGCCTCAGCAGCCTAGTGGTGACTCTGAGGAAGAGCCAAACCTGGAGGTGCCTTCCTTTAAGCAACGCAGGGCTGAGAGTGATTGTGTGTGTCGGTCCAGGAGAATTGCTGAGAGACAATTGGCAAACAAGCTTCAGCTGGCACCAAGAAGAGAGTTTCCTACTTAACCACCAGGGAGACACCAACTCAAGGCCAGAGTTTATTGCATGATCCTTTGGTGTGATTGCTGCCTGCACTGGCTCCCTGTATCTTGACTCTGGAACTAACTGGACTATTGCTACCTTCTGGCTGACCTGACCCTGGACTGGACTGACTATCGTGACCTCTGTTATCCTGACTTCGGCTTTGGTTTTTGGCTTGCTTTCTCTTTCACTCCTTGCAAAGTTTGTGGACTATTTCCCAGCTGCATAGTGATGGGTCTCTTCTGAGCACTTCAATTTCCTTTGTTTCATTCTGGCCTGTATAACCCAAATCTTCTATTTGCCTTGCCCTGTGGAAGGGAGTGCACTCTAGCCCTACAAAGCCATTAACCAACTGTGGGAATCTGAGCTAGTAGTCCTGGGATAGTTATTCAATCTTTGTGTGTGATTCCAATTCTTGAAGCCTTCAGGTGTGTAGGTACTGGGTGTAATTGCATGCCCTCCCACAACTCCACCCAATATGTAAAATGAAAATAAAAATTGCAACTACAGGATTTCACTGCCATTTTTATCCATCTCATCTTTTAGTATTTGCAGACTTGGATGGTGAGTGCTGTGGGGGGGGGGATTGTTCCCTAGACTCACCAGAATGACCTATTCCTGCTACTTAGGGTGGTTAAATAGAACTGTGAAGCCATGGTGGCTCACAGCTTCCATCTTGTGAGAGTTGCTCATGATGGCCATGAGACTTGGAGGCCCTGATCCCTCCTCCTCCTCCTCTTCTCAAACTTCTTTTATGTGTAAAATTTTGAATTTGTTTAGATAAATCTGTTCTATTTTGAACAATGTTATTTCCTTGCAAAATGTTAGTGTGAGTAGACATGAATGTGCAAATGAAGTGATGCACACTAAACTAACAAAATATTTTTATTCATGTATTTGCATCAAATGGGGAGCAATATCTGCATGTAGATGTAAAGGGAAAGGGGTCCCAAAGGTAAAAAGTTGGAGAATCACTGATTTAGGAGATTTCAAGGTTTCAGAACCTTGGATAGCTCCTTTGTGCTCCTGATGAAAACCTGGATTAATTGCCCCATTGGAATGTAAACAAATAAACACCACTCACCTCAAGTCCAGAGTTTACTTATCTTTTATTATGAACTTGGAACAGTTGGTTGTTTGACTACACCTTTGAGCTACCTCCTGTCTTAGCTTTTTTTCTTTGCCCTGAGCTCTTGAGCGGAGATTGGAAGGCTAGGTCATCTATGAGGTGCCAGCTCCTGGCCACTAGTCACATGGCCCTCAATCCCCTCTTCTCCCCATTTCTAAAATCAGGTGTAAACCTAATTAAATTATCCCCTCCACATTCTCACTGGGAAAGAATTCAGCCTGTGTGCAGAGTAGCCCAGAAACACTTTGTGGTTTCACGGAGGGAAAGAAAGCTTTATTCTAAAGTAAGAAGGATTAAATCAGGTATTTTAAGGTATAACACAGCTTGAAGGATCATTCTCCAGAAAATAGCTTAAGAAGTTGCAAAGTTGCAAGAAACAAGTTATATATAAAAACATACCTTGGAAGAGACACTAACTAGGGGAACACAACAAAAAATTCCTAATGCCTTCAATTAAAAACACCACTTAGGCAGAAGCAGATGTTCTATACTCAGATTTTTCCACGGGTAAGAAAATGGGATTCTGGTCTTTTTATTATCAGCATCTATCAGATATTCCTCATGCCAAGACTTTGTATCCAAACAAGGAAAAAACAAGGGAACAGAAGTAGTAAACATTTTTGTATCTCTGGTACTTAAAGATTCCAGATTTTTTTGCTCCTCTCTAACTCACATGAAGTTTGATTGACAAAGTCAGATCTTATTTATCCTTCACAATCCAAAGTAGTAAATTAACCTCTTTTTAACGGGATGTAGCTTCGTTCACAGATACTGGCATTATCACATCTTCAACCAAGTAACAATGACCAACTATTTTTTTGATTATGTTCTTTGAAGACCCACTACTGCAGAGAGATAATGAGGGAAGCCCATTACCTTCATGTTTTGTTTGATCCCAAAATCACAGAGCTAGTCATCAGTGAAAACTGCTGAGCCAAATGGAACCCTGATCTGTCCATGAGTTTATTCTGGTATCCCAGTATTAATATTTTTTATTTTAAAAAATTTCCTCATATACCATGTGAGACAGATATGCCTGAAGGCAAACTCCACAAAGCAAAACAAATCCAGAGCAAGAATTTGCTGAAGTGTTGTTGCCACAATTTTGCTGACTTATGAATGAAAGCAGTCCCTTCCTGAATGAACACTTGTGCCTTTATTTTGTCTGCAAGCTGGGAAATAAAATTTTCCATTTTCAAATGTGTAAAAATTATATTTTAATCTTCCAAGGATATTAACATTCACAGCCAAGAGCAATTTCAAACCCACAAAGCCAAGAACCTCCAGAACACAATCTCTCACTGGCCATTATATAAAACATGCAGACATAATGCACAATGCTGTATATTTTTCTACGCTTAAATGGTCAGTTCGGCTGCTTTCCATTTAACATTCACTGTCTTACTACTACAGGCTTGGGCAATTGGAATTTAAATACAGGAAGGAATGACGAGTCTGGGGAACAGGGGGAGAAAACAATGGGATAATTTTAAAAAACATGTAATACACTTTTGCATGAAAGTCCCACTTTTGCTTCCTAGTTCATGCATTAAGGTTTTAATATCCATGTTATTCAAGTATAAAGTAGAAGGAAGATGAACCAAATTGCTGGGCAAAGTTCCTTCAGCTTTACTCATAACTGGGAAATAGACTAATAATGAGTACAAAGTTTCAGCAGATGCCATTGCACATTACATTGTGTTTTGAGCACAAAGGAAAAGCCTTCTATGTTTTCAGTTATCAAGGACCTCGACTATGTTAACTATAAAAAGAACTGCAACAGGGAACCAATGTAACATCCAGATTCTCAGAATGGGTATTAACCCTTAGGGGAAAGTAGTAGAGTGCACCTTTATAAACCTTTCCTTGATTGAATTCAAAGATATAGCCATGTTAGTATGTAGAATCAGTATGTAAAGAGATCTTGTAGCATCTTTGAGACTAACTGAAAGTAAGATGTTGGCAGCATGAGCTTTCAAAAGGAACTGAGAACACCATGCATTACTTTTTCATCACTTCTCCTTCCCTGGTGGTTCTTTGTCCTAACCATAGAAGAAATCCTGTTTTGTGCCAGTTCAGCTGAAATGTGTGCTAGCTACCATCATTCTCCAAGACTTCCTTGTACACTTTCTGGATGGCTCTTCAATTCACCTAGTTGGGTGATGCTCAAGAGTCTACCATTGTTGCTGGTCACAGATAAAGCATAGTAGTGCCTTCAAATTGCTGTTGTACACAAGGCACATGGTGGTACTGGATACCTCCTTCCATTAAGAAAAATGACAAAAGGAGGTACATTAGTGTACTGGGAGGTTATATCAGAATATCTCATCAACAGGATTCCAGCCAACATCAATATGATGTTTTCAACTGTTCCTTATTTGTGATTTAGGATGCATGTTACTCAACCTCGAAGAAGCAATAGTATTTGAGATTGAAAGGTGGCATATTGACCTTGATGACCTTTATTTTCCTCTCCAGCTGTCATTGCTGGTTTTTCATAGAAAGGGTCTTATAATAGAGTAATGCAGCCTGTAACTAAGACTTAGTTTTTGGTTGGGTTGTACATGCAGAAGTGGGGGTAGATAAGGGGGGCTGCACTGGAGGCCCTAAAAGCCCATTTGGAACTCATAAGCTGCACTCTCCCCACTTCTTTGTTACTAACTATACCTTGAATGACAAAGAAAAGGGCATTGTCAGTGGATAGTTAGCCATATGAGAAGAAGCTTAGGGGGTTGGGTATGTTTAGCCTGGAGAAGAGAAGATCAAGAAGTGGTGTGATGGCCATGTTTAAATATTTGAAGGGATGCCACATTTAGGATAGAGCAAGCATGTTTTCCGTGGCTCCAGAGATTAGAACATGGAGCAATGGATTCAAATGATAGGAAATCAGATTCCATCTAAAACTTAGGAAGAACTTCCTAGTGGTAAGAACAATTTGAATACACTGTTTCTGAGAGTGGTAGAATCTCCTTCTTTGGAGGTTTTTAAACAGAGGCTGGATGGTTTTCTGTCAGGAGTGCTTGGATTGTGTCTTCCTGCATGGCAAGAGGTTGGACTGAATGGCCTTTCTGGTCTCTCCCGCATCTATGATTTTATGACTCTATGATGGTATGAAAATAACAGTCCAAGAGAAAACTTTTCACATATGCCAGATTATTCAGTCTGCAAAATGAGGCCTCTCCTGACATGCTCCGTAAATATCAACGTAATACTTTGCAGATCACATAATTCAAGCACAACATTTCAGTAAACATCTTAAGTGAAAGCTCCTTTTTATATCAATCATTTTCCGATTAAATGAGAGCAAATTATTCACCAGGAAAGGAGACAGATTTAAACCCTTCATTGATGGAGCTGTTGCAGAATGCCGACTCCACAGTCCTTTTCTTAGAAGTTTTTAAGATGCAAGGATTTAGTAGTCTGCCCTCTGTGAGAAACACTACCTTGCATATCTGGAAAGTGTCATTATATTGGCAGCATCAACTAGGAAACTAGAACATACCACTTCACACTCTGTGGGAAGTTTTATATGCTTGCATGATGCCTCATGAAACAAAGATCTCTCCCCTCCTGTTAAAAATGGGAACACCAGCCTGTCTAGGAAAAGGTTAGGTTGAATTATTTTAGGGGGGGCACCACTCATATCAAGGATGGAAAGAAATGAGAGTATTCTTGTATCAATGTGAAAGAGAAAAGTTAAAATGGCCCCAAGGCTAGGTGAAGGTAATTTGGGACATGTGTGAGTTATACTAGGAGTGGAGGCACAAAAATAAAGATATAAATACACAAAATAGAAAGTACAATAGACAGTGGCTTAACCATCTTCATGGATGAACCCATTTTCAGCCCTGAAACCTCTATTCCTACTGCAGCACTGCCTTTCCTAGGTGGTGGTATTATATGCTTCTATGAAGCAAGAGCCTTTGCTAATGCAAACCCTGCTGCAAGTAGAATCAGTCAGGCTTTTGCTGATCCAGCCTCCGGAGGGCAGAAAAAGGAGCCCCAAAATGCAGCTCCTTTTTGTGCCTTCTAAAAGGTGTCACAGCTGCGGCAGCGTGGCTTTATGATGCCTTTTGGCGCTGCATCATCTAGATGCAGCGCCAGGGTCGTGCCATGATGCTGTGCACCATCTAGAATGGTGCATGGCATCATGATGTGAGGGGGGAAGAGTCATGGCATCCAGCGTACGGATGCTCTGCCCACAGGCTGACACTTTGTGCCGGCCTGTACCAGGCCTAAAAGTGCCAAACAGGTATGATTGGCGACACCGGTAGAAGATCTGGTAGTGACAACAGCAGTGGCACTGTAGCTAACTGTAAGCAAAGGGATCTTTTCAGCACTCTGCATTGGGCAAACAGGCTGGTCTTAGACATTAGGAATGTGAATACACAAAAACTTGTAGCAGAACATTTCTATCTTCCTAGGCATGCCATCTCTGACTTCAGGAGAGGAGTCCTTGAACATTAGAAAACAAAACAAACAAACAACAACAGCATCAAAACAGAACATAACAAAACTATTTGGATTTCCTGCATAGCAGGGGGTTGGACTGGCCCTTGCGGTCTCTTCCAACTCTATTATTCTATGATTCTATGAAAGAGAAACAAGATCTCTTCACATACTGATATTTCAGACTAACATGGCTATGTCTCTGAATCATGGTTACTACTGTGCAAAAGAAGGAAACAGTAAACTAAATCTGAGCATCTTTTACCATGAAAACTCCAAAATAGAGGTAAATAGTCAGTCAAGAAAGCCACAGCCATGAGTTGGCAAGACCTTATCTTCAGGGACACCTGGAGATCTATCATTCATAAAGTCACCATAAGTGAAAGTCCACATGGTGATAATTAATAGCAAAAACAAACAAACAAACAAACAAACAAACAAAAAACATCAGTAAGTCTAACAGCCTGATCCCCATATATTTTTATTCAATTATTTAATTTATACACACAATAATGATGATCATGAAAACTTTGAATGTGCAACATCTGGGTCTCTAATTGATAGCAGAGGCAGTACAGGTCTCTCTTTGTTGCCCTGTCACTATAAAATGTGTTTTTGCCATTATGTGCCTTCAAGTTGACTCAAGTGAAACACAAACTGCTACAAACATCCTGGCTCTCACTATACATTAGGACTCCGAAAATTCCTCAGTTTTACTTTGTCCCACTTTTTAAAGATTCAAATCTTTTCTATCCAAAGCATGAAGAAATTTTCAAATTTTGATAAACTCTTTGAATATGGATAGGAAGACAATCCTACCACCATTCTAGAGACCTATTTCAATAGGTCCAGCATCTACCCATATAGAAAAGATCGTGCTTTACACATATGCCACTGAGACATTAAAAATGGAGGGTCCTTTCAAAGGAAAAGAGGCAATACCCCAAATCTGCAACTAAAATGGTTGAAATTTGAAAACAAAAAGATTCTTTTTAAAAAAATCAAAAGTTTAAATACTAGGCATGGTGAATTGGGGGGATGTTTCATAATAATTTGAATAAGCCAAGATGACTGGTGTTTCCTATGTCAAGGTGTGTGTGTGTGTGTGAATCCCTTCCATTTTTTAGTCCATGCTTTAAAGCAAGTATCATAGGCATTGAACCTATTTGTG
This sequence comes from Sceloporus undulatus, assembly GCF_019175285.1. Classification (NCBI taxonomy): domain Eukaryota; kingdom Metazoa; phylum Chordata; class Lepidosauria; order Squamata; family Phrynosomatidae; genus Sceloporus; species Sceloporus undulatus. Next base: position 185,931,149 of record NC_056526.1, on the reverse strand, counting down.
AGATGAGGCTCAGTTTAGTCAACACTATAATACAATATGGAAAATAAGCTTCCACTGTCTAGTTAAGCCAATCTGCTGATATGGAAGATATTAGCTACCACTCACTGCAATCACATAGAGAGGATTTTTTTTAAAAGATAACTGATAAATTGCTTTTAAATACAGTTTTACTTAAAATAATACAATACAATTTAAAAGATTACAAAGATTTCAAATTTTTTAAATTGCATTGTTTTCCTTTAAGTAATGATTTGAAGTATTTTAATGCTGTGAGTATTTTAATTCTCTTTTAATGTTCACTTTTTGTATGTTTTTAACTGTATTGCTCTTTGAAATTGTATGTTGCCTTGAATCCCAATTCTGGGAGGAAGGCAGGATACAAATAAAAGTTGTTGTTGTTGTTGATGATAATGATAACAACAACAATAACACCACAACTAACAACAACAATAAAACTAAACTGAGGCTGTTGTACTTTAGACATGAGAAGCCACGATTTGTTATATAAGACAATAATAGCAAAACGCAATAGCAAAATGTACACATCCATTCAATGTACGTTACTAAGCCTCATCTATGACCATCTGTTTGACTACAGTTGTGGCAGAAATGTTTTTCCTCAGTTAGTTTGGATAGTGCAGACGGTCCCAGGCACCTCACAGGCCAATTTCTACAATGTAGTTTCAAGTTACTTTCTCTGTATCAGCTGGCAATGAGATAAGAGTTTACTCATAATTTCTCTACACAACATGCAAAAGAATGGCTAGATTTTTGTGAAAATGGATGATGCTGATGAATTTTGCCTAATAATGTGGCCATGTTTCCTGGATCATGAAAGGAAGTCCTCTCTCTAGAATCACAGAAACCTAGAGGCTCTTTACTGCTGGTCTGCTAATGTCACAACAGTTATTTCTTTATTTATGTATATGTTACATTTAAATGCCACCTTTTCGCTGATGAGCTGAAATCAATGTAAAAGCTTTTGCTTCTCTTCCCCCATTTTACCCTTGTAAAAATCCTGAGACGTAGCCCAGGGTGAGAAAGGAAATGATTGCCACATGGTTGCCCAGTGAATTTCAGCACTGAGTGGGGACTTACACCTGAATCTCTCTAATCCCATTCCAACACTCCAACTGCAGCACCACTGGTTTCTGATGGTTGAAAAAGGCCACTGTGTAATCACAGAAGTAGTATGAGTAGACCATTTTGAATGCAATGGACAGGTGAAAGATAGAACTGAGCTTTTGCTTTCTGCTCAACACTGCACTTCCTCTGATATCAGGGAAACACTTCATCTAATCAGCTAGCCCTCATCCTATTTGCTTTAATTAAGGGAATGTCAGCATGCTTCATAGTGATTAATGCACTTGATTCCCCCTCATGAACCTACAGGGCGTCATGCTGCTGACAAGTGTCTGACATTTGAACAAACAAGAACAACCAGAGCAGAAGTGACAGAGAGTGATGGATTGTGCATGAGAAGAGGATGTCACAGGAGGAATGCTCTCCTTTCAGTTGCTTCCCTTGGGTCATGATCTTCTTCCTTGCTAATATGATGACTACATTTAACACCCATTCATAGATTTGCTATATTTACCACATTCAGGTAGGTATTCAACTGTTCCATCATGTCACTCAGTGCATCTTAAATGTGAAAGGTTTTCCAGTATTGGCTTACAGTGAAAGTGAAAAGTACCCCACACTTGTGGAACATTTCAGATATGCAGATAACAACCACACATAGAATACTGTGTCTACTTCTGGCACCATAATTCAAGAAGGATGTTGACAAGCTGGAATGTTTCAAGAGAAGTGCATTCAAAATGGTGAAAAGCCCTGTCCTATGAGGAGCAGCTTGTGGAATAGGGTATGTTTATCCTGGAGAAGAAAAAGATTAAGAGGTTATTATGAGTTATGTTTAATAAATATGAATGGTTAGACTTTGGCCTGAAATACACATGGCAAAAGAAGTGGCTTCAGGCTGCTTTGGAGGCATGGTATTTAGATGATGCATGTTCCTAAAATGGCTGGAAGCCACTCTGACACCACCCTTTTTGGTCCAAATGAGTGTATTAAAAAGGAGCCATTTTAATCCAGCTCCTGGGATGTGCAGGTTGGGACCTTCAGTGAAAGCCCACCTTGAGAGTGGGCTGTGTGGTCACAGAGATCCTGGCCTGATCATGGCTCTTTAAGGCCATCTGCCTCACCCCTTTGATGTTGAGACAGAGAGCTGCCTCTTGCATAATCTGCCTATTGCCAAAGTCTGTACATATTGTAAGAAGGCATGCTGGAAAACTAGGAGAAGAGAGCCTGGATCCCTGTTCATCTTGGAGAAGTCAAGCATCATTTTAAAATAAAATGGAATTTCCTTCCCTCCTACTGACAGTCTTATTTATGTGTTCAGAAAAGCAATCAGTGCTTATTTTGTTTAGCTTCACTGAATGGAGACATTGCCAAACTGTCTCAGACCAGTATACCCCCACTGTAAGATACTGAGCAGTTTCCAGAGAAGTTGGGCAATCCTATCTGGATTTGAAAGAGGATAAATGCCTATACTTGATTGGCTTTGTTCCATGTATGCAACTCCATTGTTTTCAACTTCCCAGATCATCTAAGAGTCATTATTAGTGCATAGAGGGCACATTCACATCTGCTCTCTGCATTCAGACCAAAGAACCCCTACACACAAGGAATAACTTTGCACACATTACTTTAAGAACATGTTTGTTTTTCAACCCTCCATAAAATAGCATTGAGGTCATATTTTCCCCCAACCAGAGGCATCATCTTTGCTTCAGTTAGACAAGACCATGAAGCCCCTTAAGGGACCTGTTACATTGCCAGTTTTTATATTCTTCTGCCTTCAATAGAGGTTCTGCTTTAAATCTCCCCACCATAAGGGGATAGGATGAAGATTACACAAGCAAAAACCTTCTCTGTAACAACATTTTGATGGTGGAATTCTCTCCCCAAAAAATTAAGGCTGACTCCATCCTTCTTTATTTTCTCATAGGAGGCTAAAACACTATCACTTTATCTGCCTTTGTTTTTCATAAATCTGGTTGTAAAATTAGAATCATAGAATCATAGAATCGTAGAGTTGGAAGAGACCGCAAGGGCCATCCAGTCCAACCCCCTGCCATGCAGGAAATCCAAATCAAAGCATCCCTGACAGATGGCCATCCAGCCTCTGTTTAAAGACCTCCAAGGAAGGAGACTCTATCATCCTCCGAGGGAGTGCATTCCATTGTCGAACAGCCCTTACTGTCAGGAAGTTCCTCCTAATGTTCAGGTGGAATCTCTTTTCCTGTAGCTTGTATCCATTGTTCCGGGTCCTGTTCTCTGGAGCAGCAGAAAACAAGCTTGCTCCCTCCTCAATATGACATCCTTTCAAATATTTAAAAAGGGCTATCATATCACCTCTTAACCTTCTTTTCTCCAGGCTAAACATCCCCAGCTCCCTAAGTCGTTCCTCATAGGACATGGTTTCCAGACCCTTCACCATTTTTGTCGCCCTCCTTTGGACACGCTCCAGTTTCTCAATGTCCTTTCTGAATTGTGGCGCCCAGAACTGGACACAATATTCTAGGTGGGGCCTGACCAGAGCAGAATACAGTGGCACTATTACTTCTCTTGATCTAGACACTATACTTCTATTGATGCAGCCTAAAATAGCATTGGCCTTTTTAGCTGCCGCATCACACTGTTCACTCATGTTCAACTTGTGGTCTACTTGGACTCCTAGATCCCTTTCACACGTAGTTTCATTCAGCCAGGTGTCACCCATCCTATATCTGTGCATTTTATTTTTCTGCCCTAAGTGCAATACCTTACATTTCTCCGTGTTGAATTTCATTTTGTTAGCTTTGGCCCAGCTTTCTAGTCTATTCAGGTCATTTTGAATCTTGATCCTGTCCTCTGGGGTATTAGCTATTCCCCCTAATTTGGTGTCATCTGCAAATTTGATAAGTATGCTCCCAATTCTGTCATCCAGGTCAGAAATTGGTTTCTGAAACTGTTTTTCATTTGGCTTTAATATTATTTTATTATTAATATATTGTTATTAATATTGAATATCTCCTTTTGTACACCTCTTTGAAGTCTCTGGTGAGCAGGAAAGTGATGGGCAAATACTTAAGATAAAGAATAAATTTAAGAGAGATGGAGGAGGGAGGCAGGCAGACATACATACAGAAAAATAATAACCCAAGGTCTTAAGCTTTAGCTTACTTAGTCTGTGGATAACTCAATCACTTAGGGCACTGTTCTGGTCTTCAAAGCCCCTTCCAGCTCTTGAATTCTCTGAGTTTATAGAAAAGTTGATGGGTGTTTACATGAAATCCCTGTAACAAAGTAAAATCTAGATTTCCGTAGGACATGGAGAATATCCGGAGTCCAATAATTTTGAAGGCAGTGATAACAGGTCTAATGGGCTTAATTAACAATGGTTTTCCTGTAGATTTAATGCCATATATTTTAGTATTCAAGACCTATACAGGTGTTTTAGAGATCTGTAAGGATATACTGTATGTAGATGCAGTTCTAATTACAGAGATTATATAGGAGAAATAAGAGAATATCTGTGCTACAGACCACATTACCTAAAACTATAGCAAAAGAGCTCTCTGGCAGAGAATTCTAGAAGAGTTGAGAAGACAAGGTTTCATAGACATATCATTAGCTAAAGTTGCAAAGACTTCAGGTAGAAACAGGCCAAGAAAGTGACTGAGTTAGGACAAATATGACATATCCTAATCCTCCTCATAGAAAGTATTTTTCCCATTGTCTTTTTTCCAATACAACTCATACCTGCAAGCAAGTCCAGGAGAGAGTAAAAGGTGTCAATTGTCCCATAGGTTGGGTTCCAGCAGAGTTCTCTCACACTTATCTCTTTCAGGTGTCTTCTCAAAGTTTCAGCCCATCCTAAGGGGCCTTTTTTATTCTTGACAGTTCCTTTGTGTCCACAGTTGGATGACTCATCTGATTCAGTAAAATGTTCTGGTTCCTTTGATATGGGAGTACAGAGTGTGCTTTTGTGAATCTCAAATTGCCATTGGTCAAGTCCTCTTTGAGAGGGCTTGAAACTGTTGTTTCAGAGCTAGGCTAAATCTCGTATCAAGGGTTCATCTGTTAATGTCCATCATTAGAAGTGTACACCCTTTTCCTTCTTCTATCTAAATAGATTTCTTTTCTCTCTGCCTGCCATGATACGCATTGCTTTATCATGTACACCTACCTGTCATATACACATAAACATACTTTCACAGACCGAAATCAGCAGTTCAAAGACAATATTGTTTCAGCTTTCTGCTGATCCAGACTGTTGAGCTTTTGTAAAGAATGTTCCCCTTTGTCACCTTTCCTTGTCATGAGCTTAATCATTCTGAAGTCATAGATGGTCCTTATTATGCAAACTAGCATGATTTTAGGATGCAATTCTTCACTAAGTCTCTTCTTGAAAATAGCAACAACTACCTCCAAGAATTTTCTCCTGGCTGCAAGAAAGTATTTGAAAATCAAACAGAGGCTGTTTGCAATTCAAGACTTATTCTGCGTAAAATTCCATACAAAACTGGGGTTGTTTTGCATGGAAAATAACATTTTCTATGCAGGAAGCATCATTTTCTGCATGGAAAATATTATTTTAATGCAAAAACATTAATTCTTATTCTGATTTTTTTTTAATTGAGGAAAAACCTGTAATTAAGAATTTGTTCTGCACAAAAATTTTGTGGGTTTGTTTTGCACAGAAAAGAGCATTTTTGCATGGAACATTTTTCAATTTGGAAATGTTAATTTCTTGTGTAGAAAATATTATTATTATTTATTATTAACCTTTATTTATAAAGTGCTGTAAATTTACACAGATTTGCAGGGGATCCGTTCTGCCCCCTCTCCCCCCATAAATCTGAAAACTCATCAATATCATCAATATTGGGGTCCTATGCATTTCAAAGGCCATGCATGCACCATTTTGTTCCCTCCCTTCTTGCCATCCAAGAAGGTCACAGATCACAATTCCTTGAAAAGAGAGGGAAAATTGTATTGTTTTCTGCACAGAAAATTCTGTGTTATTTGCAAATCAACCATGCACAAATTTTACACAAAACAAATCCCCAGTTACAGTTTTTTGGGGTTTTTTGTGTGTACAGAAAATAACATTTTCTTCATGGGAATTACTTTTTCTGTTTTGAAAAATTATTTTCCATCATGCTGTTTTTTTATATATGTGTGTGTGTGTGTGTGTAGCATTTATGTGTATATAACACACACACACACACACATGCTACTTTAATATGTAGATGATAAATATGCAATTATTTTTTATTGATGTTGGCTTGCAGCCCTAAAAGCCCAGGTCATCCAGGGGACGTGGGGACAGCTCCCCAATTTTTTGCTAATATAAAGCAAAATGAAGTAATACGGAATATGCCATCTGAGTGATGGGTTTTCACAAAGCTTTCTCACATCTTCCTTGCTGCAGCAGCAAAGCAGGCTACAAGCATAACCTCTAAGTCAGAGGTGGCACTATTTTATGTCTTTCTTGCTTAGCCAGGCTTTTGTGCATTGTCTTGAGTTCTCTTCATCTGTTGTTGTTTTGTCATGTTTTTCAGAACTGAACTATCACATTTTTGCTGGAGGCTTGTGCAACTGGAATCTCCAGCAAAACCAGATACTTGAAGCAACCATTAGAGATGTTCCCTGACTCATGGCTCTTTCATCTCTGCTGATGTTGAATTTGAGGGAGAAATAGATTGCTGTTGCATGTTCTACTACTTTGAAATTTAGAAACATTTGATTGCTAGACATCCTCTCACTCCTCTGCCAAAAGAATACATATTTAGAGGGCAGTAAAAGACAAACAGGACTCATGATATTCATTACCAGTCAAAGTGTATTAACAACTCCAAAGAGTTTGGTGCCAGCAAAATCAATTTCGTCTTCCTGAGAGGAATTTCAAGAACTAAGGAAAATGAAGTAAGAGGTTTTCACGTACATTAAAAGAGAGATTGGTTTGGTTTATATGAACAGGAAACACTTGGATCGACATCAAGATAAAATGGTTGGCTTTTAAACAATTATTATTAAGGGGAAATTAATAATATGATGTTGCAATATTATTTTCATAACAATATTAATTTAATTATTATTAAGGGGAAATACTATCCTCATAAAGGCAATCTAATGACTTCCCTCATCTTGAAGGAGCATCTTGAAGGAGCATCAGGAAGCAGCAAAGAGAGGTGGGGAAAAGACTCCATCTAATCCCTTCCTCCCATCCTGAAGGATTGTAAACCTGAGGGCAGGGAACCGTCCAATTAAAAATTATCCACAGACTAAGTGTAAATTTACACCGCTTTATAAATAAAGGTTAATAATAATAATAATAATAATAATAATAATAATAATAATAAAGGAGCTTCAGGATGTGGTGCTGGAGAAGAGTGCAGAGGATTCCATGGATAGCCAAAAGGATACAGAAATGAGTCCTAGAGCAGATCAAGCCAGAAATATCCCTAGAAGCCAAGATGGCAGTTTTTAGATTGTCATACTTTGGACACATCATGAGAAGGCATGAATTGTTGGAAAATGCAATAATGTTATGAAAGGTGGAGGGAAGTAGGAGAGGAAGGCCACATGCTAGATGGATGGACTTTATTAAAGAGACCGTGAATATCAATTTGCAGGAGCTGGAAAAAGCAGTAGAGGATGGCGGGGGGGGGGGAGATGTCTCATCCATAGGATCGCCATGAGTTGAGATCAAGGAGAAGGCAGTTAACAACAACAACAAACTATCCTCATGCTTCCTTTCACACATTATTTTCTTGCTCAATATATATCTGGACCTAGATAGTGGTGAATAGACATGAATGTTGCTATGGTGATTTAATTGCTTGGGGGATTTGGCATTCTTCTCCCTCCCCTTCTTTTCTTGGCTAAAGTTTAATGAGTCTGAAATTATTGAAGAAACAAATGCAAAAGGTTGCCAAGGGAAGGGACATGACCGGGGAAAACAGGGAGAAAGGGGAAGGTGCAGAAAGTAATTGGCATATTCAATGGCAGATAGAGAAAAAAGATGAGAGGCAGATAATGAAATATTATACACCTGGCTGCTCATTTTTATTCCATAGCTATTGTTATTTGCTTAATGGATGGGGGAACATGGCACCTATAAACAAGGAAATCTGACACACACAGAGATATAAATAGTGAAAGACTATTTGCTCATTAACTATGCCTCTGTCAGCTACTCGAAGACTACAGGAAGAATCTTCCTTGTCCTTCAAGAGGTGCATGGGAAAAGCCTGAGAAATTTGTGCAAAGTCTTCTTGAAATCCTTTCAACTTTTCTTCAAAAATTCACCACCTAAGTAGGGAGCATCCAGAGAGGCTCAACAGCATTTCATGAATTTTTATCACCTCATAATTTTACACTGTCATGGTAGACTAGGAGAAGGACTCTGTTTCAATAGTAGTGGAGAATCAGCACAACAAGCAAAAGTTACTATTTAAGACTACAACTTGCAGAATTCCTGAGTGGCCATCCACAACACAGTATTTCCAGTGTCAGGGTTGTGAACGTTGAACATGAAGAAAGTTGAAAGTAGATGAGTCAACTCATCTGAAATGTGGTGCTGGGGGAAGGTTTTACATATTGCCAAAAAGACAAATAAACGAGTCTGAAAGCAAATCAAGTCTGGATCTTCACTAGAATCTAAAATGACTAAACTGAAGTTATCATATAGCATTAGACAACATGACACACTGGAAGCGGAAGACAGTAGGAAAAGAAAAAGGCCATATTGCAGATGGATTGATTCAATCAAGGAAGCCTGGCTCCACTGAATTTGCAAGACCTAAGCAGGTGTATTGATAAGTGGGACTCATAAGTGGTCTCTCATTCATACGGTTATCATAAGCCAAACCAAACCTAATGGCAAATAACAACAACATGCTAATTTGGAGATTTTGAGTGATGCAGTCCAAACCAGAACCTCTTCTGATCTCTTCATACAGTTAGGTTCAGTCTTTCACAAGCCCATTCTGATTTACCATGTAGCTGGTTATGCTTTCCATGAATTTACCTAATTTCTAAGGGCACATACCTTATACATAAAACACTCTGAGTACCATTACAGGAGATTAGCAAAGCAAGGAGCCAGGATGCCTTTACTGTCTTTTAAAAAATCACCCTAATATAACAAATTTATGATGTTCTAATAGGAAAAATATCAGTATATTTTGCTTTCAAATTATCAGGATGATGATGTTATTTTATTCTTGGTAGAAATCAAGCCAGAAGTTTGGTACATGCAAAACATTTTTCTGAGACAAGCTAACATGGTCTCCTGGTGCCATTCATTAATTAAACCAGAGAATTTGTTTACTTACTAATAATGCATTAAAACAAAGAGTTCTTTTGAGCTGCTCTTATTGAGAATGGCAGGCAAAATCTTGTTTGAGCCGATTCACAAGTGCCTGTCTTCTGATTTGCAAAGTATACCTCCCTGAGTTCAAGTCCTTCCTGAATAAATTTAATGGAAACATGATCTGAAGCTAAATTTAGCCAGCGTACAAACATGCATTTTAGATCTTTAACTGAATGACAATGAGTATGAATTCATTATTTAAGTTCCTTTTTGAGCTGACCTTCCAAGACATCTGCTGGGAGAGGAATTCCAATTTCAGGATGACATATTGGAACAAGCACAGCATTTCTCAGTTTCTAAGCAGGCTATATCATGAAAAGTCAGCAGTGAAGTAGGCAAGGGTGAAGATTTGTTACCCAAACAGGTCACTGTTCTACCAGTTATGATGTCATAGTAGAACAAGGCATAAAACACAGGCCATAAAAAGAGAAAGGCAAAATTAACTACATTATTGCAGATGTTTGTTCTGCAATAGAAAGAGAATTGTGGATTCTCAGCTTCTAATCAAGTTTCATGTTCAAAGCTGGGAAGACATATCCAAGAGATATCTAAACTCAAAGAGACTTAGATGAAATTGTGAGGTGAGTTACTCCACAAAAAGGGAATTCAAGGTAAGGAAAAACTTATTGCCGACTGCTGTGAAGCATTCTTATGTTTTGCTTGCTCCCTGGAACGCTCCCAATCTATCTCTTTCTGGGCTCCTCATCCTGCAACTACCTACCACTATCCTATCAACAGCCTTATCCTGGGACCACTTAATTGTGTACTACAGAAGCTCCTCCTGAAGTGGTAAACTATCAATTGCCTGTCTGAGGCTGCTCAAAACTTAAGACTCTACTCTCAGTGTGAATGGCTCTCAGCTTGATTGAAAACTGAGTATTTGACATATTCTTTCCCATGGAGACTACAATCTATGTGATAGCATTAAAATAAGTCAATACTGAATTAGTATTGCCTCCCTCCCTTTCCTGAAAGGGTCCTTATGTACAACGTGGAATCTTGGAATCATGAACTTTTTCTTGTGCAAATGGGAGAATATTAGAATTTTATTTCAGCTTTGTTCTGAAGAATTGTAATAAGATTTTCAAGCTTCTTCATATAACTTTGCAAAGAACGTTAGGATCAACCATTCTGAATCTAAAGAGAAAATGAAATGGGTGGATATATCCATCCCTGCTTGATGATATAAAAATCACCATCCAGCAGCCATTGCATAACAAGGGAAGAACCATTGTGCAAGGAGGTATTGTAAACCTCCTTCTGCAATAGTGGGGGAAAGTACTTAAGTCAGCAAGAGGAATATGGCTACTGAATAGCACCTAGGTCTTGTCTGCATAAATGAAAAGGCCCATTCACCCCACCCCTCATTCTGGCATCATCCTGTCCTGATGATTCACAGCTCAAACCATAGATTCGGTGTGAGCAATTTGAATGATATCCCACACGTTCGGCACCAGAACTGGTTGTATGAGTCTGAAAATGATGTAAAAATACGTATACTTGTTGCTCCAGATCTTCTGGGAGGAGCTGTTGCCATGCGTGCCCTGCTAGGCACCTCAGTGCATCCATTACCACTGCCACTGTGGGTCAATCATTCTGAGATCAGAATGAGAAACCCAGCCATGTGGCTCTCACTGGGCAATTCAGAAGACAGTGATGCACAGTGATAGTGGATGATTTAGGCACGTCAGACAACCACTGCAGAGTGGGAACGAAAGCTAAGGAAATGGTTCAAATTGGGGCACTTGAATGGCCAAGATACTGTGGGCTGTCCCCTGAAGTATCCTGGTCAGTGCAGACAAAGCCCTTGTTGCTTTGACACATGGGGTGGATCTTCTCCCCAACCAAAAAATGGACCAACACATTTGCTTTATTCTATCCTGACATATCAAGCAAAATCCTGTTGGTGTCTTACACATGTGTACAACCCCTGCAGAAGCAGTTGGACATTTTCATCCATTAAATAATGTCTGCATTTAATTCAAGGTTGTGGATGTGGCACTCTGCATGGATAGACATGCACATTTGATTGTACATTTATTATCATGGTTCAGTTGTGCAATGTTGACATTCAACACAAGGGTTGCCAAGCACAATTAACACATAACTTTGCAAGCAGAGATTTATGAAAGAATGCCATAATATGCAGCTCAGTTGGCCTTCCCTTTGTTTGACAAATAGGAATAAAAACCCCAAAGGCAATTTTTTTTATGGGGGATAGCTTTTGGATATTTCGGCTTGGAAGAAATGTTTGTTTTGAAGTTGTCAGTGTACAAGCTGGGATGGTTTCCATCTGCTTTGGCAGGTATGAATATAAAGTTATAATTTCTACATTAGCATATGTTTTATTCCTCTGGCATTTGTTTATGGAAGAGAAATTATGGAAGGGAAATTAATGTAGCGTGTACTTTCCACTTGATATTTTTTAACAGTGTTATTGATTGGTTTGCATAAAATATATTTCCCCCACTAAAATGCAGATGCTGATTTCATTAACAACATTAAGAAAGAAGTCCTCTGGTGCTACACAGTCTAAGCTTTGGATTGATTCCATAGTACATGTCAGTGTTAAGAGGAGAAAAATGAGAAGCTGGTATAGTAGCCACTTCAATTTGGCCAAAAGCAACATTCAAAACAAATTTGAATACTACTTCTGAGCAGAACCTGGAAAGGTAGTTTCAAGAAAAATTCATAGAACAAAATGCTGGAGTTAGCTGTCACTGAAAAGTGATAGAGTGATGGTTTGAAACCCAGAGTATATCATTCTATCACTGCTCATTTATGGATGGTTTAAAAGAGGATAGAGAGAGACACAAATATGGCTTTGTGTGGGCTAACTTAGAAAACACTTTCATTTCTTTTTAATAGTATACCTTGGTCTCAAGGGTTTTCCTTCAGCAAAACAAACTGATGTAAACTGCATTTACACTGCAGAATTAAGGAAGTTTGACACAGCTTTAACTGCCATGGCTCAATGCTATGGAATTCCGGGATTTATAGTTTTGTGAGATATTTGGACTTCTCATTCAGAGATCGCTGGTGCCACAACAATGTACAAATCCCATGATTCCATAGGATGAAACTATGACAGACAAAGTGGTGTCAAACTGCGTTAATTTTGCAGTGTGGCAGCAGTGACAGCTAGAGTGACTCCTAGCAGGTAAGGTTTAGAGGTCTTCTGATAGATAGAAGGCATATGGCCATAGTCATTGGGTCAGGAATGCTAAATGGATAAGAAATCACTCCTGTGCATGTCCAATGAGATTCAGCATGGTGTAGTGGTTTAAGCATTGGATTATGACCTTTGAGACCAGGTTTTGATTCCCTGCTCACCCATAGAAATCCTGATCTTGATCGAGTCACACATTCTCAACCACAAAGAATGTCATGATAGGTTCACTTTAGGGTCAACCTAAGTCAGAAGCAACTTGAAAGCACACAACAATAACAACAAGTGCAATGTAAGGAAACTGGGATCTTTCCATAGTAGAATGTACAGTTGCTGAACTTGATGATCCAGAATGATGTAGCCGTTCAACACTATTCTGCTCAGATTTTGGTCCAACTGGTGTGGGACAGAACAGCATTTCTTTTAATAAAGTTGGCTCCTTGATTCACTAGGCCTGGTCTTCTAAATTCTCCTGGAGTGAGTAGGGAAAGACAATCCCCTTCCATTTTCATATGTTGTTACATTCTTCTTAAACACAACCCTCAAAGCTCTGCTTCAAAAGTGAAATATAGGAAGGATTTCAAAAGCAGCAAGACAACAACAGCAACAACAAAAGTTTCAATAAAATTATGGCTATTTCTGACAATGATTTCATACACCTCAATGGGAGGGGCTTTCTCCTGTCTTGCTATTGTATCTTCTTTCAATAAAGGCAGCAAGTTTTGAAAGAGAGAACCATGTGCTTTCTCGCTAAGCTATACCTCCTTCCCAAGTCTATATGAAGGGTTTAATCTCCTCAGCATCTTCTCCTACACATGTTTACAGGGAAACAGCTTTTCTTGCTCTACTCTTCTGTAGAGATAATTTATAACCTTGGGGGAATGCGTACCTGGGCCTGCATGGCAACAGATGCTGTGGGGGGAAGGTACATTTTTCAGGGCCTCCTTGAATAGAGGCCTGAATTAATTGTGTTTGCCATACAGCACCAAGCTGATGTATGTCATGGTGGTGAAGTCAGAAGGTTGCCCCTCATGTGCCCTCTTTAAACTTTTTTCTGCAACCCTATCTATAGTCAGGAACATCACTACTGGGGTGTGGGGTGTATGGGCTGTACAAGAGGACACCATCACCATCCCTTAAGCAGGTGTGTGACACCATTGATCCCCAAATATCTGCCTTTTGACAGAAATGGGCTATGCTGTTTGCCTGATTATCACACAGGAGGGACAGCGTCCTTCTGCCATCCTTCTCCCATCCTTAAATTGGGCTATTTGGGGGGCAAAGATTATCACATCCCCCACGAGCTTCTGCTGTCCTTCTCCCATGTGTTAAGTATCATGGAGCCATCATTTGGCATTAACAGGAACTCCCGCTAATACTAAATGCTGGCTCTATGACACTTTACTCATGGGAGAAGGATGGCAGAAGCATGCAGGAGTGTGATCCCTGATTACACAATTAGCCCAGATTAAGGATGGGAGAAGGATGGCAGAAGGATGATGTCCCTCCCACGTGATAATCTCCAATGTTGTTTCAAAACACTACAAGATGGAGAGAGTGGGGTGAGGTTCAATGGAAGGAGAAAAGAGAGGCTCCAGTTGTTGTTGTTGTTTTAAAAAAGCATACATTTAAATTTTAATTTTTTTTAATTTTTTTAATTTTTTTAATTTTTTCTTTTGAAACATCATATCTTAGAAAATATTCACTTTAACGACATGCAACTAAGTAGAGAGATCTTGTAGCACCTTTGAGACTAACTAAAGAAAGAAGTTGGCAGCATTAGCTTTCGTAGCCTAAAGTCTACCTCCTCTGATAGATTCACATACAACTATTTTAGGCTGTGCATATGCTATCACATTTTAAAGGTAGGGTTTGTTTGTTTGTTTATACCCCCCCTCTTCAGCCAAAACACTAATTTTAATTTTGCTAGTTGTTGATGTCACAACAATTAACATGACTTTTAGTGATATACAAACATTGGAATTTATGAGTAACATTACTACAAAAACATCCCTAAGGATTCTGTCAGGTGTGGGAGGGGGAGGAGGTCAACATGTGTGTGGGAGGGTGACACTATGGGTTATCACACCAGGTGATGCCAACTCTAGTGGCACAACTACCTATACTTTATCTGTGAGGCTTTATGGGTTGGCTAAAGTTGGGTTTTCACTTGACAGGTAGTGTGGGGAGAATATAAGTGTTCAGTGTACAGCCTGGCACCCTTTTGGTGAAGGGATTTGGCTGTGGAATGGACTCTACGGGGATCTGGGGATAAGTCTGCTGTTGGAGCTGACATAGGGATTTGCTCTCCCTTGTAAGTCCTGCAATTTGAGGTAGGGAATTTCCTGGGTTTACCATCCAGTAAATTACTGGTGGGGGACCAGACCATAATATCGGATTGCCTTGGGGTGAGATATTTCATCCAAGGCAAGGCTGAGCAGGTGGTTAAGAGTTGACACCTGGCCTCAGATGGACCCAAAGCACCCCATTTTGTTTATTTCTAGGTAAATTATTTAAATAGGTTATAGGTCTTATTAAGCCCATTTATTTGTACCTGGTCTCATGCTACATGGTAAGATGGAGATCTAGATATTTTTTTTATGTTTACTGGTGTATTAGAAGGACACAGATAATGTAGCTCGTTAGATTTTTGTGGGTTTTTCGGGGCGATGAGATCGTGTTCTAGAAGAGTTTATTTCTGACGTTTCACCAGCAGCTGTGGCTGGCATTTCTCTGAAGATGCCAGTCATAGCTGCTGGCAAAACATTAGGAACAAACTATTCTAGAACATGGCCTCATAGCCCAAAAAACCCACAAAATACTATGGATGCCAGCTGTGAAAACCTTCAATTTCACACTAGCTTTTGTTCCAAATACCTTAAAAATATAGTTTACTCCAGTTAATTAGCAGTTTTCAAAGACCTAATTAACTGTGTTAGTTTCTTGCAACATAAAAAGGAGGAAAGGAGGGAGAGATAAAATTAGAAATGTGGCAGTATCTTTAAGACTAACTGGTTTTTATTTTAGCATGAGGTTTGTAGATATAAACCCACTTCTGAGTCTGGAGAAGTGCATTTATATCCACGAAAGCTCATTCTAAAACAAAAACCAGTTTGTCTTAAAGGTGCTACAACATTCCTCTTCCCCCCCCCCACTCCGTTTCTTCTTTTTATCTAGGAAATATATGCAGGGGTAGTCATGTTGGCTATACAGTGCGTCCTCGCCTTACGCGGGGGATCCGTTCCGGATCCCTCCGCGTAAGGAGAATTCCGCCTATGCTCAAGCCCCATTGGAAACAATGGGGCTCGTGCGCGGCGGCGTGGGCACACGCAGGGTGCAACGGGCACGCGCGCCCATTCAATTGAATGGGACGCGCCGCCCCTTCTGTCCCGCGCGCACGCCGTGGCTTAAGCGCGTATGCTCAAGGCCGCGTATGGCGAGCGCGCGTAAGGCGAGGACGCACTGTATATCAAAGTACAGTAACATCCAAAATCTACCAAACAGTGATACCTTGCTTGGACCAACCAAAATGCACAAAATACATCATTCACGTTTTCAACACTCCACTGTCTTTTTCACCAGGCGAAAGTGTTAAAAATCATACAGGCGAAAATAAATAAATAAATAAATAAATAAATAAAATATGACAATGTTATTCATAGACCTGCATTACCAAGAAAATGTTGGTATAATGCAAAAAGCTAAATAAACCAAAAAATACAATAAAAATAATTATTTGTATTGCTAATGGAATTAAAATTTTATCTCCTGGACATTGGAATGTTTTGTTCCCAGTGCTGCATGGCCAGAAAGGCTTGTCTGCATAGATATCCCTCTACACCAGCTTAACACAGCAAAACGCCAACAACATCTTGACAAATTACAGGCCTGGGACTTACTTCGCTGTAATTTATTTATTTGTTTATTTATTTATTTTCTCTTGTATGATTTTTAACACCTTTGACTGAAGAAAAAGACAGTGGAGCTCGAAAAACTTGCATCATGTGTATTTTTGGATCATGGTTTCGTGGATTTTGGATGTTATTGTCCTTTTTATCTAGTTAACCAGAAACTACAGTTTAGGACAGAGATATAGAACAATTCATTAGTTAATCTCAGTTGGTGCTTTCCTCCTCTCTTTCCTGTATTTTTATGGCTGTCTTCAACCTTTCTGAAGGTCTCCTTTCTTGAACAGTTAAAGTTACACCTGCTCTTGTCACCTCATAAAAATCCTTACATTAGGGAAGAAGTGTCAGTGCAGTGTTTTATCTCTGGACTTAACTTTCCCAGATGGAGCTATTCAACAAACATTTAAGGTGTCTGCTAAATAAGGCCACAGCTTGCTCAGCATCACTGTTCTACAGATCAGGGAGATAAGGTCTCTAGGGACCTTGAGCAAAGTTATTTGTCCATTAGAGTTGGTTTAGGACATTAGGCTATGGCCTGTGCCATTTTGGGAGCTCCCCTCATGTTGGACTAGTTTTTCTCTGAAGTTAGGGACCTGTCAGTCAGCTTCTTTCATGTCACTTTTTTAATGGTGTCTTTTCAATGTCCTTTATATCTCCCTTTCTCATGTACACATTTGTAAAGCAAAGATATACCACTAAACACTAACGTGAGGATTGTCCAAGCCAATGTATTCTTCATCACCATGTATGGTTCTCAAAATGGATTATTTTGCACTGCGTTTCAAACCTGTCAACTTCAACCGTTGATTTATAATGCTGATTTATTACATCTTTCATCCTTCCTCAGGAACCTCCACTGGATCTTGACTCCACTGTTTGTGAATGTTCTTGTCAACAATACAACCCTGCCCTAGGCAACTATATTCTTCCTAATTTGATTCTGAAACACACACACATCATTAAAATGGGGAGAATGAAGGTGGAAGAATAGCTTGTAACAAAAAGAGCAACAACAACAAAAAGGAGTGGGTAAGAAGAAATAGCATCTTAACATTCTAGCAATGGTAATCCTATAAAAGTATCTCAGTGCCTAAATAATTATGTGCTTTGTTTGCAGTGATACTATATAGGACTCTAGGGGGTAAGGACATCACTTGATTTCCATTTAAGAGTCTGTGCTTTGAAGACAGCTGGCCCACATAGAGGAATTAGTTCTTTTATGCTCTGTCAAAGGAATTGGCTGCTAAAATAGAAGGCAGCTGATTGTTTTTGATTGGGTTTCAAAAATGGAACTTTGGAAGACAACGCCAGACCTCCCAAATTAAACTACATGGGGTTTCTCTTTGTCTCTAAGGCTGCTACTCTCTTCTTTAGCAACTGAAACAAATATGACACCCCATGCATTAATGTGATAATAGTGGGAGAGGGAACTGTGTGCAGGGTGGATCCTACCACTGAAAAATGACCATGAAGAAGGAAAGCATTTGACCATAACTATTGTAACTTAAAGGTAGAAACCATGGGAAGGATGGTCCAATCATGGTAAAGGCACTGCAGAGGAAGGTCAGAGGGTAAGCATCAAGGTAGATGCTGAAGGATATGTCTTCTGACCCAACGGAAATTTTAGAAGCTTTTATTTTTAAATTTTAGGAGTTTTTGAACTCTTAGGAATCTCAAGAAAAAACAGATGAAGCATTTCTAGAGCATTCTGACCCTACTATGAACTAATTGGTGCTTTCCACTAATTGTAATAATAATCTGACATGTAATGGAAAGGTTCCACATGAATAATTTTCACTTTGTGCTTGCTTTACAAGTTTGTATTACATTTTATTTACTCCTTAATGATTGGTTAATGTAGTTGTATGTTGTTTACCTTGCCACCACAGTGGTACCTATTTATCTACTTGCATTTGCTTGCTTTCAAACTGCTAGGTTGGCAGAAGCTAGGACTAGTGATGGGAGCTCTCCCCATCATGTGGTAAACAGTGTTTTCTGCAATCATGCTGGCCACATGATCACAGAGTAGTCTCTGACAACGCTGGCTCTTCAGCTTAGTGATGAGCACCATCCCCTACGGTCAGACACAACTTGACAACCTTATCAACAGGGAATACCTTTACCTTTTTACCTTATGTTGTTGTTGGGTACACTTCCAAAAACCTCTATAAATGGTAAAGCATATGGTTGCTTCAGTGTCAGTTTGCTCTGCTTGAATACTGCCATCAGAGCCTTCGTTCAATTAACTGCTGTCTTCTTTCCGTAGAAGAGACAAGATTCCTCTACGGTTCCAAGAGTGTCCAGGATCTGAATCTTGGTAACCAGATATTTTGGCACCAATTGATGGAATGTGATGGGGACCACAATTTCCTCTACATTAACATGCCTGCTCAGAGTCTATCCACTGCCCAGTCCACAGTTCTTTGGATATAACTTTGGAGACAATCTCAGCTGGAATTAACAACTGCAGTTATGGATTCATAATAAAGCGTTACACATCCATAACCTATCCTGCATTCACAGTCCCTATGCATTCAATTTTGTATAGTAGTGGTTTCCAAACTTTGGTCCTCCAGATTTTTTTGGGACTGCAGAGTCTAGAATTCCTGACTGTTGTCCAAACTGGCTAGGGCTTCTGGAAGCTGAAGTCTAAAACAACCGGAGGACCAATGTTTGGGAACAATTGGTGTGGGAAATACATAAAAGTCCCCCAGTTCTAACTTCCCAGGCATCAATTGCTGTGAGCCACAGGGGTATGTTCTCCTGTCAATTGAGGCATAGCCATAGACATTTCCACTCTTTCTCCAGTGCAAGAAGGAATTGCAACAGGAATCTTGCTTTTGACTGTTATCATACTTGACTAAGTAGTCGTTCTGAAATCTCAACCCTCATTGTTACTCTTGTTCACTACGTGTCAATGTGATTTCCGCCAATATAGGAATATAGCCAAAATGTTGAGGTTAGTTTGGCTGCATGTCATTGTCAAAAACCCAAGTCAGAATGAGGGCTGGAAACATTTCTCACTTGGAATGGCAATAAAGGAGTGAGGGTGTGATAAAATATTTCCTCACTGTTTTTGCAGCCTTCATGAAAACTCACAGACAACAGTGTAACCTTCCAAGTAGACACTATTTTTTTCATATGCACACCTGTGTTTCAGTGAAGCCTATAGTGGCCTTCATCTGTGCCAAGGAGTGGCATAAAACAATGGAGTACAGTCTCTGAATTGAAGTAGTTTCTTTTCTCCTTCTCAGAACTATTTTAAAATTATACCTACTGTGTTACATGCTGTGACATACATAGGCATTATCAGAACAGGAGTTCTGAAACAAGAATCATATTTTAATTTTAAAAAAGCATTATTTTTATATTGGAATTGTTCCCACCCATCCCCAACACATACACATATTCAGATTTTGGCACATGAAGTTCATTGGTTCATCAGGGAAACCTATATGATATACTGAATAAGATTTTTCTAACACTTTATTCTGAATAAACAATGCACATGAAAATCATCTACACTGTCTGAATGCTGATGCTGGATTCAAAACTGAAACAAAAGTGGAATGAAGAAAAAACCCTCACTGCATCTTGGAAAACAAAGTGGAGCTGTACTGTTTTCACTGCAATACTACCTTCCCAATATGCAGGGATTTTCTGTATAGAACAGTATTCACCATGCCTTTTAATGGTCTTCATATGTGCTGTTGCTTTTAAATGTTTGTATATTGCTGTAATAATGTGTTAATTGTTATTAACTACCTTCAAATTGATCTTGACTCATGGTGGCCCTATGGATAAGACATCTCCAAGACCCTCTGTCCTCCACTGCTCTGCTTAATTCCTGCAACCCCATACCTATGACCTCCTTAATAGAGTCCATCCATCTGGCTTGTGGCCTTCCTCTCATCCCACATCTCTCCACCTTTCCCAGCATTATTTTCTTTATCAGTGAGTTCTTCCTTCTCATGTGTCTGAAGTAGGACAGCCTCAGTTTGGTCATTTTGGCGTCCAGGGAAGTTTCTGGTTTGATCTGCTCTAGGACCCATTTGTTTGTCCTTCTGGGTGTGCATAATACTAATAATTATTATTATTATCTTATTATTATATTATTTATATCCCGCCTCTTCCACTTTGAGGACTGAGGCAGGTAACAACAAAGTGAATACAATATACAATAAAAACAGCATGCCTCACAAGACCCCGACCCAACCCTCCTTCCCAACTATAAAATTAAACAGAAAAAGATGGTTAAAAAGTACATAACAGTACATCAAAATTAAAAAAACCCCACAAATAATAATAATAATAATAATAAGAAGAAGAAGAAGAAGAAGAAGAAGAAGAAGAAGAAGAAGAAGAGGGGAATTCAATTGGTTCTGGACATTATCAATCGGGGAAGGCCTACTGGAAGAGAAAGGTTTTTGTCGCCTTTTTAAAAGCCTCAAGTGAGGATAATTGGCGAATCTCTTCCGGCAGGTCATTCCAAGTTTTTGGAGCGGTGACAGAGAAGGACCTCCTGGAGGTCACCACCAGTCTGGTCTTTCTAGATTGTAAGAGGTTTTTCCCGGAGGATCGGAGTGTACGGGAAGGATTGTATGGGAGGAAGCATTCCTTCAAGTAGACTGGACCCAGGCCATGTAGGGCTTTATAGCCCATGGAATCCTCAGCACACTTCTCCAGCACCACATCTCAAATGAGTGGGTTTTCTTCCTCTCTTCTTTCTTAAGTGTCCAGCTCTCACATCCATACATGGTAATAGGGAATACAATGGCTTGTTTGATTCTAACTTTTGTGCTCAATTGTATATCTTTACATTTTAGAATCTTTTCTAGTTCTTTCATAGTCACTCTTCCCATTCTTAATCTTCTTGTGATTTCTTGACTATTTCTGTCAATGTTTGATCCCAGGTATGGGAATTCTTTTATTATTTCTATTTCTTCACTGTACAGGTTGAACTTGTGAAGGTTCTCGGTGGTCATTATTTTTGTTTTTCTTTATGTTCAACATTAAACCTGCCTTTCCACTTTCTTCTTTGATCTTCCTTAGTAAGTGTTCCAGGTCTGTGAGGTTTTCTGCTAGTACTTCTGACCTTATCTCTACACTTGCTAGCTATTTGTTTGAATTCCTCTTTGGAGAATGGGGAAATCACCAAAGCGGAATTCAAACAAATAGCTAGCAATGTAGAGATAAGGTCAGAAAAGCTAAAGCACAGAATGAACTCAGGCTTGCTAGAGAGGTTAAGAACAACAAAAAGGGCTTTTATGGATATGTCCGCAGCAAAAGGAAGAAGAAGGAAACGGTAGGACCACTGCGTGGAGAAGATGGCAAAATGCTAACAGAAGACAGAGAAAAGGCAGAATTACTCAACACCTTCTTTACCTCAGTCTTCTCAGAAAAGGCAAAGGGAACTCAACCTGAGGATAAAGGAGCAGAGGACAGAATAGGGGAATTTCAGCACAAAATAAGTAAAGAGATAGTACAGGAATTCCTTGTTAATCTAAATGAATTTAAGTCACCAGGACCAGATGAACTACATCCAAGGGTATTAAAAGAACTGGCAAATGTAATATCGAAGCCATTGGCAATAATCTTTGTAAAGTCCTGGAGAACAGGAGAAGTCCCAGCAGACTGGAGGAGGGCAAACATTGTCCCCATCTTCAAAAAGGGGAAGAAAGAGGATCCCAACAATTATCGTCCAGTTAGTCTGACATCAATACCAGGAAAGATTCTGGAGCAGATCATTAAACAGAGAGTCTGTGAACATCTAGAAGGCAATGCCATAATCACAAAAAGTCAACATGGGTTTCAGAGAAACAAATCATGCCAGACAAATCTGATCTCTTTCTTTGATAAAATTACTAGCTTGGTAGATGAAGGGAATGCTGTGGATATAGTATATCTTGATTACAGTAAGGCCTTTGACAGGGTTCCCCATGACATTCTAGCAAACAAGCTTGTAAAATGTGGGCTAGACAAGGCAACTGTTACGTGGATTTGTAATTGGTTGACCGGACGAACCCAAAGGATGCTCAACAATGGCACCTTTTCATCCTGGAGAGAAGTGCCCAGTGGGGTCCCACAGGGCTCTGTCCTGGGCCCAGTGCTATTCAACATCTTTATCAATGACTTGGAGGAAAAAATTGGAGGAATACTTATCAAATTTGCAGATGACACCAAATTAGGAGGAATAGCTAATACTCCAGAGGACAGGATCAAAATTCAAAATGACCTGAATAGACTAGAAAGCTGGGCCGCAGCTAACAAAATGAAATTCAACAGGGAGAAATGTAAGGTACTGCACTTAGGGTGAAAAAATAAAATGCACAGATATAGGATGGGGGACACCTGGCTTAAGGAGACAACATGTGAAAGGGATCTAGGAGTCCAAGTAGACCACAAGTTGAACATGAGTCAACTGTGTGATGCTGCAGCTAACAAGGCCAATGCGATTTTAGGCTGCATCAATAGAAGTATAGTGTCTAGATCAAGGGACGTAATAGTGCCACTATATTCTGCTCTGGTCAAGCCCCACCTGGAATATTGTGTCCAGTTCTGGGCGCCACAATTCAAAAAGGACATTGAGAAACTGGAGTGTGTCCAAAGGAGGGCGACTTAAATGGTCAAGGGTCTGGAAGCCTTGCCCTATGAGGAACAACTCAGGGAGCTGGGGATGTTTAGCCTGGAGAAAAGAAAGTTAAGAGGTGATATGATAGCTCTGTTTAAATATTTGAAGGGATGTCATATTGAGGAGGGAGCAAGCTTGTTTTCTGCTGCTCCAGAGACTAGGACCCGGAGCAATGGATGCAAGCTGCAGGAAAAGAGATTCCACCTGAACATTAGGAGGAACTTCCTGACAGTAAGGGCTGTTCGACAGTGGAAGACACTTCCTCGGAGTGTAATGGAGTCTCCTTCCTTGGAGGTCTTCAAACGGAGGCTGGATGGCCATCTGTTGGGGATGCTTTGATTTAGATTTCCTGCATGGCAGGGGGTTGGACTGGATGGCCCTTGCGGTCTCTTCCAACTCTATGATTCTATGATTCTATGGTGTCATCTACAAATATTAGATTGTAAATATTCCTTCCTCCTATTTTCACTCCTCCTTCTTCTGTGTCCAAGCCTGCTTTTCTTACAATATGTTCTGCATACAAGTTGAACAGATAGGGTGAAAGGATACAGACTTGTCTGACTCCTTTGCCAGTTGGGAACCATTCTGTTTCTCCGTGTTTTATTCAGACAGTAGCCTCTTGTCCCGTGTACAGATTCCTCATCAGGACTATCAGATGTGTTGGCACTCTCATGTCTTTAAGGGCATTCCATAGCCTTTCATGATCTATGCAATCAAAGACTTTACTGTAGTCTATGAAGTACATGCTGATTTTCTTTTGGAATGCCCTGGTGCGCTCCATTAGCGACCTTATGTTTGCAATGTAGCCCCTAGTGCCTCTTCTTTCCTGAATCCCACTTGAACCTCTGGGATTTCTCTTTCCATGTATGGCTGGAGTCTATGTTGCAGAATTTTGAGCATGATTTTACTTGCATGGGAGGTCAATGCTATGGTCCTATAGTTGCTGCAGTCTCTTGTGTCTCCTTTTTGTGGGTGGGGACGTATATTAATCACTTCCAATCTGTTGGCCATTATTTTGTTTTACATATCTGTTAAAATATGTTGGCTAGTAGTAGAGTTGACTCTGTCAATGTGAATTGCAGTGGTTCAAGAGGAATATCATCTGTTCCTGGTGATTTGTTTTTCTCTATTTCTCTTATTGCAGTTTCCACCTCACTTGTTAGAATCTGGGATTCATCTTTGCATGGCTCTTTGTTGCATGTGTCCTTCATTTTGTCATTACTTTTGTATAATTCTTCTGTGTATTGCATCCAACGTCTTTTTATCCCCTCCTGGTCTTGAATTATGTTATTTTTATTGTCATAGAGTGTCCCAGTCCTTGCTTTGTATTTTTCTTTGATCTCCTTTTTTGTTGTTGTCTTCTGCTTCCATACATTTATCATTGTTGTGATTTTTCTTATCTTTGTACACTAGCTATTCTAATGTTGCATTCATATTTCTTAGTTTGTTTCTATCTCCCTTTTGTTTTTCTTCTTTTCTTTTCTGTATTGCTTGTACTGTTTTTTCTGTCATCCATGCTTTTTCCTCTTTCTTTTGTTTATTGAAAGTGTCTGTCTTCATTCTTCTTTTATTATGTCCCTGGTGTAAAGGGCAAATTATAATATTATAATGATAGGATAGTTTATTTCATTTTCATTTTTTTTAAAGCTATATTTGTCAAGCTTATTTTCTGCTGCTCAAGAGACTAGGACATGGAGTGATGGATTCAAACTAATAAAAAAGGGATTCCAGATAAACAGTAGGAAGAACATCCTGATGGCAAGAGCTGTTTGACAGTGGGTCATGCTGTCTGGGATTGTGGCGGAGTCTCCTTCTTTGGAGATTTTTAAACAGAGGCTGGATTGTCATCTGTTGGGAGTGCTTGGTTTACGTATTCCTGCATGGCCGGTAGTAGGACTGGATTGCTCTTGAGGTCTTTTCTAACTTTATGGCCTTTGATCTTATGATACTATGGTTTTAATCTATGCTGTGAGCCAGCTAGGACTACACTGGGAGAAAGCAGGATGATCAACCAACCAACCAACCAACCAACTGTACAGATTCCTCAAAAGATGTACTCCATCCTCCTGCCTTACCTCACCTTCAAACTAGACAAGAGCATTGAGAGCTGGTGGCTCTGTGGGTCATTGTAACATCTCTGGCTTTTACTCTCAACTGTTAAGCAGCTTTTAGGGACCTGTCTGGTGTTGAGTTCAGCTTTATGTTCAGTCCAATTCTCTGATTATAAATAAATACAAATTATCTTGGTGTGGCTGCTGGCATTCTTTGTATTTAAATTTATAAAGTGCCTCAATTTCATGCCATGCTGAAGATTAGAAAATATTGCCACCAATTTGTTCAATTTATAACACCTGAATAGCTTTTCTGTTTGTCTTGCCTTGCTCATAAAAAGGGTAATCCACAATATAATAGTACCTATGAAAACCCCAGATTTTAGTGCTCATGCCCCATATACAGAGGCACTAGAGTTTAATAACATAGAACAGATTGAACTTATCTGATGCTTAAGTGTTGTTTCCTCTGGCATTATATCCAGCTGCGAATGCCCAGAACTAGCTATCAGAAGGATACACAGCAGCAAAACAAAGTGAGGGACTTTGGCTGCCATGGACTATCCCAGCTTCCATAGAATCATTGAATCATACAGTTGGAAGAGACTACAAGGGCCATCCAGTCCAACCCCATTCTGCCATGCAGAAACTCTCAATCAAAGCATCCTCAACAGATGGCCATCCAGCCCCTGTTTAAAGACCTCCAAGGAGGGAGATTCCACTAGACTCCAAGGGAGTGTGTTCCACTGTCGAACAACCCTTACTGTCAGGAAGTTCCTCCTAATGTTGAGGTGGAATCTCTTTTCCTGTAGCTTGCATCCATTGTTATGGGTCTTGTTCTCTGGAGCAGCAGAAAACAAGCTTGTTCCCTCCTCCATATGACATCCCTTCAAATATTTAAACAGGGCTATCATATCAACTCCTAATCTTCTGTTCTCCAGGTTAAAAATTCCCAGCTCCCTAAGTCTCTCCTCAAAGGGCTTCATGGTTTCCAGACCCTTCATCATTTTAGTCGCCCTTCTTTGGACACACTCCAGTTTCTCAACAACCTTTTTGAATTGTGGTACCCAGAACTGGATGCAGTATTCCAGGTGGGGCTGACCTAAGCAGAATAGAGTGGCACTATTACTTCTCTTGATCTAGACACTATACTTTTATTGATACAGTCTAAATTTGCATTGGACTTTTTAGCTGCCGCATTGCACTGTTGACTCATGTTCAAATTGTGGTCTACTTGGACTCCCAGATCCCTTTCACACGTAGTTTCATTCAGCCAGGTGTCCCCAATTCTATATCTGTGCATTTCATTTTTCCACCCTAAGTGCAGTACCTTACATTTTTCTGTGTTGGATTTCATTTTGTTAGCTTTGGCCCAGCTTTCTTGTCTATTCAGGTCATTTTGAATTTTGATCCTGTCATCTGGGGTATTAGCTACTCCTCATAACTTGGTGTCTTCTGCAAATTTGATAACTGTTCCCCCAAAGCTTTAGGGCAGGCAGATCTAGAAGTTATATCCTAATATCTAGATGTTTTAAGATCTACAGGGAAAGGCTTTTCCTCATTCCCCACTTGGTGAGGACACCTCTGAAATTCTTTCTGCAGGAGGCTAGGCTGCCCTCCTCCTTGTTTCCTTTCACCAGCAGGGAAAGACATTCTTGTTATGTAGACATGTCTCCATAACAATTGAGTATTAGAATACAGGGGTAAAACTTCAGAGAAATATTTAATTTAACTTGCAAGAAAGAAATATATTGTAATTGTAATCGTCATATGCAGGGATGAAATTGTGAAGGATTTACATCCTCAGTCGATACTCAGAAATCAAGATAACTGGGAAGAAGTGGAAAGTAAGAGATTACACTCACTTTCAAATCCTGCTTGTTAACTTGCAGAACTACCTAACTGGTTCCAATTTGGAAAAGTCTGTATATTGGACCAGAGGACAGGTATAAAGAATACAGTGGGCCTGTGGATGCAGAATCATTAGATATGTAAGGCCAACTGTATTCTCAGATATTTCATGCTTAACGAGAAAGAGTGCTTCAGCACCTCAAGAAATTCCCTTGAGAACATGGTTAGCTGCCATGGACATTTTTTGTGGGAAAAAATTGTTAACAAAGAAATGCAAGAAAATAAAACTAAGCTCAAAAATGCACAAAAACTCTTGCAATATTGCCTACAGAGGAGGCAACTTTTGCAGTGATTTATGCTTGTGTGGAGAAAACAAAACAAACAAAGATTTTGCATCTTTAGATGAGATTGACATTAGTATAATAATCCAACAAAGCTAGCCTTGAGTTGCTATATTCCTTGCTACATTTAGTGTAATGGTTGACAACTGTTTTGTTAAACATATTTTAAAATATTTGACAGCCATCAGAGTATTAAATTTGGCACACTCTAATCCCCTTGACACAAGTGGAGCTCCTTGGGCATTTCATTAGTCGGTCAAAAGAAATTAAATCAGAAGTTAAACTGAAATTCAGGAGGAATACTTGCAGGGCAAAATCAGATCATTAAGTGACATATATTTTTGACAGATTTCAATGAGCCTGCTGCCTTTTGGCTTATGAAGTCTGACAAATTGAAAGACCACCCTCCACATCATTAGGAATATGAAGATGACAACAGACATAATACAGCAGGAGACTGTGGTAATAATAAAAGAGAAAAATTCTCAGAGAAAGCAGAAATTAGTTTCTGGTGCAGATGCCAATGCTCAAGATTCTTGAGGCATAGTCACTTCTCCCCTTTAATAAAATCATAGCAGAATCCTAAATAGGGAGTTAAAAATGCCATGGCAATAGAATGAAATTAGGGAGACAAATACATTTAAAATAAATGCATGATGGCTGAGATCCTGCATCAAGTTTATGTACTGTAAATCTACACTCATGTACTTACACGATGGTTGCGCTACACAGCCCTTCTGCAGAATATTGAAATTGAAAAATCAATGGCCTAACTGCCCAATTGCCTGCCGATTATCCCGTTGTTCAAGGGGAAATGGGCAGGGGCTGTTTCTTCCATCCCAGTGAATCAAGTGGTATATTAAAGGCATTGATGAATAGTTGGTACACCAACCACAAATAGGGAACTGTAGGGATGGAATCCTGTTGGTTAGTCCCAATCTGAGTAGAGGCACTGAATCAAACGTTGAATGATCAGTCAACTCCATTTCCACTATCATTGCCACCTGGAGCCAAGACTAGGACTAGTTGTGCTTTTCTTCCTACATTCCATCCTATGGTATACCAGCCATGGTGTCCTACTCTTACATTGTTCAACTGTAGGACTGGCCATGCTATCCCATGCTCATTCTGTCCAATAGTACAGTTGGCTGTGCTGTCCCATGCTTATTCTGCCTGATGATAGGACACAGTCATGCTTTCCCAGCCTCATTCTGTCCAGTGATAGAGCTGGTGCCTTCTACTCCACTTCATCCTACTTTCTTTTCACAAAATGAGTTGCAGCAATAGTGCAGTTGGGCTCTTTGGTCAAGTCAACCTTAATTTGTGGTGACCCTGTAGATGAGACATCTACAAGACCCCCTATCCTCCACTGCTCTGTTCAAATCTTGTAGATTTATGCCCATGACTGACCTGATTGAATCTAGCTATCTGGTGTGTGGTCTTCATCCCTTTCTACTATCCTCAGCCTTCCCCAGCATCATTGTCTTTTCTAATGAGGAGTGCCTTCTCATGATATAGGCCAAGTATGAGAGCCTCAATGTGATCATTTTGGCTTCTAGGGGAATTTCAGGCTTCATCTTTTCAAGGGTCCATTTCTTTTTGGCTGTCCACAGTATCCTCAGCACTCTTCTCCAGCACTGCATCTCAAATGATTTCATCCTAGTATTAATAAAATATGAACCTACACAGAAACAAACAGCATAGGATGGCACCACATCAAAAAGACAGAGAGGATGAAGGCACAGCTTCTGCAGACACTCTTTCCCCCAAATACTCCCAATCTTGATGAAGAAGCTTTGCTTTAAAATTCACACAGATTTTCTGAGATTCCAGTAGGAATCAAGCAAGGTGTCATCTTTTCCATTTCCTTAAAAAAAACAAAAAAACCCAAGAGGCTCTTCAAAGTGGCTTACACAAAATGTAGTCAAACCTATTTAAAACAATAAAAGTATCCCACTAAAACCAACTGTCAAAAAGCAACACATTATAGTAATGTCAGGTAACAAACAGTGGTTGCATGCCCTCCAGCCTTTCATGGGGAGAAATGAGATGGCCCTGTAAGATTCAAGTTCTAAAACGAAGGAGCACGCTGTGAGTGTGTCCCTACTCTTTGCTGAAGGCTTCCTTTGGCCATAATATGTTGTGTTTGTTGAAAAAAGCCTGCCCCACACTGATTGAGAAACCAAGAGGAAGTTTGTTCTGTTTGGCTGAAGATCTGAAAGATCTGTGACATGTTGTTTGCCAGCTCACAAATATACTATCAGCAGTTGTCCCATGTGAAATGTTAGGAGCAAAGGATGAAAAAAGTACTTTCTTGGACTGTGGGACTTAGGACTTTATCACATGGAGATGGGCATCTTTATTGTGTTCAGAAAGCACAATTGAAATTGATCATGCGAAAGGCTTTTTCACTACATCGCAATGATCCCATGAATATCTCATCAGTGAAGTGGAATTGTATTACCAGGATCTTCTGATAATACAGAATTAGGGGAAATGAGGGGACAATTTCCCTTCATTCATGGGACATTCATGGGACATTCACAGGACTAGTTTTGGTTTTGGAAAGTTTTGGGAACTTTCATGCTCTTTAAATTATTCACCTGTTTCTTGGAAATTAAATGGCCAATGAAAATTGATTTTTCATGCCCTTTTCACCATTACTGGAAGGATAATTTTTCTCCCCCTGTGATCCTATGGATAGATGATCTAACAATGCTTGCAACATTTTAAAAGAATGATGTACAGACAGAATTTAGAAATGGACTTTTATTTGGCCATTTGGCCATTTTTTATAGAAAACAAATGTCTGCATTTTCCCTCCTTTCACGTTTTTATTTTCACATTTTTTACATTCACGTTTTTATTTTCCTTCTTTCATTATACTGAAACATTATTGTAGGTAACTTGGATCCTTTTGAATATAAATAAATTTGAATACAACATCAACAACAACATCATCATCATCAACAACAACAACAACAAACCTCCTCCCTTTGATTTTACACCTTTGGCATTGCTTCTTCCCATGTTCTGCAATAGGACCTTGACATAACCTGTCACAAGACCATCCATTTTAAGCAGAAAAATATTTCTATTCAAATTCTTGGCTTCAGACAAGAGACCTTAGGCAAAGGATGCCAGAGTCTAGGGCCACTCAGAGGATACCAAGCTTCATTGAAACTAACTCTTTACAACACATTGCTTCCCCTAGTTCATGTTCATCCAATGTCTTATTCTCAAAGGGAAACATCTGTACACAAAAAACAAACCAAAACAAAAATATGCCCAGGAACTCAGTGTCCATGATAAAAAAAGTCAAGAAATTGGGGAAGAACATCAAGTCCCAGACTGATCCAATCAATGTTTGCAGTCTGCCTTATTCTCTAATATGTGTAGTGGAATGCAGACATCCAGCTAGACGTTATTGGAAGGTCAACATTGAATCAGAAATATTCTGCAAGCTGTGTGAAAATATGTTTAAAAGCTTCATTTGTGCCAAAAGGTGCTGCCTCCAGAACTTTGATATCTGCAGAGGAAAACAAATAATTAGATCATGGAGGTGCAAATGTGAAAAGTGAGCAAGTTAGCAAACAGAAAAAGCCTCAGTTCAATGTGTTTTCTGAGGACAAATGACCTGTTACCTATATAAAGAAGATGCTTTTTTGTGTGTTTGTTTTGCACAGGGCAAAATGTTGTTTTGCAAAACAGACTAAAAGAGAGGCAGAAAAAACCTTCACTTCAAAGCCTGTATGTTTTCCATTTATGTTTCCAAGACTGAAAAAAGGAAATAAAATGGTGCAAATGAGATAGCACAGAAGGGAAAATTGGGGGAAAAGAGGAAGAGAAATGCATATGTCATGTTCCACTGGATGGGACAAATGTGTCAAGAGGTTGCAGTATTTTCTGGTAATATCCAGCATCAACTGCATCATTTGACTCTCACCATCCAATGGGAGTGGTGCTACTCTCTACAATTGTAATGATTTAATGCCACATTAAGTGGCAATAATACATCCTAGACAAATCCTGGGATTTGTAATTTGGTAGTACGTTGATTTTTAGAATCCATTCCTTTGAATTACAGGTCTCTGGCACAGAATTCTGATCACTTCATATCCCAGGATTCCATAGGATGGACCCATGGCAGTTAAAGTGGTATTAAACTCTTTTAATTATGTAGCCTGGATTCACCTGAGCTACTGGTGTGAGTGGCTCCCTCTAAGGTCAATAAATTAGGTGGCCAGGGTCAATGACATGGCTGGGCACCTTGTTGTGACCTCAGAGGGAGTGACTCGCATCAGTGACAAGTGACACAGTGGAGATGTGTGTGTAGAGAGCCACCCAGCATTGCTACAAAGTGCACCAGGTTTCCTGAAAACTCTGGAGGAAAAGGTAATTTTTTAAAACTAGTTTATCTTACATCATCGTCATCATCATCATCATTGGAATATCTTCTGACATTTCTTTCTTTTCTTTTTTTGAAAGTTGCTTTATTACGGTAAAAAATAAATAAATTACAAAACATTCCCATACATTTCCTACATGATATCTGCATATAATATAATTACTGTTCTTTTACCGGAAAGAATAAATTCCTTTTTCTTATTATTCTAAATTCTTAATAGTATTCTAAATCACTAAGATTAATTTCTCAAACTAAAATTCTGGGACAACTTCCATTAGTTGCCCTGGTCAATGTGTTTGCTATTCTCTAAACCTTTCTATTTCCTATTATTGTTTCTCTTCTATAGAAGTAACTTCAGTGCACAAATGATACTCTTTTTCTATTCAAATTATTTTGAGTATTTCTGAATTATATTGCTTAATCAATTATTTTATGACCACCTTGTTTTACAGTAACTCAGTAACAATTCCCATTCGGTTTTGTGAATTCTGATGGATTCCCATCTAACCAATTTAATAATCTATCCATCTCTATATTGTCAAGAGCTATTTTCTAACCAGTCATCTATTGATGGTAGATCCTTTTGTTTCCATTTTTGTGCTAGGAGTGTTCTGGAGGTAGTAATCATATAATACTTAGGTTTATTGCATGGCACTTTGAGAATGGGAATGGAACAGGGGGGAAACATACAGTATATTATCACATGGGAGAACATCGCCAATACCACTGGGGGTCCCCAATCTGTTCCCCAACCATTCCACAGCAGACAATTTTGAGGGACTGTTCAGAATCGTTCTTCAAAATCAGCTGCCATAGGGGACGTTCCCATTGTCCAAGTGCATTCTCTTCAATTGTGGTGACAATGTCACAATCATGACTAGGCAAGAATCATGCATATGGCACAATTACCTAGGTTTAATCATCTGTAATTGTTCCATATTCATGATCACTACCTAGTTATAATTGCAGCACTATTGCCATGATTGTAATCCCCTCCCAAGGGGCTTTAACAGACATCAGCTGAAAGGGGAGAAGGAGATCCATTTTGCTAGTGATCAGAACATGGATGAATAACATTTCCAACCATTTGGTAGAGTGCGGGCCAGGAGAAGTTACAGAATTGAGAATGCTTAATTAAGGCTATATCTACACCACAGCATTAATACAGTTTGAAACTGCTTTAACGGCCATGGATCAATGCTATGGCATTCTGGGATTTATTTATTTATTTTACTTTTGTGAGATATTTAGCCTTCTCTGCGAGAGCTCTGATGCCACCACAACTTCAAATCCTAGGATTCCATAGGATGGAGCCATGACAGTTAAAGCAGTGTCAAGCTATATTAATTCTGCACTGTGGCAGCACCCATGGTCTTGCTGTATGGAGAGCTCTTTACAGATCCAGCTATTCCTTTATGAGAGAATAAAATACTCACCCCAGTGCTCATATGATTTCTACAACAACTACTACTACAATGGCAGAGATGTCAACTAGACATTTATCTCTTGCTTCTTTTAATGTTCTCACGTAAACAATGATGTACCAGAACAGGGAAGGAATGTAGGGAAGGATAGTTTGTCCCTACTTCCTATAAACAACTCCTAGAGCCAAGAAAGCAGGCTGGCAAATTCAACACATGGAACAAATACCATTTATTAAAGCCAGCTTCTTCATACTGATGAAAAATGGTTCAAATGGAATAGTGGTAGCTGAATTATCAGTCTGGCAACCATGACAAGGTGGAGGCTTCAGGGGGACAATTTGAAGTGCTTTGCAGGGGGAAAAAGGCCTTTATCTATTGGAAGAAAAAAAAACTCATTGTGAAAATTTCTATCAAGCTAGAGACAGACAACCACATTGCTGGGCACCTCATTCTGACTTCAGAGTGAGTGACATGTAGTGTTGGGCAATATAGTAGGACACACATACAAACAGCTGTCTGGTGTTGTAACAGAAGGCTCTGGATCTAGAGCAAAAAATCCAGAGCAAAAGTTGATTTTTATCCCATTTTAAGGGGGTTATCCCTTCCATGCTGAACAATCTGGATATTGCCCAGACTGCACCACAACTTGGGTTTGGGCCATGCATCATCTGGACTCCAAATAGAGAGGACTGTGGGAGGGCATTTTATTTGGCTCCTTAATCACCAATATTGTAACTGATCTCTTGTTTCCTGTTTGTTTCACAGCTAATGCAATAGATAGACACCTCATAACATTAAACACTGCTAGATCAACCAGCATACCGAAATTTTTCTTCTTCATTTGGATGAGGTGCTGCTTTGGTTTTATCATAGTGCTGTGGTTATTGTATGCCTTCAAGTTAAACCCAACCCAGGGTTTTCTTGGAAAGATCTATTCAGAAAGTGATTTGCCACTGCCTTCCTCTCAAGGCTAAGTGTGACTTGGCCAAGGTCAACAGTACATCCTTCAAAATTTTACAGATGAAAAGTGGGCCATGTACAGGGTGATCAGGCATCCTCCCTTCCTAGGATATGTCTTACATTTCATCCTTCTGTCCAGGAGGAAATCCATAGCACCCTGTATGTTGAGCATGACTAAAAGGCATGAATTTATACTTCTGTGAGTATTTTGAGCTTTGATTTGGTCATGCCCTCCATTTGTCTTGAACACCCTACATTTCTCAGTGCCTTGTCCTCCTTTGCAGTTAGGACATCTGGTCACCCTGGACATGTATGGCCAAGCAACATCAGAGTACAGTCAAGATGGCAAATATTATTAATGAGGGGAGAACAGTCAAGCTAGGAGAGGGTGCAGCAGTTTGCTTTGCCCGGGCTTAATGTGGGGACAAGATTCCCAAGACTGCATTTAGTTTGCAGCATATGAAATATGCTGAGGACATATTGGAAAAGTGGGAGGATGAGAGAGAAACTGGAACATTTTAAAAGAAGATGAAAAAAGTAGGATGGCAAAGGGTTATGTGTGTGGGGTGTGTCCAGAGGAGGGCAACCAAAATGGTGAAGGGTCTGGAAACCATGTGCTCTGAATTCCAGTTCTGGGGAAAGAGTGGGATACAAATAACAACAACAATAATACTTAGGGAGCTGGGTATGTTTATCCTGGAGAAAAGACAGTTAAGAGGTGATATGGGCCTCATTCCCACTACCTTTTAAACTGGATCGTGAATCGGTTTGAACTGGTTCAAACAACCCTGGTTCCCACTTAATCTGAATCGCTGAAGCAATTCCGAGAGGAGCCCAGTGCGCTAGACCCATTTAGCCCACACCTTTTTGATGCTGATTTTTTCTGCTTCTTTTTCGATAAATCGAATCTGCGCAAGTGTGAACCACATGTGGATCAGAATTGATTTAAATTTGCCCTTCATTTAGCTGGAGCAGGTCCATTTTGAATCAATTCATGCCTGAATGTGAACCACAAGTGGATTATTTTGGAGGGAAAAATACGATTAGGGCAAATGTAGTGGGAACCACACTCCGCTGTCAAATTGATCCATCAATTTTTATCACACAATGATTTATCTGTAAGTGGGAATGGGGTCTAGATAGCCCTGCTGAAGTTTTTGAAGGGATGTCACACTGAGGATGGAACAAGCCTGTTTTCTGCTGTTCCAGAGACTAGGACAGAGAGTTATAGATTCAAACTAGAGGAAAAGCGATTCTACCTCAACATTAGGAGGAGCTTCCTGACAGTAAGAGCTGTTTGACAGTGGAACACGCTCCCTCGGAGTGTGGAGGAGTCTCCTTCTTTGGAGGTTTTTAAACAGACACTGGATGTCTATCTGTTGGGATGGTGTCTTCTGGAACGGCAGGGGGTTGGACTGGATGGCCCTTGACTGCTCTTCCAGCTCTATGATTAATTAGGATTGTCCCTGCCAGATCAGAACAGCTGGAGGGTATGCACCCAGTAGTCTCCATGATTCAAAGACTGGTCTCCTGGACTCCTAATCCATCATTCAAACTACTGCACCATGCTGGCTTTTCATGTCAACGTGCTTCAACATACAAATATCCATTCATTCTTTGCTGCTGCATATTGAGTCAAAGTAACATTTTAACTACAGGATGGTTCTTTCTTTTTCCCCCCTACAGTAAATTGTACTTTTGCTCCTCCCCACTTGCCTGATAATTAAACATGTTTTAGACTCAGCACATAATGTGTTCCATCCTAAATAGGAGAGCCCTGGTTTATTACAGTCATTTGCTGCAGTGGCTGTAAATTAGATAATTATTCTCTCCAAGCTTTTCAAAGGAGAGGGAAAAAAAGGTGGAGGGAAATAGCAAAGGAGAGGGTTATTTTCCTCCTCAGTAATGTGTGCATTTTTGAGTAATTTAACAGCATGGCAAAATAATCCTTTTGGAGTCCTGAACTAACATCATGATTGCTAAAAGCAACACAGTGAAACATGAAATGGTGAGCAGGAGAGAGCGAAGCAGAGAGAAAAAAAAAACATTCCAGGCATTAGCTTATTCTGGGTGAGAAGGTTGGTGCCATCTTTGCTTTGCTGTGTTCTGGGTTCAAGGTGAAAGAGAAGACGGGAAAGACTGGAAGCCTCAAAGGTGAACTGGGAGCTATATATTTAGGTTTAATGTATTTAAAGCTGTAAGATATGTCTTTCAGGGAACCTGTTTCTGTCTCCAGAAGGGTTTTTGTTGTGTGCCTTCAAGCCGTTGCAGATTTATGGTGTCTCTAAGTCAAATCTATAATGGGGTTTTCTTGGCAAGAGAGAATGTGACTTGCCCAAGGTCACCCAGTGGGTTTACATTACCAAGCTGAGATTCGAAGCCTGGACTTTACCAGACATCAGTTGAATGGGGAGAAGGAGGTCTATTCTGCTGGTGAACACAGCATGGGTGAATGACATTGCCATCAGTTTGGGAGAGTGCAGGCCAGGAGAAGTTACATAATTAAATATACTTAACTAAGGCTGTATTGACACTGCAGAACTGATTCAGTTTGAAACCACTTTAACTGCCATGGATCAATGCTATGGAATTTGGGGATTTTTAGTTTTGTGAGATATCTAGCCTGCTCTGCTAGCTCTGGTGCCACAACAAGCTACAAATCCCAGTGTTGGATTCCATAGGATGCATCCATGGTAGTTAAAGTTAAAAATAAATACCGTAAAATAATAAATAAGTGGTGCCAAACTGCATTAATGCAGCCATTTCTGCTTGATACTAGCTTCAACAAAGTAAGGCAAACAGGCAGTACACAAGTTTCATAACTAAAACTTGGCTAATTACTTAGAGATGTTCATTCCAAAAAACAGATGCCTACTTTCCTAATTCCTAACTTACTAAAGGAAGGTCTCAAGTAGAGAACAAGCTCAACCAAGGTAGAATTCACCATCCTGATAGAGAGGGGGAGAGGGATGAATCTTTATACACACACCTGGAAGTTTCTATGGTCACACAATGTGATTGCTTAGATACACAGACACATTGATGACCATGCATTACAATG
The DNA here is from genome assembly GCF_019175285.1 of Sceloporus undulatus. Lineage (NCBI taxonomy): Eukaryota > Metazoa > Chordata > Lepidosauria > Squamata > Phrynosomatidae > Sceloporus > Sceloporus undulatus. The sequence goes on along the minus strand of NC_056526.1, from coordinate 185,893,915 downwards.
GGTGACTGAAAAAATGGGGAAAGGTCTAGAGAGATAGTATGTAGAGGAAGAGGCATGCAAGAAACCTATATTCCACCTAAAGCCCCATTGCCCTAATAGCAAATGGGAGAACAGGGTGTAAAGAGAATACTTGGAGGAACTGGAGGGATATGCATTCAGGAGGGGTATGAATCTTCACATACTTTGTCCTAAAAAAGAAAAAGAAAAAGAAAAATGAAGAATCCCCATATTATTCTTCCCAGTGTTTGGAAGTTGGAGGATTTCTGCATAGTTCTCATCTTGTCTATACTGATGAAAAATGTCATACTCACCCTGAAGCTGGTTCTGGCAGTCCTGATGCTCTATGGCTGCTTCTAGACTACATCCAAAGAGGATCCATATTTTTATGTCCTTAACTACGTGTTTGCTCCCTCCAAACTAGGAAAGTCAGGGAGAATTCTACTGTTTCTTGGAACCTTGGCATATCTAAGGTTCTTTTGGCATGTGGCCAGCTGGATTGGGGTCTGATTTAGCCCCGATCCAGTTGCCACCGAAAAGCCATGCCATCCCTCTTCAGCAGCACAGAGAGCAGGATATTGCCTGCTGTTTGGAGTTCCCACCACCACTTTCTCACAGGCAGAAGGTCTGTCTGCTGCTCTTGCCTGGTGTGCACTAAACTCGCTGAGGACATAAACAGGCTCCCTGGAATCCTTTTGTTGATCACATGTTGGGTGGTTGCCATCTGGTCCTCAGCAAAGTGAAGAACTTCATGGCCAGGCTTTAAAACTTCCTTTAGTTCCCAACAGAATTTCTTAAATGCTGGTGGAAAGCCCTTTTTTTCAGTCAAAAAACAATAATGATGGTTGCGAAGTCAAGGCTTTTATGGCCGGCTTTTATTTTTAGTTTTTGTGGGGTTTTTCAGGCTATGCTGACCAGTTCTAGAAGATTTTCTTCCTGACTTTCACCAGAATCTCTGACTGACATCTTCAGAGACATGTTTGCCTGGAAAGGACTTGCGGTATATATATTGTGTGACCGGAAAGCCAGGGTGATTTTGCATGTAATTGTTTGTTGCTAATTGGATGCCTCAGGGTAGGAGGGTCTGCAAAAGAGGAGAGTGCTGCTTTGATGGTGCTCAAACACCTGGACAATTTCAACATAAAAGAGGAAAACCTTAAAGTAAACAAGGTTTGGCTACCAGTCCTTGTGTGCAAACAAATTGCGGAGATGAGAAATCTTCAGGGTCAGGGGTTTCCCAGCAGACAATGAGCACTAATCAAGCAGACATTAATCTTCTTCTGCAGACCCTCACACCCTGAGGCCTGCCATCAGCAACAAACAATACACATGCAAATCACTCCTGCCTTTCCAGGTCACACAATATATATATACCCAAGTCCTTTCCAGGCAAACATTCTCTGAAGATGCCAGCCACAGATGCTGGCGAAACATCAGGAAGAAAATCTTCTAGAACATGGCCACATAGCCCGAAAAACCCACAAAAAACTAATGATGGTTGCCATTTTCTTCTCTAATTTTCAGTGTTTTCTCTGCATATATACCTTTCTTCTGTAGAACATACACATTTTGAATGACCAAAGATGGATCTCAAATCAAGTTAACAAGAAATAAAAAGAAGCCTTAATTCAGAAGCATATCAGGGTTTTTTTTTTTTCTTGGTATGAACCTTTAGACCTGTTTGGACATTTGGAAACGTGGTTTCAAAAGTATTTTTTAAAAAAGAAAGCTGTTTGCTGTTCTCACTCCCTCCACAAACTCTTATCTAAACCCTTTGCCTAGAGGACTTCGATACCCCGGGGTTAAACCAGTCAACATAAAAAGGGACTTAGGATGCAAGAAAAGGTTGTAAGAACTTGGTGTGTTCACCCCAGAGGAAATGAATTTAAAAGGAAGGCTCTGCCATCACAGGCTTTGGATAGCTCAAAGGGTTGTTGGTAGAGATGCAGGAAGACAGCTGTATGTTTTTGAATTGTACAAATAATAAAACAAAACATCAGAGAACTGCTCCCTCTGTGCTTTCCTCTAGGGATGGGTGGATTATCTATGTGACCTCCACAGCATGTTCTGCTCTGTTCTATTTCTGAATTAAAATGGGAGGGTTTTGAGTGGGGGAAATCCTCAAAAACATGTCTTTAAAATAAGAATTTTAAAACCAATTTTCTCTCAAATACACATACAAAAACACATTTTGATATAGAGAAGAGAGTGGGATCAGAATATCCAGGAAGTATGAAATCTGGGAGATAACCAGGTGTCAGTTCAGAAGATTCATCTAAAAAAGATATGAACAGAGTTTGGAGGATGCACCCATTCCCTCGGATTCCATATTTTTTTGTCCCTTGTACTCTCCAAATGTGGCTAAATATGGCCAGAAATTTCAAGGAGGTATAATTGTCCATTTTGGCCAGTAGTTGGTCATAGTTGGTCAGTAGATGACCAATTTTTTGTCAATATCTCAGTTTGACCAATAGTCCCCCCCCCTCCGAGCCTGTTTTAGGTTGGAGGAACTTGCTCTTCAAAACCAGAAAGGACCAAGATTTTTAAAGAAGCTAATGGCCTCAAATTACCTGTCATGCAACCTAGAGGTTTTTGGGGTGTGTGTGTGTGTGTGTGTGTGTGTGTGTGTGTGTGTGTGTGACTGACTATTATTTGGCTCAATATGTTGGAAGAAATGTGGAAGAGATGTGGGGGATTCCCAGGGATCACAGTCTTAGGGGTGCACTTTGACCACCTCCAGTATGCAAGGTATAGATCACTTTTTACTGGAATTCTCCAAGATTGAATCCTAAAATAGCCATGCCCCCTCCCATATCCTGGGCCAAAACCCCACCAAATTTCATGTTTAGATTTCTTTTATTTTTTTACATTGACTGGGAACATACGCCCAGGTCACGTTAATATCTATATATAGAGTTAAGCATTCATTCAGCTATGCAACACTTGGGTTGATTAGCAGTGCTGAAAATTGAACCAAGACACTGTGCTGAAAACTGAACTAAGACAATGTGCAGCCAAGTTGATAAAAAGCCTGAGTGTGCATTTGTATGTAATGGTGCCACATGTACAACTTGGTTTGTACAATGAGGAATTGAATGTAGATGTTCTGCATCGGACAAAAATGTCCAAGCATTTCTGTAGGTGAATATATGCATGTATCCATAGGATTCCAGCCAAGGACTGTTGACTCCAGCAGAAAATCTGTGAATATTAGTGGGAAGGGAGAGCAAGGTTTTCCCAAGACATAGGCCCAGTACAGACTGCCCAAAAAGGGCGGTCTGCCGGCACCTTGTTTTGCTGCGCGAGGAAGCTGCAGCGGACAAACCGGGTTCTTTTTGCGGCTCCATAATGATGGTGCAGTGCGTCAATGGCACACTCATGATGTCATTATGGCACTGCGACGTGTGGACGCTAAGCATCTGTCATGTCAAAATGGTGATGCCCATATGGGTTTTGATTTATACTATACAATTATGATGTAGCATCTTGGCCACAGGTTTTGGCTACAGATTCTTCCATGCCTAGACATGATAGGAGGCTTCAAAATTTATTTAGATATGTTCTCAGAGAGAAGAAGATGAAGGCAAGACAAGAATGCCTAAATGTCACACAAAGAAGAGATGCTCCATATCAGCAACATGAATGTTCACATTTCAATTTTCCACTTAATGCTTATGCATTTCTAAGGGTTATTTACTTCAATTTACAGTTCTTTGCCTGTTCCAATTACAGTGCCTGGTGTTTGCAAGCACTATATACGTAGCAAATTCACAGGCACTTTATTTGGAATGAAATTCAGATGAAATGTACCCAGTGGTTTCACCTTTAACAAATCCAATCACATCCGTCTCAGAAAAGTAGACAAACACACACACACACACCACAAAACACATTGTAGCTATCCATGTGAGCATTCTAATGAAGCAAACAGATGATATAGAGTCTGTACAATGCACTGTAATGTGATTTCCAGTTTTTAATAATTCTGTTTATTCTACTTATGAGGATGTGTATGTTGTATAGATATAGGAAATTATTCCAGGTCATTGCTATACATAAAGAAAAAAGCTTTTATAAATTTTATTAGAGGAAGTGGTGAAATACAGTTTCAGTTTAGGATCATCCATGATAATTCTGGCAGCCTCTCTTTTATCATATGCACATTATAGGTGTGTGAAAAATTTTACTCCACTGAATAGTTTTTCTAACTAAGGCACATTACAGATGGGCAAAAAGTACGTACTAGGTACGTACTAGGGTTAGGAAAGGGCATCCTTTCCGGACGCCCTAACCCTAGTATGTACCTAGTACGTACAAAATGGTGGCGCCCATTCTACATGGGTGCCACCATTGGGACATCATGACCACGCCGCCTCCAAACAGAGCAGCACGGAAGTGACGTCCTGGCACTGCGCGAGGGCGCCTGAGGCGCCCTTTCCGCAGCGCTGGAATGAGCTCCGAAACGGAGCTCCTTCCAGGTTTGTGTTGCTGGTGCAGCCTTTACACAACTGCGCCAGTGACACAAATGAGAAGGGGGCCGAGCGGCCTTTGCTGCTTCCCCATGGCCTGGAAAGCAGCGGATTGGGGCCTCAGAGGCGGCCGCTGTGGCAGGGAAACGGGCAGGAACAGGCCACCCCAAAGGGGCAGTCTGTACACTGCCTAAATTTAGCCAGTTCTACACCTCCTAAACAGAACATTGGGCAG